>NC_068396.1:34148994-34483161 GCF_023724105.1 Carassius gibelio | reverse complement strand
CCTGTCAATCATACTCGCGGGTCATTTTCAGTAAAAATGTATTTCACCATCATCGGTACCCAAGTTGTGACTGCTGACCGAACGGTCCGTGTACGTTTTGATAGTTTGTTTTCCAATTTGAAATGAATTAAGCAGAAACGAGAAAACGGCCCCTTTATTCGTTTTTCGTTTTTTTGAAAAAAACGAAAAACAAGATTTCGGCTTGATTTTTCGGTTTTTAGTTCCGAGACATAAAACGAATAAATGACTTCAAAATTCGTTTTCCACATGTGGGCGGTCCTAAGACGCCCCCTTCCGCCGATTGGTCAAGCAAATCTGAGCATGTTACGTCATCAGTTGTCGCTCAGGTCTGTTCAACAAAATAATAGTCCTCTAACGTTACGGTCCGTGTACGTTTTGATAGTTTGTTTTCCAATTTGAAATGAAATAAGCAGAAACGAGAAAACGGCCCCTTTGTTCGACCCGGTGTGATTATAATAGCATAAATAAAAAAACAGGTAATAGGCTATGTATGCCAATAGACAAAACACATCTGCTTTTCCTCTAGATCACTTTACAATGTGATGGAAATAAACTTTTCTTAAAGCGTGTTGTATATCACCACAGCTTTATTGGCACCCTTCTATATGTGTTGTATACTGTAATAGACAATTGTCCTGCAAAATGATGAGGTTTGGTAAAAAAAAAAAAATTGTGTTTTGAAATTTAAATCAACAACGTAAAAGGCTTCAGGCTGTCTGATGAACTCTGTATGAACAAACACCCAGCTTTGCAGTATAGGTGGCACAGAAACAGCATCTGACCTGGCTTTAGATGTACTTTACACACTGTCTATTGCAGCTCAAAGGAGGCACTGTGAATTTACATTGCAATTTCATTCTAAGAGGCTATTAAATGTGAAGTGACAACATGAACTACTTTTAATATATATAAAAAAACACCAGCAGTTGGTAGCAAGTCACCCTGATAATGTTTAAATAACAATTTACTCATTTAGGCTCACAATAAGCAGATTGCATAATTATACCATGAAAAAAGTAAAATAAATATTTATATGTGTGTGTGTGTGTGTGTGTGTGTGTGTGTGTGTGTGTGTGTAAAAGCAAGAAGTCCAGTCCTGGCTGTATAATCAAACAATAAAACGAGAAACAATGAATGCCATCAAGAAAATTTTTTATTCCACAGGAACTTGATCCAGTTCACTTGTTAAAGGATACTCCACTTTAAAATAAATTCTGTCGTCATATACTTGCTCTTATGTTTTTTCAATCCTTTATGAATTTCTTTCTTAAGCATGAATTCGAACAAGATCAATTAGTATTTTCAAAGCATTTTGGAACTCTTCTTGTTGGAAATTGACAACACGTTAATTTACATGTACATTTATTCATTTAGCTGACGCTTTTATTCAAAGCGACTTACAATTGCTATATGTCAGAGGTCGCACGCCTCTGGAGCAACTAGGGGTTAAGTGTCTTGCTCAGGGACACATTGGTGTCTCACAGTGGATTCAAACCAGGGTCTTTCACACCAAAGGCATGTGTCTTATCCACTGCGCCAACACCACCCCCTTATCGTTCAAAAAGAGATGCAATGTCAGGACACTGCATAAAGAACTGCCTCTCCACAGCAACCTGGTCCTCTGTTGACTGAAATGGATTCTGCCCAAAAGTTGAAACTGCTGTCAATGAAGATCTTGCTTCACGGTCATACACTGCATTTGGCAAAAGATCCACAGACACTCTCTTTTGGCATCCTCCATGAGCCAAAACATTAGGAACCCCCCTTTCTAATAATAATAATAATAATAATTATTAGACAAAAGAACATGTATCTTATCAACATAATTTCAGTAATTTGATAAGGAAAGGGACTTTTAACAGATGATAGAAGGTAATTTACAAAATCGGAGGCATTCTTGACTCTGACACAGTCACGGCCTGTGGCATTTACATTGGCAGTCGATTGATTCAATTACATATGCCTGTACTCTGTAAGATTTACTGCGATAATTAACAGGGGCTATCATGAAATAATATTTGCCAAAAGTGTTAGATTTTCCTGAATGCGCTGTAGAATAATTTACATCCAAAGATTTTCAACATTACAATTTTTAGAGGAAACGTTCTTGAACTAAAAATAGCAAAAGGGAGACAGACACATTAACTGTCATAAATGGTTAATGAAAAGGGTCAACTCCAGATACATCTAATTGGGTGTCAACTCTGTCAATTTTTTCTGTCATAAAATTTTGTGGTTACCATTGTGCTGAAGAGTATTGCTGTCAATTGTGATTTTCACTTTGATTGAACTCATGAGCAGGTGCACATGTGTCGAATGTGTCCATCCTGAGCAAGCATTAATGGAAATTGTATGTTAAGTCAATGTAACTCAATTAGGTTATAACGGCTTTCCCCTGTTTTATGTTTCAACGAACTGATTGAAGTAGGTCACAACAACGACATTAGAATTTCTATGTAGAATCAGGTAGAAATACCTCCTTAAAGCAACCAGATTTATGATCCACTGCTCTAGAGGTGCAAGATTGTATGTAATAAACTAACTTCCTTAACTGTAGCTGTTGTGCTCGTCTAATTGTTTTCCTTTTTTTCCTTTTAAATAAACAGAATCACACAATTGAAAGAATATGGCCTAAAGTAAATAACAGAGTGAATTATCCAGTGAAAGGGGCACTGATGCAATTAGTGAACCAGGAGGAACTGGACATGGAAGATGAGCTGAAACGTTATTGCGTGTCTGCACTATCTTGTCAGGTTGCTACGATTGGTCTTGACCGTGTGGTGCAGTCCTGGTATGCTCACCGGATTCCAGGTAAAACAAAGTTTAAGTGTAATAGTCATGTGCAAGTATCAACATTTCATATCACATTAATTACTTAAGGTTCAAGTTTTTTAATAGTATTGTAAGAACAGGTTTTAAAAAAATTTGCTTTGTTAATGACAATTTTTTGAGTTCGACTAAGAGGAGCAAGGGGAGGAAGAGGATGAGTCAGAAATGGAAACAAGGCTACAGTAGTCGATCATGTGATAAACCGTGGTTTAACAATGAGAAGCTGGACTGAGAGTAGAAAGAAATTCATAAAGGATTGAATGAAACATGAGAGCGAGTATATGACGACAGAATTTATTTTAAAGTGGAGTATCCTTTAACAAGTGAACTGGATCAAGTTCCTGTGGAATAAAAAATGTTCTTGATGGCATGCATTGTTTCTCGTTTTATTGTTTGATTATACAGCCAGGACTGGACTTCCTGCTTTTACACACACACACACACACACACACACACACAGACACACACACACACACACACACACACACATATATATATATATATATATATATATATATATATATATATATATATATATATATATATATATTCATGGTATAATTATGTAATCCGCTTATTGTGAGCCTAAATGAGTAAATTGGTATTTAATCATTATCAGGGTGACTTGCCACCAACTGCTGGTGTTTTATATATATATATATATATATATATATATATATATATATATATATATATTAAAAGTAGTGTTTCATGTTGTCACTTCACATTTAATAGCCTCTTAGAATACCCATATTATAACAAATAAATTAAATATATTTGGAAATCGTCCTTTAAAACGAAGGCTCGGTTTGTGGTTCACAATTATTTTATTAAAAACAAAGACAAAGTCACTTATATTAATATATATATATATATATATATATATATATACACATATATATATATATATATATATATATATATATATATATATATATTTTTTTTTTTTTTATTTTTATTTTTTTTTGTTAACAGACGTTATATTGCGCTTTTAAATGTCTCCGCTATCGTCCTGTCAATCATACTCGCGGGTCATTTTCAGTAAAAATGTATTTCACCATCATCGGTACCCAAGTTGTGACTGCTGTGAATGAAGTTGCGTAGCAGTGAATGAAGATGTATCATATCGATCACAAGTGCAGTATGGAGTACCTCAAGGCTCAGTTCTAGGGCTGCTACTCTTCACGCTTTATATGTTACCCTTGGGAGATATCATCAGGAAACATGGTGTTAGCTTTCACTGTTATGCTGATGATACGCAGCTCTATATTTCCTCGCAGCCCGGTGAAACACACCAATTTGAAAAACTAATGGAATGCATAGTCGATAAAAAAATTGGATGACGAGTAATTTCTTACTGCTAAATTCAGAAAAAACAGAGGTGTTAATCATAGGGCCTAAAAACTCTACTTGTAATAACCTAGAACACTGTCTAAGACTTGATGGTTGCTCTGTCAATTCTTCGTCATTAGTTAGGAACCTAAGTGTGCTACTTGATCGCAATCTTTCCTTAGAAAGCCACGTTTCTAGCATTTGTAAAACTGCATTTTTCCATCTCAAAAATATATCTAAATTACGGCCTATGCTCTCAATGTCAAATGCAGAAATGTTAATCCATGCATTTATGACCTCAAGGTTAGATTATTGTAATGCTTTATTGGGTGGTTGTTCTGCACGCTTGGTAAACAAACTACAGCTAGTCCAAAATACAGCAGCAAGAGTTCTTACTAGAACCAGGAAGTATGACCATATTAGCCCGGTCCTGTCCACACTGCACTGGCTGCCTATCAAACATCGTATAGATTTTAAAATATTGCTTATTACTTATAAAGCCCTGAATGGTTTAGCACCTCAGTATTTGAATGAGCTCCTTTTACATTATACTCCTCTACGTCCGCTACGTTCTCAAAACTCAGGCAATTTGATAATACCTAGAATATCAAAATCAACTGCGGGCGGCAGATCCTTTTCCTATTTGGCGCCTAAACTCTGGAATAACCTACCTAACATTGTTCGGGAGGCAGACACACTCTTGCAGTTTAAATCTAGATTAAAGACCCATCTCTTTAACCTGGCATACACATAACATACTAATATGCTTTTAATATCCAAATCCGTTAAAGGATTTTTAGGCTGCATTAATTAGGTAAACCAGAACCGGAAACACTTCACATAACACCGTACTTTCTACATCATTAGAAGAATGGCATCTACGCTAATATTTGTCTGTTTCTCTCTTGTTCCGAGGTCACCGTGGCCACCAGATCCAGTCTGTGTCCAGATCAGAGGGTCACTGCAGTCACCCGGATCCAGTACGTATCCAGACCAGATGGTGGATCAGCACCTAGAAAGGACCTCTACTGCCCTGAAAGACAGCGGAGACCAGGACAACTAGAGCCCCAGATACAGATCCCCTGTAAAGACCTTGTCTCAGAGGAGCACCAGGACAATACCACAGGAAACAGATGATTCTTCTGCACAATCTGACTTTGCTGCAGCCTGGAATTGAACTACTGGTTTCGTCTGGTCAGAGGAGAACTGGCCCCCCAACTGAGCCTGGTTTCTCCCAAGGTTTTTTTCTCCATTCTGTCACCGATGGAGTTTCGGTTCCTTGCCGCTGTCGCCTCTGGCTTGCTTAGTTGGGGTCACTTCATCTACAGCGATATCATTGACTTGATTGCAAATTAAAACAGACACTATTTCAACTGAACAGAGATTACATAACTGAATTCAATGATGAACTGCCTTTAACTATCATTTTGCATTATTGAGACACTGTTTTCCAAATGAATGTTGTTCAGTGCTTTGGCGCAATGTATTTTGTTTAAAGCACTATATAAATAAAGGTGATTGATTGATTGACTGCTGACCGAACACTGGTCATTGATCCTTTCAAAAAAACGAAAAAACGAATAAAGGATCCGTTTTCTCGTTTCTGCTTATTTCATTTCAAATTGGAAAACAAACTATCAAAACGTACACGGACCCTTCGTGCTGTCTTTGCTGTAAACTGGTTTAAAGGGACAGAAGTGAGAGACGGTCCGTGTATCATCCGATCATTCAATTATTCCATTTAATCTGGCAAACCAAAAACAAAATAATGAATCAATATTTTGTTTATCTGTTTTTCTGTATGAACCAAATATGAAAAACTGACGTTTGTTTCATTGCTTTCAGCTCGAAACGGGAAATATAATAAACAAGGAAACCAAAGCGAAATAATGGATCAAATTTACGTTTTCTCAATTGTTCTTTATTTGTTGTAGTAGGTCTAACTATTTCCCACGGTGCCGTCCTGCTTGCTTTGCGCATGCGCAGTGGATAGTTTCAAAGGAATTGCGCTTACTTCCGTGTATTCCTCGCGGGGATAAAGAACACGTTTTTTTTAACGATCACAGGCATAGTTACAGTATGTCCAATAACAATACAACACGCTCTTATAGATTATATTGGTTAATATAATATAATAAACCAATCAGAGATGGTTTAAATGTCCTTTGAAATCACACTAACCACTTGTTTTGGTATGTGAGGCATTTTAAGTAGATCATTAATTATTAAATACTATCTATCTATCTATCTATCTATCTCTCTATCTCTCTATCTATCAATCTATCTATCTATCTACATACACACATACAATACAATAGAAAAAAATAATAATTGAAAAATAATACAGAAAGCTAGTGTTGGATGAAAAACTAGCTGTTAGAATAAATAAATAAAAATTTTATAAAATATAATTAGAATATATAGTGCTAGAGTTCTAGGGTCAAAGATGAAAGAGATGCGTTAGATGTTTCTTGAAGATGCATTTACTGCATGTTATATATATTTAGCTTTGCACAATTAAAAAAAAAAATAAAGGTGACAATGTAATTAAAAAGGTAATGGTTGACATACTGTAATAATGTTTGTTATAGTATTTTACAATTACTGTATCAGTAAAATATATTAAATCCTTTTATTATACTGAATTTATAGAACAGAACACCTTTATTGCACAGATGTACTTTGAAATGTAAGTTCTAGTAGCAATACACACTTACAAACAGTTCTAGTGCACATGTAAACAAATACTGTATGCACAGAACTGCAAAGTTAAATATTTACATTATTTTACAGTTACATTGCAATCTGTACAAATAAAACAAATTAATTTATTCCTTGTGTTATGTCTAAACCTAGGATCAGCTTATCTACTGCTGTGCCGTTCTGCAGTTATCAAATTATTGTTGTAGTATCAGGGTTGAAATAACTACGCTTTGTAGGCCTACTGTAAATCCATGGCTTTATCAGATCTCGTCTGAATTGGCAACAAGTGAGCAGAGTTCTGCTGCCTATTTCCTTAGGTTGGAAAGGCAGCAAGTGAAAAATTATATTTAGCAGCTTTGTAGGAAAATAACTAATTACTTTAAGATAAATGCAGAGCTTTGTGCTTTAATGATTTGTATTCTTCCAAATTCTGCCAGCAGAATATTTTTATTCTTAATTCTCACCTAAAATAAATGAATAGCCTAAAGAAAACTGTCGTTTTTGTGAAGCATAAAATCAGGGTTTCATCCACATCTTTTTTTATTTAATTTTGAAATCTGAAAAATGAAATTAATTTACTCCAAACCTGCACTCACTAGAAATTATTCTATCAGTGTCATATTCTATCACAAATCATTTTTATTAACCATTTAAACAGAATGTCGTATTAGGCCTAAATATAAAACCCGATTCCAAAAAAAATTGTGACATTGTGAATAAAAACAGAATACACCATAGATGACATATCAAATGTTTAAACTGAGAAAAGGTATCAATTTAAGGGAAAAATAAGTTGATTTTAAATTTCATGGCATCAACACATCTCAAAAAAAGTTGGGACAAGGCCATGTTTACCACTGTGTGGCATCCCCTCTTCTTTTTATAACAGTCTGTAAACGTCTGGGGACTGAGGAGACAAGTTGGTCAAGTTTAGGAACAGGAATGTTGTCCCGTTCTTGTCTAATACAGGCTTCTAATTGCACAACTGTCTTAGGTCTTCTTTGTCACATCTTCCTCTTTAAAGATCTGGACTGCAGGCTGGTCATTTCAGACCCAGATCCTTCTTCTACACAGCCATGATGTTGTAATTGATGCAGTATGTGGTCTGGCATTGTCATGATGGAAAATGCAAGGTCTTCCCTGAAAGAGACGAGGTCTGGATGGGAGCATATGTTCTTCTAGAACTTGAATATAGCTTTCAGCATTGATGGAGCTCATCTTTCCAGATGTGTAAGCTGCTCATGCCACACACACTCATGCAACCCCATACCATCAGAGATGCAGCTTCTGAACTGAGCGCTGATAACAACTTGGGTTGTCCTTGTCCTCTTTAGTCCAGATGACATGGTGTCCCAGTTTTCCAAAAAGAACTTCAAATGTTGATTAGTCTGACCACAGAACAGTTTTCCACTTTGCCACAGTCCATTTTAAATAAGCCTTGTCCCAGAGAAAACACCTGCGCTTCTGGATCATGTTTAGATAAGGCTTCTTTTTTGACCTATAGAGTTTTAGCTGGTAACAGTGAATGGCACGGTGGATTGTGTTCACCAACAATGTTTTCTGGAAGTATTCCTGAGCCCATGTTGTGATTACCATTACAGTAGTATTCCTGTATGTGATGCAGTGCTGTCTAAGAGCTGAAGATCACGGCATCAGTGTGGTTTTCTGGCCTTGACCCTTACACACAGAAATGATTCCAGATTCTCTGAATCTTTTAATGATATTATGGACTGTAGATGATGATAACTTCAAACTCTTAGCAATTTGTCTCTGGGAAACTCCTTTCTGATATTGCTCCACTATTTTTCACCCCAGCATTGGGGGAATTGGTGATCCTCTGCCCATCTTGACTTCTGAGAGATACTGAGAGGCTCTTTTCATTCCCAATCATGTTGCCAATTGACCTAATAAGTTGCAAATTGGTCCATTTAACTTTTCCGGCCTCTTATTGCTACCTGTCCCAACTTTTTTGGAATGTGTAGCTCTCATGAAACCAAAAGGAGCCAATACTTTCAACATTTGATATATTATCTATATTCTACTGTGAATAGAATATAAGTTTATCAGATTTGTAAATGATTCCATTCCTTTTTTACTCACAATTTGTACAGCGTCCCAACTTTTTGAGAATCGGGTTTGTATTTATCTCATCCTTAATGTTAAATTCTTAATGATGATGATAATGTTAAATTTGAATACATGTAATAATTAAATCAGTATTAATTAAGCCTTCAGAGATAGCTGCATCTGAAGTTGATTTTAGATGTATTATTAGGCCTGTTTACAGTTTAATGCTGATCAGACATGCCTTTACATAGCAATTACAACTGTATAATGAAATGAGATTAATGTTTAATACAACATTTTTAACACAGAAATATGTAATGACAAAATGAAATGATAGGCCTACTTTATGATACTTATGAAAGTAATGTCGCCACTAGGTGTCGGTAAGTCACTGTGTTAATAAAGAAGCATTTTATTCAATCTCTTCGTCCAAGATTCAGATTCTTTCAGGAATAAATTCAAGTGTCTGTGTTTAATAATTTGTCACTGAACTGTCTATAATAATAGGTCTTTCAAAGACTGATTCATATCAGGATTCAGGAATGATACATAAGTCTACGCTTGCTGTTAATTTGGTTTGATGACGTCAAGAAAATACCCCCCACCCATTCACATCTGAAAACTACTACTTATATGTAACACAATATAACTGTAAAAATAATGTAAATATGTAACTTCACATAATTTTGTACATATTTGTTTACATGTTTGCATTTAAATAAAGAAAACGCTTGACCCTCTACTTGCTCTCTGTTCGTTTTCTATCTAGCCTACTTAAGATTAACAAAAACACTTTCTTTATATATTCTAAATATTTATATTCTAACTACTTGTTTTCTCTCTCTCTCTCTCTCTGTGTTTGTGTGTGTGTGTGTGTGTGTATAAAGTAGTCAAAGTTTGAAGTGGATCAAATCTTTTAATCAAAGCTTTCCTAAAACCAAAACGTATATATATATATATATATATATATATATATATATATATATATATATATATATATATATATATATATATATATATATATCGTTTTGATTGCTTTTGTTGATCTCATTATTAATAAAATAATCTGCTAATATAAATGTTTTAATTAATGATCTACTTAAAATGCCTCACATACCAAAACAAGTGGTTAGTGTGATTTCAAAGGACATTTAAACCATCTCTGATTGGTTTATTACATTATATTAACCAATATAATCTATAAGAGCGTGTTGTATTGTTATTGGACATACTGTAACTATGCCTGTGATCGTTAAAAAAAAACGTGTTCTTTATCCCCGCGAGGAATACACGGAAGTAAGCGCAATTCCTTTGAAACTATCCACTGCGCATGCGCAAAGCAAACAGGACGGCACCGTGGGAAATAGTTAGACCTACTACAACAAATAAAGAACAATTGAGAAAACGTAAATTTGATCCATTATTTCGTTTTGGTTTCCTTGTTTATTATATTTCCCGTTTCGAGCTGAAAGCAATGAAACAAACGTCAGTTTTTAATATTTGGTTCATACAGAAAAACAGAAAAACAAAATATTGATTCGTTATTTCGTTTTTTGGTTTGCCAGATTAAATGGAATAATTGAATGATCGGATGATACACGGACCCTTATTTAACCTCATTTGATAAAACTGTTTTGAAAAAAAAAAAATTTTACATTTAGAAATTTCTAGAATATCTGTTTCGGGTTTTTTGTTAGTGTAAAAACTTTTCCAAAATAAAAAAGTAAGTAAGTGAAGTTTTCACTTATTTTTCACAAGATCTTGAAGTGTTCCTGTAGCTCAGTGGTAGAACATTGCATTAGAAAGCACAAGGTTGGGGGTTCGATTCCCCGGGAACACATGATAGGTGAAAATTGTTAGCCTGAATGCACTGTAAGTTGCTTTGGATAAAAGTGTCTGCTAAATGCATTAATATTATTTAATTAAATTTTACTCAATAAAATGTACTTATTATTTTCTTTTTTTTTACTTAACTTAGTTAAGTAGATTTACTTAATTTCCAAATGTGTTAAATTTACTTGAAAAATGCTTGTGCAAAAACTTGCCAAATAAAAATTAAGTAAATTTACTTATTACTTTTTTCAGTGTATGGGTTACCATACTTGGCAAATGTCACGACTTTCACTTTCATGTGCTTTCAAGTGGCCAAGTACGCAAGTGTGTGTATTTTGAATGGGGCAAAAATGAAACATCTGGAGGATAAAAAAAGGTTACGTTTCATTTAATAACAGCCCATAAAGGTTTGTTGTTGTTGTTTTGACTTTTGATAATAATAAATCTTTACCATTTCTTGTAGATACGTGTGCTACTTACTAACTCCTCTTTTACCAGAGCCCGGGACCCATCCACATTAAAACAGTAGCTCTGTAGCAGAGGTGCAAGTTGTAGGTTCAGAAAATAAAAGTCATCCTAAGTATTTTGTTACAATCACCTGGATTTGTTAATTAGCAGTTTTTCAGCAGAAATGGGACCAAGTCATTTCTTTCAAGTCACAATTAAGTCTGGAGTCAAATCCCAAGTCCTCAAAGAGTTAAAGTTAATGAGATAATTAAACGACTAATTAAATGGAATGACTTGGTTCCTTTGGTGAAATCAGCTGCACAGCTAGCACAGCTTAATTTGTCAACAAAAGTTTCTTCACGAACCCTGCATTACATTGGTCCTCATTTAGAAAACAATGTGCAGTCAAATTCTCTGAACTGGGGTGTTTTGGAAGGCTGTGCCGAGATGCAGATATGTCTAAAATGGATGAACAAATATGTTTATCACTTCCATAAAGTCTGCTCCTTTTCTCCTCAAACACGTTTGGTACCCTATGACTTGTGAGCCAAACCTGGTTGTTGGACAAAACTCATTTTGTGCTGAGGAAGACATATTGAGCTTTTGAGATTTGCAAGATGTTTTAATGGTGTAATGATGTGATCAAGGCAAATTTGGTTTCTTATGACATAATCCATTTAACACTTTGTTGTACTCTGTAAGGTTCAAATGCAGAATTGATTCTCCCTTATTATTTGGTTCTGTATGTACTTATTTTTTTTTCATTGTCTTTTTTCAGATTGGACCATGGAGGAGATTTCAGGATCACACAAGGGCTGCGAAAATGTAAGTCCTTATGCACACACAAATACACCAATGAATATTTAATAAAACCATAGATGTTCTAATCTTTCTTTCTTTTATGTTTTTCCCAGATGCATGTGATCTCACACTTGATCCAAACACAGCACACACTCGTCTCTCTCTGTCTGCAGGGAACAAGAAAACAAAGTGTGAGAGAGAGAATCAGCCACATCCTGATCATCCAGACAGGTTTGAGAACTGTGAGCAGGTTCTGAGTCGAGAGAGTTTGACTGGACGCTGTTACTGGGAGGTTGAATGGACCGGCTGGGGTCATGTAGCAGTGGCATACAAAGGAATCAACAGGAAAGGTGGGAGTGACTGTCGATTTGGATTCAATGAAAAGTCCTGGAATATTTACTGTTGTGATACAATTTACTCTGTCTGGCACAATAATAAGAGCACAAACATTCCTCGCCCTTCACCATCTACAAGAGTAGGAGTGTATCTGGACGTGTCGGCTGGCACTCTGTCCTTCTACAGTGTCTCTAACAGACACACACACACTTACACACTTACACACGTTCAACACCACATTCACTGAACCCCTTTACGCTGGGTTTCTGGTTTATCGTGATTCTTCGGTGTTTCTCTGTCCAATGAAACAACCTCTTGTGAGAAACCACAAATTTAATAGCTAGGAGTGTCTATTACATTTCATAAAAAAATACATTTTTCATAAAATAAATAAATAAATAATTGCGAGTTTGGAATTGTAATTATTTCATTGTCAGATAAGTAGTTGACTAGTTACATTATAACATATAATCACATTGTAAGATAACTTGTATTGCCAGGTATAAATATTATTCAATGCGAAATTGAGCCGTTTTCTGTGAATGTGCAAGACTTTTCTGGTTCATTATCTGCTGTAGGGAAATAAAAAGAAGAATAACAAACTGCAGTTTGCAGTTTAAACCAGTGTGTTCATAAGAAACACCTGTTGAAACATTTGAATCTTCATATTTGAATCCTGTTTGTCACATGGATTTTTTTTTTTCACCTTTTCATTGTAAGCTATCATCTGCTGTGTGTGAGAGACTTCAGTGAGTCAATGTGAAGGTCTATAGAAGCATTTTTAGCTCTGCTGGACTCTTTAATTAATGCATTAATTTAGTGTGTTCTTATAAAAGCTACTGAAGATGATGTCACTGTTTCTCAGGATCCATAGACTCAGTTTCATTGCACTGGATTGTCAGGAACTGTTATTTCACTGTTTTATATTCCTGTACAATGTACACTATTGTACTATTCATATTAAATCACCTTTTACTGATTGAAATTACCACGATATAAAAAAGATAATCTTCTAGTACAACACTGAAATTATGTTTTATCTGTTTGTTTGATTTAGTTTTGTTGCTACCTTGGCATTTGTCACAGCTTACACTGTTCTGTATATAGATGATTTCAGTGGCAACAACATAAACAAACATTACTGCTCATGCACGCATTTGTGGTCCTAACTTAACTTCCGGTAGACTTCCAAATAGAATCAATAACAACAGCTAAGTAGTCCCTCTTGAGTAGATTATTTTTGATAACAAACTAAATATGTTTGCTGTATAAATCTGATTTACTGTACATGCAAATTCATTCTCTGCCAGCAGGAAGTACTTTAAAGCCGGTGAAACAGTAACTACTATACACAAAACAGCGCTGAGCTCACAAACGCTGCTTTATCAGGCATATAACATGAAAGAGGAAATGAAAATTATATAAAAAATTTAATAGACTAATTGAAGATAGTCTTCTTTCAGAAATGCAGTGATATAAAATCACCCGCGCCTCATTTTGATTTTTAAACATGCAGTACGTGCTCATGTTTAATCAACGAAGCCTTTTGGAAAATCACTGATACTGTGAGCGCCACAAATAAAAAAAGAGTATGGGCAAACACATCTGACAGCACAACCACCTAAGTCCAACTTCAGTTTTTCTAGACAGCGCCACAGCCTGTCTAATAAACAAACACAGACTGGAAGATAGGGCCAGGAGCCTGCGCCTTATGAAAGTGTCTATACATATGTGTGTGTGTTTCTTTTTTCCTGTGTTTGGGTTTTGTAAAAACATTTTTGTCAGGTAAACTAAAATGTGTTTTTATTCAAATCAAAATAAATTGATTCATTCTACCAGACTACATTAAGTTGTACCAGTAAAATGTATCTTTTCACAGTTGTGATCGATGTCACACCATCTGTCTTCACCATTATAAGTTCTGGTTTCTCATCTTTGCCTCCATGTCATGCAATACAATCGTTTAATTCACAGGTAACCATGGATTATCTTTTACATGTTAAATATTATATGTCATGTTTCTGGTGGTGTTTGTAGCGTAATGGTGTGGTGAATGTCAATAAAAGGTTATTCCTTCATCAGATGACATAACATTTTCTAGATCTTTAGTTTTTGAGTTGAGTTTAATTTTCATTCAGACTGTGTGCACTCCCTACTGAAAAAAAAAAACAAAACAATAGAAACCATTACAAAATGTGTAATGGTTTTACTGTTTATAATTGGACTTGTATTGGTTTTAATGGAAACTGTATTGGTTCCTGTGGTTCTCATCTTCTATGTATGGCTTAATTGTTAAAAACAATAAATCCTAAAGGAATATGTCCCAAAACACACCGAACAATTTTTTTTTTTTTTTTATGATGGTTTTAATGGTTAAAAATGAATGGTATTAGTAGTGGAAAGCAATTACATTTTCTGTGATGGTTTAAAGGGTTTTTTGTTCAGTAGGGCTGTCACCTACATCACAGCTGCTCTAGAGTGATCTCACTTGAGTGTGATGATGCTCTGCGCCACTAGAGGAGCGCGAGAGTGTTTAGATCTACTGCGAAGGAACACGTGACTAACTAGAAACGAAAGTAAAGGAGGGTGAAACGAGGACACGCAATTTCAAGGTTTTAAAGCGGTCACTTCTTTAAATCTCCTTTTTTGTGGTAAGTTATTTATTTATTTATTTATTAAGAATTTACCATGTAACCTAAGCTTGTATGTCTCCTTCACTGAGCTGCTGTTTGTGTGTTGCCGTTCTTTACACTGGATTTAAGACCTCGATCATTCCACAGTATAACAGTTCGACACGTACGTTAGACAACTGAAGTGCGTAGCTGAAATATTTTGATTACCAACTTTGACTATTAAAGAGGACGAAGATCGGAAGAACAGAGACAGAGGAGTGCGAGAGCCATAAATATTTTACTGTGAATCCTAATTGTTGCAGACAATACACTTCCCTTAGGCTACAACGCTTTCTAAAGCGTTCAGAGCAACTGTTCTACTCTATCAACTCCGCTTCCTCCTCTTCCTCCTCAAAAAAAAAAAAAAAAAAAAAAAAAAAAAAAAAACCGTTACTGAAAGTATTTGCTAAAGTGAATTAACTGGGATTTTATGTTTCTGGTTGAACAAAATTTCGTCCTTGTTCTTCGTTTGGGGGTTTTCCCGTAACGTTTATGTCAATTTTGCACAGGATTCGCAAAAACTGAGTGCACGAAAACAAAGCGATTCATCATTATTCTCCACATGCTTTAAAATATGGAATTAAATATAGAATTATAGAAATTTTATACAATTCACCGTATATGGTGTGCATGCTTTTCAGGTAATTTGTAGTTACAGAATCCCATCAGCAAATTCAGAGGCATAACCATTATTTCAGAAGAGAATATAGTTTTAGATTTACTCACACTCATGCCATCCAAGATATAAGTGATTTCCCTCAGTAATAACATTACAGTAAAGAAGATTTTTTGCTAGAATGAATAATTCAGCGGCTGCCGTTTTAACTAAAAAGCTGCTTGGTTTAAGTTAAAAATCTTTCCTGCTCTACTGAAGAATAAAAATCAGCACTTCATAATCCTGCATAAAACTTGTTATCCAAAGCTACTGATCAGTGTTTCTTTTTTCTCAGTGTGTTTGTCTATTTACTTTCTTTTGTCTGGTTAAGGACACAACCTCTAAAATGAGTTCTCCGTCTCCTGAGTTCAGCTGTGATCAACAGATGGAGAATCTCCCCACTACATCTGATGATGAAGCAGGGACCACTGAGCCCAGGTAAGACATTAGCCGTTTTAGCATTTGTCAGATGCTTTTATTCAAAGTTATTCGCAGTGCATCCTAGAAGCCTGCGGTTGGTTTCCCAGACAGTTTCCCAAATCCTGGCCACATCTGGCCGACATGGATTTCACACAGGCCAGATGTGGGCCGGATCTGGGCCAACACTATGTGCTGTCTATGAGGTGAACGGCATCTCATATTACCACCAGAGAGACACAAAATAATTTTCCTGAATCATTTTCTGTCATGCTGGGATGCAATCCTGCCTACTTCTGTTCTTCTGTGAGCACTTTCTTCTCAACTGAGAGGAAAAAAATGTACACTGGTCTTAGCTACGTCCAGCTTTGCAATAAATATTTACAACTAAAACTATGAACAGGCGCAACTATTGCCCAGCTGACTGTGAGTTTATGTACAGCAAACGTAACATTGAATGTCACTTTAAAAAGTATTTAAACATTTTTAGTTTGTATTTCGTGATAAAATTGACAGATTTGAAAGTGGATATTATCTGTCTCATTAAAAGTAGCAAATAACAAAGCTTATTGTAATTAATCTGTGGCAGGTGATTTACAAGTTATTTATACTGTCCAAGCTGTTATATTGTCCATCCAAACAAGATAATGCATGGTACAGTTTCTTCTAATAATTCCATATCGCATGTAACATTTTACTGCATAATTACATAAAGAAATATATTTTGTGTTACCCGGTCAGCAGTGTGGTAGCCTACATTTGCTATACATCGCTTATACTGATTGAGAAATATTATAAACATTACAGTTCAAGTCTGCAGTATGAATTAATTTACGGACATGAATCCAAAATCTAATAATGTCCAAATAAACCATGACTTCTCTTTTCTTTAAACATAAATCAAGGTTTCATTCAGATTATGGACAAGAGCTAGTTACTGCCAGAACTTGAGACATGGGGATTGATAAACAGCATATAGATCTAAAATTTGTTTTTGTTTGTCAATTAATTAAACTTTTGTCAGTGTCACCAGGAGGACAAAACAGAGACCAGAGTCTATAAAACCCAGTATTGTGTCTATGAAGAGCAGCAGATCCCTGATGCAACCCCCAGAATTAAGTGGTGGAACAGTGACCTCTGACCCCAGGTAATTTACTTGCCACATGTGCATTTGTCAGATGCTTTTATGTTTTCTCTGTATTTTTTTCTTATATGCATCTCTATTCTTGTCTGTACTTTTCTGAATAATCTTGATCTTTATATTACATAATTTCTCATATCAATTATTATTATTATTATTTTGTACTCCTTATTTGTAAATTGTTTTGGGGGAAAAAATGTAATTCTAACAAATATATAATTGTAATATTGTTGTATACAATACAGATAGTTTGTTTGAAGCAGCTTTGCAGATATAGACAAGAAATTAGTTATTTAATGATGCAAACAAAATACAATTCTACTTTACAGCAGCTCTAAAAATGCAAAAGTAATCAGTCATTATTCAGGTAAAATAACTTCACTGTTAGTTAAGTTAGTTAAGTTCTGTTCAGCCAATATATAAAGCATTTCTGGAGAAAACAGTGATGTCATCATCCAGCTCAACTCAGTTTAATTCTCATCCATCAGTGTCTGTGCAGTTAAGTGAATAGTATTGCCAAATATCAAGTGTCCCTAAACAAGCAAGCTAAAAGGCGACAGTGGAAAGTATGTGTAATAAGAATGTGCAAAATGATTTTTTTTTTTTTTTTTGTCTTTTGTAAGTATCAGCAGGAGGAAGGGACAGAGAAGAACCCAGTGGTGTATCTGTGAAGAGTAACAGATCCTTTTTGCAACCCCTAAGTTTCTGTGATGAAACAGTGACCTCTTATACTTGGTTAGTATCGAGATGTTGTTCTTGCATTACTCCCCCTAACTGCTATACTTATTAAAATGATTGATATATGTCTTGTGGTCTTCAAAGACTCCAATGACTTTTTGCAATGACAATAATTGACTTTTTCTTTTTTCGGGATCTCACTACAGGCAGGAAAGAACTGAAGCACACCTACAGAAACACACACTTGAAACTGTAGACCTGCAGAGAGTCAAAGACCAACACAAAACCAGCATGAAGATCAAGTATGAGAGATTATTTGAGGGAATGAAACTCCAGGAGAATGAAACCCCCTTGAACAGGATCTACACACAGCTCTTCATCATAGAGGGAGAGAGTGAAGGAGTAAATGAAGAACATGAGGTTTTACAGATGGAGAAAACAGCCAGAACACAACACTCACAAGACACTCCAATCGACTGCAATGACATCTTTAAAGCCTCCGCTGAAGCAGGATCTGAGCAGAAAGATCAGATCAAGACTGTTCTTACTAAAGGCATCGCTGGAATCGGAAAAACCGTCTCTGTGCAGAAGTTCATCCTGGACTGGGCCGAGGGAAAAGCCAATCAGGATGTAGATTTCATGTTTGTGCTTCCATTTCGAGAGCTGAACTTGATCCAAGATCATCAGTACAGTCTTCACAGACTTCTGCTGGACTTTCATCCTGAACTTCAAGATCTGGACTCACAGATTTATGAGGAGTGTAAAGTTGTGTTCATCTTTGATGGTCTGGATGAAAGCAGAATTACACTGATGTTTTCAGACGCTCAGAAAGTTTGTGATGTGACTGAGACTTCATCAGTGGCTGTGTTGATGTCAAAGCTCATGAAAGGAGAGCTGCTTCCCTCTGCTCTCATCTGGATCACCTCCAGACCAGCAGCAGCCAATCAGATCCCCTCCAAATACATCCACCGTCTGACAGAAATTCAGGGATTCACTGAGCCTCAGAAGGAGGAATATTTCAGGAAGAGAATCAGTGATGAGCATCAAGCCAGCAGAATCATCTCACACATCAGAAGGTCAAGAAGCCTCCACATCATGTGCCACATCCCCATCTTCTGCTGGATCTCATCCACTGTGCTTCAGAAGCTCCTGGAAGAAGATCTGAGAGCAGAAATCCCTCAAACTCTGACTGAAATGTTCATCCACTTCCTGCTGATTCAGATCAACATGAGGAAGCAGAAGTATGAAGAGAGAGATCCAGAGAAACTCCTGCAGTCCAACAGAGAAGTGATTGTGAAACTTGCTGAAGTGGCTTTCAAACAGCTGATGAAGGGTAATGTGATGTTCTATGAGGAGGACCTGATTGAGAGCGGCATAGACGTCACTGATGCCTCAGTGTATTCTGGGATTTGCACTGAGATCTTTAATGTGGAATCTGTGATTCATCAGAGTAAAGTCTACAACTTCATTCATCTGAGCGTTCAGGAGTTTCTCGCTGCTTTCCATGTGTTTTACTATTATGTGAGTACAACTATGGAAGGATTGAGGAATTTTGCTTCATTACAAAATTTGCTTAAATGTGCAGTAGATAAAGCTCTAGAGAGTGAGAATGGACATCTGGATCTGTTCCTGCGGTTCCTGCTGGGCGTCTCACTGGAGTCAAATCAGAGACTCTTACAGGATCTACTGACACACACAGAGAACAGCTCAGAGAGCATCAGGAGAACCACACAGTACATTAAAGAGATGATTAAAGATGGACATGAACTCTCCACTGAAAGATCCATCAATCTGTTCCTCTGTCTGCTGGAAGTGAAAGATCAGACTCTGTCCAGAGAGATTCAGGAGTTTGTGAAATCAGACAAACACTCAGAGAAGAAACTCTCTCCTGCTCACTGCTCAACAATCACCTACATGCTTCAGATGTCAGAGGAGCAACTAGATGAGCTTGTTCCAATGAAATACAACACATCAGACGAAGGGAGAAGAAGACTGATACCAGCTGTGAGAAACTGCAGGAAAGCTCTGTGAGTGTTGAATCAAGTCTTACAGTAAATTCTTTCCTCAATGGAATTATAGTTTGTGTTGTTATACTAGTTGATGCTGTACACCTTGAGTTTATTCTGTTCTTTTTAAACTTTCTAGTAGAAGACACTGATATTATTTAAATAGCAATTACAGAATTAAAGACATTATTTTTTGTGTCTTTCAGTATTGCTGGCTGTAACGTGACTGCTCAGGATTGTGAAATTGTATCATCAGCACTCCAATCCTCAAACTGTGTCCTGAGAGAGCTGGATCTGAGCAACAATGACCTGCAGGACTCAGGAGTGAAGCTGCTCTCTGAGGCACTGAAGAGTACAAACTGTCAGCTGGAGATACTGAGGTTCGAGTCTCACGTTAAGTCATTTACATGAGGAGTCATGATATTTACAGATTAAGGTTCCATACTAACATTAAAGTCATCCCCTGTTTCCTATTGATGTGTGTCTATAGGTTGTCTGGCTGTATGGTGACAGAGGAAGGCTGTGGTTATTTGTCTTCAGCTCTGAGTTCAAACCCCTCACATCTGAAAGAGCTGGATCTGAGCTATAATCACCCAGGACCATCAGGAGTCCAGCTACTCAAACACAAACTAGAGGATCCAAACTCCTCACTGCAGATGCTCAAGTATGTGGAGTAGAGAGTGGGTTTTACTCAAGATTACTCAAGATCTAACATGTATTTTCCACAAAGTTGCAAAACTTTCTGCATTTATAGTAATCACACTTTCTTTTTCCTTTTTTAACACTAACTTAAAATGTGCATAGCAATTTCAGCATAATCTGTAATAATGGCATGATATTTTGGGCATGGGTTTTGTTATCATTATTGTCTTGGGAGTGAGAACAGGTCAGCTTTTTTGGCTTCAATTGAGGAGAGGCTTTAATAAGCTTAGTTCAGTACAGAAACAGCGGAATACTTTTTGAATTGACAGTCTGTTCACTAACCTTCAATGTGTTAACCAGTAAAACTTTATTTTGGAATGAGCTATGTTTGGATATTACAATTTACAAAATAAACGCTGTTTTATGAGATGAGTTGCTGAGAATATTGCAACAAGTATGACTTTTATTTTCATGCAATCTGCAAACAAAGCTTAACTATCACAAAGCGAAAATTCTTTTAAGGTAGTTTGTTCCAGCATTTTGGAGATTTTGCCACAGTTCTGGATTTAATATGCTTTTTTCTGTTTCTTCGTGAAATCTGTCATTTTGCTTGACCTTCACTTTTTTTAGCAGAAACCTGAATTTGCCTCCTGTTTTCTCTGTTTGAATCCTTTGTTAAAAAAAAAAACAACAACAACAAAAATAAATCTGTATTCACTGATTTTAAAATGCTCACTGATTTTTTTGCGCATTCTTGCAAACTTCAAATCATCATACATTATTCATCAGTGGCTTATATTTGTCTCTGTTTAGTTTTGACCATGGAAACCCTTTGAGAATCATCCCGGGACTGAGAAAATGTAGGTATTTTTTCTCTCTTACATGTGGCTTGTAGGGACTCTCCGCCTGTGTAATGGTTTTTGAACTGTACAAACTGTATTTTCTATCTCCTTACCCTCCGCCTACACCTCATAAAAAATGTTCTGTATTTTTTTTATTTTTAAATAAAGGCTGTTTAGTATGTTTAAACCCATTTGAGCCCCTTTCACACTGCACGTCGGACCCGCAATATTCCCGTAACATTGCCTGGTCGCCTTCTGTGTGAAAGCAACCACGTCCCGGAATTGATTACCGAATCGAACCCGGGTCGGGGACATAGTAACATTGCGGTAATCGATCCGGAACGAGCGCTGTGTGAACAAAAGCCAGATCTAATTCGGTATCGAAGTGATGACGCGCGTTATCGCGCGACTTTTTTACCGGTTGTTTTGAAGGAAGATCAACATTCGCGACGAAAACATATGTGCAAACTGTAATGAAGCAGAGATCAGTTAGTTCCTCACTTTCCGCGCTGACGCAGAGATCGTTTGCTTGCTTCAGTTAAAGTATAACGTGCCAAGCTTTGTCGACTCGTACATTACACGTCACGCGCTGATGTCACGTGTCGTTACGGGATCTTCAAGGGTTGTGTGTGAAAGCACGCACATATACCGGGTCATCACTGGCAGTGTGAAAGTGCCAAATCTAGCGACCAGGGAACAATTACAGGAACACTTTACCCCTGTATTTGCCGGAATGGCAGTGTGAAAGGGGCTTTGGTTTACAGAGAGAGATCATAAACCATGTTTACATTGAAATACCTGTGTTATCAAATTTGTCATTATATCAGTCATATATGCCAGAACACACACACACACACTCAGAGCTCGAGACTGTCCTTAATGTACTTGTGATGTCTCTTCTTGTGTTCAGATGCCTGTGATCTCACACTGGATCCAAACACAGCACACACTCAACTCGTCCTGTCTGAAGGGAACAGAAAGGCAAAACACGTCCAAGATCATCAGCAGTATCCTGTTCATGAAGAGAGATTTGAGCAGCATGAGCAGGTTCTGAGTCAAGACAGTTTGACTGGACGCTGTTACTGGGAGGTTGAATGGAGCGGATGGGCTTATATAGCAGTAACATATAAAGGAATCAACAGGAAAGGAGGAAGTGAATCTTGGTTTGGATACAATGACAAATCCTGGAGTCTGTACTGCACTGAAAACAGATATTCTGCCTGGCATGATAATAAGAAAACTGATATACCAGCCCCTTCATCCTCTAATAGAGTAGGAGTGTATGTGGATGAGTCGGCTGGCACTCTGTCATACTTCAGCGTCTCTGACACACACACACTTACACACTTACACACATTCAACACCACATTCACCGAACCTCTGTATGCTGGGTTCAGGGTGTTTAAATCCTCATTGTCTCTGTGTCAGTTTAAATAATCTGATGTGGAAACAACTGAGCTGTCAAAAACAAATTGTCTATATTTTCAAGCAGTAAGAAACTTAGATTTTTCCTATTTTTCTTACATAACTTACAAATATTAGAAAGTTTTGATGCCTTCAGTGTTGCTTTTTGCTTTTACCTTTTTAAATGCTGGTGTACAGCTAAACATTGAGCAAATATATTTTCCCAAGTTGCAGTATAAGGATTTAAGTATTACACAACACCATGTTTGAAATAAGAGTGTTAGTTTGTGTGTGTGTGTGTGCGTGTGTGTGTGTGTGTGTGTGTGTGTGTGTGAGCATGCATCTTATGACTTGTGCAAAGAGAGATCCATATTTTTCTCTAGGAAGGTGAATTTGTTTCCCTTCTTTTGTGATGATTAAAAGCACAGAATGACATAAGGTGTTTTTTTTTTGTTGTTGTTGCTACCTTGGCATGTTAAACTTTATACTGTAGTTTTCTTTTCCTGTTTTGAATTTTTTCTTTTCATGTAACCTAAAAATGTGGTTTTATTAAGGTCAAAATAAATAACAAGCAGTATTCATATTTCTGAACCTACATGATGTAGGCATCAGATCAGGTGAAAATGTCTCTTTAATGTAACATCTGCACAGTGTGACAAAACAGAGTTACTGGTTTTCCTCAATAAATCTTTGTACATGATGAATCACGTTCACTCTCTGTCACGTTTTGTGCTTATAGCTCAGATTCAGTGTTAGGAGATTCATGCTGACATAAAAAAATAAAATAAAATAGACACCATTACAAAATTTGTAATGGTTTAACTGTTTACATTTGGACATGTATTGGTTTTAATGGAAACTGTATTGGTTCCTGTAGTCACCTTCTATTGGTGGCTTAGTTGTTAAAACCAATGCAATATGTCCCAAAACAAACTACAGAAAAAAAGAAAAACATTTTTTAAATGGTTTTAATGGTTTTAAAGTGGATAGTATTTGTCTCTGAGCCTGCTTCTTATTCATCATCATTGGAGGTTATGGAGAGTGGGGTAAGCTGACCCACCCCCTGTATCTTGGCAGCTGTACACTTTTACTGCCATGTGATGATGTATTTTGGAAAACACCCATGATTTCTGCCAGACTGTGATAAGGAGAAAAACATGGGGGAAATGGAAAGCACCCATTTACTTTAAAAACTGTTTTTGGCTTGTCAAAATAAAATGTTTGCATGTGTATTGGTTGTTAAATCAAAAGTAAATTTATCCAGTTCTAAAAATATTATTTTAAGTGATTTAGCAACAACAACAAAAAAATAATAATAATATTAACTTGAACTGGTAAGGTGCCGTAGCTATTCTATTTTTATTTTTTGTTTTGTTTTTATCCAAAATGGCAGCTATGGGGCAAAGTGGCAGAACCACATTGGTAAAAATGGCTAATCGTATCCCAACTCTATAACACATCATATTTTATTAAAACCAAATTATATAGTATGCCTATAAATTGTTTACATTTATAAAACATTTATACATTTATAAATGTTCTAAATTAGTTGTTTATTAGTATATAATATAGCTTTGTGCTGTAAAATATTAAATTAAATGTTTAATACTTATAGGGGAAAGTGGGATAAGATTAGCCATTTTTACTAATGTGGTCCTCAAGATAAGGGAAAATGATTCAGCAGTACAGTGAAAGTATCTATCCTATCCTATCCAAATGAAAGTATTCCTACCATTTTAATTGTTCAGAATATATCTATGATAATAGATAATAGTGTTCTGTTGGGGTAAGTTGACACGAGTCGAGTCAGTGGGTAAGATGCACTATCGCGGTGTAAAACGACCATCTGACTGAAACTGATTCAATCCCATGTGAAAAAAATAATCATTTAAAAAATAATTAAATAATTTTATTTTACAAACAGTCATTTCTTTCATAAAGGTAACTTTAACAACATAAAACCAACAAAATTAAGTTTAAATTTCAATAGTTAATTGTTTGCCTCTGAAACAATATGTTGAACACAAGTTGTAACATTCCTAAAAACAGACTAAACAGAGAGTTTGTTGGCCATTAGGGACTACAGGTGGAAATATATCTGATTATAATGCAAGGAAAAGCATTTTCTGGTTCTTATCAGAGAAGGATTTGGTGCATTTTTACACAGACCCTGTCAAATAAACTGCAGAGGGTATATATATATATGATAAACTAAACCAGTAATATATCACATTAAAATAAAATTTTATAATTCATCGATTTAACTTAACTACAGTGCATTATGGTGGGGTAAGTTAAAATGCTGACACAATTTAGCCCACAGCATTTGACTCACTTTGCCCCATAGCTGCCATTTTGGATAAAAAAATAAAATAAATAAAAATAGCTACAGCACCTTACCAGTTCAAGTTAATATATATATATATATATTTTATGTTGCTAAATCACTTATATGTATCATAATATTTTTAGACCTGGATACATTTATTTTGATGTAACAACCAATACACATGCAAACATTTTATTTTGACAGTTTTTAAAGTAAGTGGGTGCTTTCCATTTCCCCCATGTTTTTCTCCTTATCACAGTCTGGCAGAAATGATGGGTGTTTTCAAAAACACATCATCACATGGCAGTAAAAGTGTACAGCTGCCAAGATACAGGGGGTGGGTCAGCTTACCCCACTCTCCACAACACTGTAAAAAAAAAAAAAAAGTTGTGTCAACTTAAAAAAATAAGGCAACTTATCGCAAGCGCTTTTTTGAGTAAACTTAACAAAGAAGACCAATGTCCACCCAACTTAAAATAATAACTTAATATTACAAGTTGTCACAATATAAAATAGTCTAAAAATAAAAATAGTTAACCTAAAAAATATCAGAACAATTTTATTTTTTGTTTACTGAACACAAGGCCTATTATTTACCTTTAGCTGATGCTTTTTTCCAAAGCAACTTACAATTGCTATATATGTCAGAGGTCACACACCTCTGGAGCAACTAAGGGTTAAGTGTCTTGCTCAGGGATTTGAACTCAGGGTCTCTCACACCAAAGGCATGTTTCTTATCCATTGCACCAACACCACCATCTATAAAGTTTGTGTCCAAAGCACAAAGACATAACAAGTCTTGTATATTAACTTCTTTACTCAATGCATTTTACACTGAACTCAACACATGGTACATAATGCATGTTAAATAAATCCAGTGTTAATTATACCTTCATACGTTAGCAGTCTTGTGACATGAAGTCACACGTATTTAACATTTAACATTTTAACGTTTTTAAAGGAACTATTACGTGAAAATTACTATATTGCGTATTTTAACATCAACCTAATCCACTGGGCAAAGTAACGTCCAGTGGATGTCTTTTTAGGTCTTCTGTACGTCCGATATAGACGTTCACAGATCCTCCTTACAAGGTTTTGTGACTTTATTTCTGTCAGACATCTAGAGAAGCTCTTATTGAGAATTAACAGAGGTTTACATGTTGATATTTTATTCATTTGAAGTCACCAAGTGTTTGGTTTAGTTGGGATCTGACTTTTGGCAACCAGCATTGACTTCTCCAGAGAAAATCAATAGAAAACTGGGGTAAAAATCATGTAGTCAATTCTAGGCTGAAGTCAGACTGATTTGGAGATCTGAGATTATTTAGGATATTATATCTTGAAAACTCTAGGAAGAAATACATTTACAAATTTTAGTCTCAAAATAATAATAATAATAATCTTAAATAGAATATCAGAATGGTTGCTTTCTCAAGTCTACATAAATATGATATACTTTGTGCAGCATTGTCAGGTTCATTTATTTGAATAGCAGCTTCACAGGATAAAAAATAATAATAAAAAATAAACTGTAATAAAAACATAATTTAAACAATTTCAAGAAATTCTGTAGCAAACTATTTGACAGTTAACTGACAGATGCTTTTATGCTGTTAAGAAAAAGAAGATTGAAGACACATCACTACATTCCCTTCGCTTGTACTCTTGTATCACTGTATGTGTGAACACTTTCATACTGTCAGTGATCTTACAGAACATTTGAATATATTCTAGCCAACATCGAAATATGTCTGTATTGTCATCTTTTGTGTATTGTCAAATGTCTGAAAATTCACTTCTTAAAGCATTTTTATGTCTAACGTACACAATGTAAACTAAACAAATTACAAATTACTTGAATTTGAGATACTTAGACTGAGAATGAAATTCCTTGAATTTGAGATACTTAGACTAAGAATTAAATTGCAGACATGTCAGTCCGGGTCCTTGAATCTATGCCATCAATCAAACCATGACATGATGAGTTCTCAAACACTGATCATATATGATAACTTCACTCTAGCTGATATTTACATGAAATGCATAGAAATGTGCTGTCATCCTGATGGGAGACTTCTAGATATCCGCACAATAGTTCATTTATGTTATATAGCAAAATGAAGTAAACTGTAACATGTTATACCCAAAAACCCTTCATACAGTGGACTACTAGTAAAATTGAATAAATAAATAGGGGCCATAGATTATTCAGAAACTTTGACCTGAGCATGTTTGGCTCTAGTGTTTTTTCTTTAATTGCTAATGTGACCTTTTTACACCACAGACTGAACTAAACAATGCTTAGTAATTGATCGACAAAGTATTCATTTTGTCATTTTTGGTTGACTGTAGTCCATTACATACCTTTTTATCAAAGTTATCCGACATTATGAAGATGAATTTGTTCTGACACAGTTTAACTCTGAGTTCTTGTCATATTTTATTTTAAATTTTGTTTTGACTGTATATATAATTTGTACAGTATAGACTATGCAGTGCTATCTTACATTTGATTATTCAGTTTTTGTACCTGGAAAAAATGTAAACATTGTGTAAATAGCACAAGTAAATAAACAGAACAAACATACAAATTAAACAACTTCAAACAGGTCCCACTGGTACCTGCACCCAGCCCTGTTTATGACAATTTCACATGCAACTACATAAATATTTTTGCTCATTCATATTTGCCAATTGGAAAAGAACAACACATTACCACGTACTGGACACATAAGTTCACTTCCACCATTTCACTCATACAAATGCTGTTCACATTCGAGAATTCAACACAGTGCTGTACTCTAAGAAGCGTTTCCTGTTGGTACTTATCAAGAAAAATCTGTCTATCTATCTAGCCTTTGATTTATTTTTAAAAACAGACAGAACAGTATAGTGAACTGAGACAAAGTATGACTCGTGGGTGGGGATGAGATGCAGATCAGTCGTCTGGTTTCTAGGGAAGGGAGTTTTTTACTTTCGTTCCTCTGAGATGGGTGAGTGGGTGTTTTAGAGGGTGTTGTGAACAATATATCCACTACAGTCATAGCAAGGTTAATGTGAAGAACAATATCAACCACTTTCTGGAGTTTAACCTGAAATCTGGAGAATACAGGACAAAGTGAAGGAGAAAATGAAAGAATACTATCAGTCATCAGAGAGTTTGTTCATGTGAGCTGCTGTTGTCATTCTCACTTCACAGACTCTTCAGAAGGTGTAGTTTTGTCATGTTTCCTGCAGGAGGAGCTGCAGACTTCTGTCAATGTGCTGGGACAGGATCTGGAAATGACCTCATCAAATAAACCTGTAAAAATACTGTTCCCAAATCGATCCATGCATCTTATTATATCATTATATCTATACATATCATTCAATAAATGATAATGTCACACATCAATATCTTAAACAGGACATGCTTTATCAACACAACTATCAATACACAGATAGAAGTTAAGACCTTCTGGGTAACTGCCAGCACAACAATACAAATTAAACGAGTAAAACATTGACCTGATCAGTGAAAGAATAACAAAGCATTTTAGATGTAAAAGAATAAAAAGGTTATTAAGGTATATTCAAATTGATCCAGACAGATTCAACGATTTTATTATTATTATCAGTAGTAGTAGTTTTTTTTAATCTTAATATCGCCTTCAAATGACAAGTAACAAATCACCCTCCAGCTTTTATTAATTTACTTTATTTACCTAACATCAAGCTATTTGTCACAAACAGCAAAACCCTGCAAAAACACAGAACTGTAAAAGTTATTACAGAGTTTGCACACTTCCATTTTTACCTCCACAGATTTATGTTCTTCTTCATCATCTTTTTCAGATTCATCAACTGGCAAACAGATCTCAACAAGCTGTAGACTAAACATTTTGGACATTTTGGACCAACAATAGTTTAAAAATCAGGAGCATGTACAAAATCTACACTATATAGTCAACATCTGAAGTGGGTCAAAAGCTTTCATCAAAGTTGTTCTTATATCAAAATTTGTTCTTGTCTTAACTTTTTTGATCCACTTCAAATGTTGACTACTGTATTAACTTAGACTGTTTTGTGTGGAAACTGCTGTTCTATTGAGCAATTTTTATTTTCATATTTAATCAATTGCTGCAATTTTGTAAAATGATGACAGCTGTATATACAAACAAATAAAATATATTCAGCACATTTTGGTTCACACGATCTTATTTTGATTTTTGTTCAAATCTGCCCAGCTGGTTTCATTAGTCTTTAGAAACTTTCTGATTAGTGTATCAAAACAGATTAATAAGTGATACATTAATCACAGACACATCTATGAATCAGAGGAATTAATACTCTAAATAAAACAAACATTTATTAGACAAGAAATAAATACTTGCTCCACCATTGTTGTTGATGCATTACAGTTTATTTTTGTCAGTTTTTGAGAATAACAAGCTGAAATGCATTACATTTTTCCCCAATAACTTGTTTTCCCATTAATCAGACAATAAATATATAACTACACTCCTGCATCCTAAAAAAAAATTAAAGATTAGATATAGAAAAAGACTGATTCCATATCAAATTCAATCTCTAAAAATTAGAACCTTCCCAAAATATCTCACAAGAACTGTACCAGATCTCTACTCTACACACACACAGTAAATTACCAAAAAATAAAAAATGTTCCATCAGTTACATATATTTATCCATCAGCAAACAAACCTGTCCTAATATAACACAACCCTTCACCATTATCTTCTGTTAACTAGTGTCTATTCACCCAACATCCAGCAGCACATTGTGAATAATAATAATAATAACAACGACATGCATATAGAAAGCTGCTCAAACACTAACATAAATCAGCTATTAGCCCCAAATATCAAGGTGAAATCCCCTAACCCTAGTTTAATAGCTGTTTCTTTAAACTGATTTACTCATCACTGATATTTCATTGCACTGCTCTTTTTCAGCAGCATCTGCCACACGCTTTATTCACAAAATGATCTCATTTAGGCACATGGGGCTTCAGTAGCTGTCAATCAGTTGTAAGCATTCAATCCTGGCGTTACTCCTTTTTTTTTTTGTAGACGCTTTGGATAAAAGCATCTGCGAAATCAAATTAATTGCATGACATGCTATCATAACAGGATACGTAATTAATCAAGTTATTCCCAATTCAGTGTATATATTGCCATTTGCAGAGAAAACAATTAAGATAAAGTAAAACATATTACAATTTTTGAGAGCAGAGTAAATCCCTGATTAGATTATTTTTGTTTAGAAATTATAATTAAGCATCAAATTAATGATTTACATTGACAGTCCTACTTTAAAGATGAATGTGGGAAATTAGTTATAGAATTTACTCTGTCACACGTTTAACAGACCGAGCAGGAACAGTGGGGTCACTGGCACACCACGACCCAGGATTGGGATACTCCTCCCCCTCCATCAGTTGGTAACGGGGTTCAGCATATTCAGGACCCTCATGGAGATCCCAGAGACCACTGAGCACCTTACAGGAGCGAACCTCATTTATACCACAGCCGTCCAATGAATGACGGTCAACTGTTGTCTCATGCATTGGCTCTTCAAAATCTTCCTTTTCAAAAAGCTGGATCTTATAAGATGTCAGACGTTTCACAGACAGAGCAGGAGCAGTGTTGCCATTGCCCCATGACCCAGGATTGGGATACTTCCCCACCTTCAGTTGGTAATGGGGTTCAGCATAGTCAGGACCCTCATAGAGATCCCAGAGACCACTCAGCACCTTACAGGAGCGAACCTCATTTATACCACAGCCGTCCAATGAAGGACGGTCAACTGTTGTTTCAAAGATTGGGTCTTCAAAATTCTCCTTTGCATAGAGGTGGATCGTAAATGGCAGACATTCAAGACACCATGCAGGATCAGGAATGGGAGCGGGAGCAGGAGCAGAAGCAGTGGGTATGCTATTGCTCAATGCCTTAAGATTGGGATACTCTCCCTCCTTCATTAGGTAATCATCATAGCCACGACCCTTCCAGAGCTTCCAGACGCCTCGGATCACCTTACAGGAGCGAACCTCTGATATACTGCAGCAGTCCAATGGTGAACAGTTCCCTGTGACCACACACTTGGTACCTTTAAACTCATTCTGACCGTATAGCTCAATTACACACTTGAAGAAAAAGAGAGAGAAGTGAGAAGGTGAGTTCTTTTTTTTTTATCCAGGTAATTGTGCTGTTTTGAGCCAACATCAAAACACCTTGACTACACAGCAGAGTCTCCAGTGTTAATTTAACACTCTAAGTGTGGACTCACATAAACACTGAAGCAGTGTTAAAAGTAACACTGAAGCAGAGTTGAAGTTAATGAGATAATTAAGAAGTTAATTGAGTTATGATTGACCATTATTGAAGAAACCCGATGTTAACAAGCAGAATCAACAAACCAGAAAATCACAATTTGTGTGTCACCATTATAGTGGTCAGTGTTTGCTTTAATTTTCTCAGTTGGTGATTCTGCTTGTTAACATCAGGTGTCTTCAATAATGGTCAATCATAACTCAATTAACTTAATTATCTCATTAACTGCTTCAGTGTTTATATGTATCCACACTCAGAGTGTTAAATTAACACTGGAGATTTTGTTGTGTATAGCCGGGTTTCCATCCAAAGTTACAAGAATAAAAAAATATATATTTGCACATTTTAAACATCACTTGTGATTAAGCACCTTTCTATCCAATGAGTCAAAGAGAACAAGATTGTCACTTCCTGTTAAACTGGCATTATATATGGAAACACAGCTTATATGCTCATTATACTGTTTTTTTGTGTGTGGCTTACACACTGTGTCTGTGTGTGTCAGATCTGCAGGAATGACAAACAAACCATAAACACTCACCTTGCCAAGGCGCCACCATATAAAGCAGTCCTTAGCATCCTTCTCCTCCTCATCAGAGATTTTTGTGTAGTAAACTCGACCAACATGTTCACTAAACTTTTTCGGCAGCAGACTGGATATCTGAGATACAAGTGAAATCAACTTGTTGATCAGTCATTACAGATCTAGAAAACTTACTTTTTACCCAAAGTAAGTTTCCCTGCACCCCGGGATGTCTTTTTTTGTGACTATTGAAATAAAAGTTGTTATATGACCATCTGAATACCACTCACCTTAAAGAGATTGTTCACCCAAAAATGAAAATTCTGTCATTGATTACACACCCTCATGTCATTTCAAACCTGTAAGACCTTCGTTCATCTTCAAATCACAAATTAAGATATTTTTGATGAAATCCGAGAGCTTTAAGATGGGTTTGAAACAACATGAAAGTGAGTAATTAATGACAGAGTTTACATTTTTGGGAAAACTATTCCTTTAGCCTCACTATTATCAATCACTTTTGGAACAAATTAATATTGACTTATATATTTTTTTTTTTTTTACAGTTTTGAAAAATATATAATAAACAAAACAAGCTGCTGTTTCACTAAAGATAAATTTTTTCTACATTTAATCTGACACTGTAGGCCAACTGTTAGCTCACAACCCAGCTAGATTTTTTTTATTCTAAAAATGTTCTTAGAACATTACCATGATTCTTCTAAAAATGTTTTTAGCGGGTAGTTTTATTTTTGTTCCCAGAATGTTCTCACAAAAGATAGGATAACGTTCTCCAAAAACATTCTAAAAATGTTTATTAATAACATTATTAGAACATTATCCCCTAACATTCTAATTTAATTATATATGATTTAAGCAGAGGTTTAGATGTTGATGTCTGTTTAAAAGTAATGGTCTGGTCTGATGTCACCATAATGATGATAAGTGTTGGTTTTAGTTGTGCAATTTGACACTTGTCTTGTCAGTGTTGATCTTTGGATGCTGTAATCGTTATTATGACCAAAACAGCATGAGAGCATGTAGTTAGCTGATGCTAGTTGTTTGCTGATGACTAATTAATCATCATTTATGAAGTCTGGTTGCTTGTTTTCACTCAATCTAATGTGTGGTGTTGGCTACTCATTATTTTTTAATGTGATGCAATTGGTTAACAGCCTGAGACCCAGCTGAATTTCAAGCAGATAATTTCAAGGATTTGAAAGAAACACATTTCTTTGTCAAACAAACATCAAGATTCAGTGTATGAATCTCAACAATGGTGACATGCCCCATGTTGCAATGTATTCTGGGTACATCACACAAAACTCATCCATGGCACCCAGAATGCATTGCGGCATGAAGCATGTCAACATTGTTGAGATTCATACACTAATTCTTGAGGTCTCTGTGTCTAAGCATTTATTCATGAACAATGTAATTTAAAAAGAACGGACAAAAATAGATATGATATAAATCAGCAGGATCCTGTGCATTGCAACACATCTACTATAGTCACTAATATTGAATTAATAGCATAGATTAGACTCCAGATAAAACCAGATGATCAGGTCATTACACAAGAAAATCTTTAACATCAGCAAGTAACCAACATCACCTGATGACATTTTTCTCTCACTGTTTTTGCTGTAACAAATATAGTTACAGCAGTTAAATGAACAATAACACTGAAAAGACTCATACTGCCAAATACTGATCACCATAATGGTGATGTCAAACTAAACTATTATTTTCAATAAACCACCAACACCTCTCTTAATCTCAATAAAAACTTTTCTTCATTTATGACAGAAATAAAGTCAATCTTGTTTATAATAAGTGAAGTTGGTAATACTGTTTTTGGAGTTATTTACACTAGAGTTTGACACCAAACAGAGGTTGGCTTTTCACTTTGAACCAACATTTGACTTCTGAGCAATGTCAGTCCACATCTAGTGTGATGGGAAGCTTTATTAGAATGTTAGAGGATAATGTTCTAACAATTTTATCAATAGACATTTTTAGAATGTTTTTAGAGAATGTTATCCTAACTTTTAGCAGAACATTCTGGGAACTAAAATAAAACTAGCCGCTGACAACATTCCTAGAACATTAAACATTTCTAGGTGGGAAGCAGCTGTTTAATGGAAAAAACTGACTGTCAATGCAAGCTGCTATTTTTTGCTTCAGCAATCACTTCATAAAATGTTGTAATAAAATCAAGCATAGAGTTAGTTTTGGCAGATCACATCAAGCAAGCTTGTATCAGCAGACTCAATTGATCCATGACACCTTGTGTTGTTATATTAAAATTGATGTTAATAACATTAATGATATCTTTAATACATTGGTGTTGATTCTGTTCTGTCTAGTGCCAGGGGGTCTGCTCTCTCTGACTGTCACAACAGAACCATGACCATACCACCAATCCACACAGTGTTCTAACTGTCAATCATCTTTGATAATAGTGGCCCTCAAATAATTACTTATTCTACAAAAAACGTTTCTAATATGTTGATCATTTTTGAAGTGGCAAGTTACTTGAGCAGCACAGTGGTGTGAGTACCTCATATTTCCGAATCTTGTGGCCTTTATTCTGCTGCTTCTTTCTGTAGAAATAGACACTGTTGATAGGGTTTTCAGCCTCTTTATTATAATCCAGTTTAATCACCTGTGAGAGGAAATTTACAATGTTACAGTTACTAAACAGTTGCTTAAAAAAAAAACAAAAAAAAAAACAAGAAGTGCTAAAAAAATATTAGTGCTGTCAAAATTAATGCATTAACGTAGGCATTTTTTTATTTTTTCAGTTTAAAATTATTTAACGGAATTAACCCAGGGCAGATTTAGAAAGGTCACTCCACTCATAACTGTTGCTTCAGTCTCTCTCTCTCTCTCTCTCTCTCTCTCTCTCTTTTCATAAATGTATTTATTCCAACGTCTTTAGGATCACATCAAACCGGAGATGTTTCAGACGCTCTAGCATTTATAATTTAATATCAAACTGAAAAATAAACTATGTGAATGCAATTTTGGGGTCAGTTAAGTCATAAAGTTACCCAAAAAAATAAAGAGTAGTGATAAAATAATAATAATGTGTCACACCTGACGGAGGTGTGAAAGACTTGATTCGTGAGAACAAAAGAATCATGAATGGGGGGGGGGGGTTATTCAGAGCCAGCACACAGAGACAGCACACAGCAGAGCTTTACATGAGAGTTTAGATAACAAGGGCCATAAATCAATCAGATTAGCCTTCACTAAAAACACACATGACATGGCCTTAGAAAATATTTCATACAATTCACAGTTTTACAGATTATATTATGAAATTTCAAATGAAGCTTTAGTAGACTTGTGGCTTTGGCTATATTGTGTTTCTAAACTCATGTCCTGTATCAACAATTTTTTTATACATTTAAAAAATATGTTTTTAATATTTTTATTTTTGTATTTGAGCTCATATATCTTTATTAAAATAACAGTCTAAGTAATTCTGATTCTTGAACCGTAAACTTTGAAGTGTCAGCTTTTTAAACATAGGTTGATTATGTATCTAGTCAGAACGAATTATGAACAGAAACCTTTTCATTTTGGGTATGTACATTGCGATTAATGTAATAAAAAATGTGCAATTTGTTTATTTATTTATCTGTATTGATTGACAGCACTAATAAAAATATAAAGACTGTAAATGTTTTTTTGAACACAGCATACTTCAGTGCTGAAATCCTCCTTATACAAGACCAGATCTGGGTGACGTGTGTTCCACTCGGCCACTGCTGTTTCCCACTCAGCCTGTAGAAATGTGGATTTCAGTTCAACAAATGAAAACAAATGATCTATAAGAGTGCGTGTTATTATCTGTGTATGTCACCCCCCCACCACAACCAAAAAAAAAAATAAAAAAAATAAAAAGAGATTGAGTGCTATTTAACTGCAAATTTCTGTGGACCGTAATGTTTGAAAAGATGAAATGATGAGAAAATGAAAGTGATGGTTTGTGTCTGGACAGTAAGCACATTTGTTAAAATGAGTAAACTAGATTAGCTAACATGAACTAACAATGAAAGATACTTCTAAAGCATATTAATTTAGCATGTTAATCATATCTATTATTGTTAATTTGAACATTTAGTATAAAAAAGAATGCATCTGTTCATAGATTTTACTGGACCTGAGCTGACATGAACTAATAATAAACAATAAACTAACGTTACAAAGATTAAATGCTTGTTCATGCATTTACTGATACTAATTAATGGGACATTTCATTCATAGAGCAATCTAGAGTGCTGTTATATTTAAGTTAATTTAGTTAAGGATAGAAAAATAATAATAATTTAAAAGGGAGATGGTTATGATAAGGAACACATTATTGCATTGCATTTTTTCCTTAAAATATTATATTATTTCCTTTCTGTGATCTTCATCACACTGTCCCAGTTTGCCAACCATCCACCAGCAAACTGGGATACAAACAGGAACATGTCAGTTCAATGGAGTAACAATACAAAATGCATTTACCAATTCACAATTTCTAACCCTAAAGTACAGTTCAAAAGGGCAAGATTAGAATTATATTTCTGAATGAAGTTTTAATTATATGCTTCACTATAATTCTATTTGTGAATTACTCGCAACAATGAGCCTTTCAGAATACAGCAGATGTGAAGGGAAAAAAAAGAAACAGTGTAGAACAGGCCAGCAGTCAAAGATGATATTTTAACATTGTAAATTCAGTGCCCTCCACAATGTTTGGAAGAAATCTAAGTTGAAGATGGCAGTTAAATAAAACATTGTGTTTTCTATAATTTCTTCTACCTTGAAGGACTCTTCATCTTTCTCTTCAGTTTCTTGTAGTCGAGTCTCTCCCACACACTTCGGCAGGCGTCGCATCACAACATCCTCAAGCTCTTTTCGGCTGTGAGCACTGGAGTACAAGATCTTCTCAAAGATGTGATCTGATAGAATAAGGAAAATTTGATGGAAACTCTTCTGGTCAAATGACAAGTAGAATTTTTTAACTTCTTCCATGTTTACAACTTACCTGTCAGTTTAATGAACTTTGCAGTCTTTTCATCTTCATGTGTCGTCATCTTGCGTTTTCGTGAGCTGCTTGTAATATTTTCGATCTTCTGTTTGATATCATCAGGTGAAAGGGTTTCTGAAATCGTAGAGATCTCAAGCGGGTCTTTAGCTTCTAAGAGAGCTCTTATGATTCTAATGAACAAATTATAAAAAAAATAATGCATTATAAAAAAGTTTTTAACTGAATAATAATAATAATAATAATGATAATAATAATAATAATAATAATAATAATAATAATAAAAATGTACTTGTCTTCGATGATGTTGACGATCTTGTGCTGGTAGGCCTGCTGATAAAGAGTGTAGCGGGTGTGAAACATGTCATAAATATTATCTGCCACCTGTGAGAGAAAGGATGACACAAACACAGTCACATATTAAAAATTCAATGAAAAACATTAAATGGTTTTACGTGATGACTTACATTAAGTTGCAGATATTGAAATATAAAGGTTTTCAATTTTCATTCATAAATATCACTCTTAAATTTAGCTGAAGTGGAAACTTGTAAGATGACTAAAGACTGGGTGACTGTCATAGTGCACAGAGCAACTAAAGTCAGCGTTTTGTTGTTTTATATGGATGTGAGACTTGCAGTGCTTTCAAACAGACTGAAAACAATCAGCCAAGGAATAAGCACTGGTGGACGAGGGATCTTGTGTATCATGTACCTTGTCTCTGAAGCAGATGTGATTCGACCCTTCGACTTTACAGACTCGAGCAGATTTCAGCAGACGCTGATGGTCAAAGCTGTTTGGGATGCCGAGATAATAACAGTCCCTGAAAGAGAGAACATTAGTCAGTACAGTACTGTTGACTGATACGACTGATCTCTGACTTTATACTGACACCTAATAGCATGCGGCATCAAACATGAGTGACAATTTTCACAGTTATATTTTACTATTATAGAGATGTTTTATCCAGTCATGGTCCATTTGTTCCACAAGTGAAAGTGTCCAAACATAAAGGGTTATTAATACCAGACTGCTCATGTGATCCGAACATGGTGGCCACCAGGAAGCGACCTACAGTAATCCATGTAAATCAGCTTTAATGATGCTTTAACTGGCGCGAATAGAATGACCACCTGTCCCACTTTGTTGTACTGTACAGCAATTTTACCCTTTGTAAAATGTGGATTTCTCTCTGGCGTTCATGGCGAGTCCGGATCGTCATCTTCATCTTAGCAGCGACACAGAAAACACCAGTTTATTACTAAACAATTAATTGACTCCTTGCTAATTGAGACACATTCATAATCATTACTGATTATTTGTGGTAAGCTTTGTGTGAGCAGTCATAACGCTTATTTTCCTGTAGGTTATAGCCTATTTAAGTAATAAAATTAATATAAAGGGGCGACACATTTACTACTTTTAAAAAATGCGGGTGAGGAAGCGGGTCTGGTACTTTTTTTGCTTTGGTTGAAAATCTTGGTCGGGGGTGGGTTGTTTATACACTAACCCGCCCATCACTGGTGGATACACGAGAGGACAACATTTGCATTTTCGCTCTCAATTGTTATTTATTTAATTATTTATTTATTATTATTTATTAATTATTATTATTTTATTTAAACAGTCAATGAAGCAGCTGCCACACTGTAAAAAAAATTGCCGTTAAATAACAGTAATTTTCTGGCAGCAGGGGCGCCAGTAAAGTACTGTTAATTTACAGCTCTTAACCATTAATTTACCACTTTTATTTTTTAACAGTATTTTACCGTAAATTCTACCATAGAAATTAACTCCACTCCCACTGCTTCAAACAGTTCGAGTTTTTAAAACTAGCATTCCTACGATGTTAGTACTATGAACTTATTTCGTTTGAGTCCACTGAGAAGGAATATTTCTTAATATAACGATGCAAACACTTAATGTGCAGTAATAAAGTAACTAAATACATGACTTTTACTCAAATCACTGCGGCTCATTGTCAGCTGTATTACACATGTATGTGCTGAAGTACTTAACGCAGAGATCATCACTGTATCAGCGACTCCACATTTACTACCTTTACATAAAGCAGCAGAAAATCAGAATTTGTGGCTCATCATTGACTGAAGCAAAGGCTCTACTCTCCAGCACAATGGTGAACAACAAAACTACATTAAACGATTTCTCTTGTGCAAACACACATTAATACAGTCAAGTTCAGTATTTACTCTAATTATCAGTGTATGACTTTGCCTAGTTTTTTTCTATGGATGTTCACAAATATTTTAGTTAAATTAACTTTTTTTTCATTTGGTAAATCTGACGTTTACATTTTACAGTATATTACTGTTTTTCCTTGACTTAACGGCAACAAACTGTAGAAAAACACTTTTTTTGCTGGCAACCATTAATTTACGGCAAGAAACAGTTGAAAAACAGTTTTTTACTGGCAGCAGGGGCGCCAGTAAATAACTGTTTTTCTACAGTTTGTTTCCTGTAAATTAATTACAGTTTATTACTGTTAAATTATGTTTCATGCTGTTTTTTCTTCATCTTAAATCTTTAACCCTTTAAACCCCACAAGAAAATCCTCAGTTTTAAATGAACACTTATAATGTGTGCACACTACAGAGTGTTAGAGTAACACTGAATCAGTGAAGTTAATGAGATAATTCGGTGATTAATTGATGATTGAGCATTAGTATAAACACCTGCAGAATCACTGAAGGAAAGAGAAACACAAGATCTACAAATGACTTCAGCCACAGCCTTAGATGAAATCAACTGAATAAAAGAATACATCAAATCTCTCAAGATCTGATTAAACAACTATTAAAACAGCTTCACCAGATTCACATTACTAACCAGACTGACTTTATTTCTGTCAGATGTCTACAGAAGAACTTATGGAGAGTTAAATAGGTTTAGGTGTTTTTTTCACTACCATGATGGAGATCAGTGTTTACTTTAGTTGGGCTCTTGAACATGACTTTTCAACAACTAAGTTTTTTTTTAACATGCTTTAACAATGCGTCTTTGGAACTTGTTATAGCAAAACAAAAGTACACAGAAGAAAAAAAAATCTGATATTGTTGTTTATATATTGACAAGAACAAACACTATTATTTCTGATCTAATCCCGTGTCTCTTCTCTTATTGAATATTGATATTACAGCATAAGAATGAACACTTCTGAGCCATAAGTTATAAAAGACTGTTAAGAAAATTTCACTCATAATAAAAAAAAAAAAACATTTGCTGAAATTTAGACAGAAACATTAAGAATCAGCGTATGAATCACAACAATGGTGACAATCCACAAAATAAATGAACAGATCAGTTCTGAACATCACAACACATGCTACTAAAACTTAAAACAAATGCAAAATTATAAGCACATAAGAATTCAAGAAAATAAGTGAACAATTCAGGGGCATAATTTATTCATGCCCCAATGCATGCTGGGAGTCATGGATGAGTTTTATCCTGTGCTGGTACCCAGCATGCATTGCATCATAAACCTTTTGATTGTCACCATTGTTGAGATTAATATGCTGATTGTTGATGTCTCTCTTTCAGTGTTGTGAGGACTGCTGCCCAAAATATTTAAAGCTCAAAATTTCATTAAATCCATATCCAGATAATCACATTACCGTTCAATCTTATAAAATTGAAAAAACAAACAAAAGAAAAGTGTTATTCACTCATATATTTCAACACCAAATTATGAATTGACTATTATAGCAATAAGTCAGTCTAGTAGATCATGCCTGACAGAAACCGTCATAGTCACTTGACCATGAAGATTAATATTGCTGTAACAGATGTATCATAAAGATACAAATATAACAATGAAACAAAAGTTGAAGTACAAAAGTCAAGGGTCAGGAGCCCAACTAAAGCAAACACTGATCTCCACAATGGTGACGTCAGACGAAACAGTAACATTATCATCTAAATCTCTGTAATTCTCAATAAGATTTTTTGATCTCTGATCTCTGATCTGATAGAAATAAAGTCAGTCTGGTTAGTAATGTGTGAAGTTGGTGAAGCTGTTTGTTGATCGTTTAAATCTTCAGTTGATTTCATCTAAAGCTGTGGCTGAAGTCAGTTGTATTTCATGTGTTTGTCTTGTTATGTTTTTTTGTCTTCAGTGATTCTACTCATTAACAGCAGCTGTTGATCATTGTCTGAATTCACTCATTAGTTTTCATTCTCTCTGTCAGGTGGACTATATTAGTAAACTCATGTAGGGAATAGTGAATGAGGGTGTAGGGTATGATTTGAAACACAGCCGCTGAGTGTCGAATTTGAACTTTGTTATTTTACGATATATAGCAGCAGGCTACTTCTCGAAAACGATTAATATTACCCAGAATGCACTGTTTAAATGAAAAACAGTATTTTACTGTCGAAATTTGGCCGTTTTTTTACAGCGATTTTTAACAGTGCAAACAAAAACTGTAAAATTAATTTACAGGTATTACATTACTTTACAGGTATTGTCTGGATTCTTATTTTGAAAGAATTTGACTTTTTTTTATTATTTTTTTGCTGTTAACCATCAGCTAACAAAAGCACACAAGCGAAAACTAATAACTATTACTCTATCAGCAACAGTCACAGCCTTTAAAGAAAGCGACATGCAGCATAAGATCAATGTTTCTTGGTCTTCTTCCGGACTGAAGTGCAGATTCAAGTGCATCTAGATTCAAGTTTCAAGATTTGTTTTTGTCACATACACAATTATACAGAGCATATATAAGCAGGTTGAGAATGATGACTATCTTACTGATTAAGTGAATATTAAGTGGAGACAAATGGATGTTAAGAGGCTGGTTTTGAGTTTAGGAGCCTGATGACCTAGGGGAAGAAACTCCTCCTGGGTCTCTCAGTTTGGTTCATTTATGTAGAACCAAACTGAGATAAAAACCAGTCTTGACAATAAAACCTCTTGTCTGAATGACTATTGTCTATAAAGTCTCCTGTAAAAACTGTAAAGTCTCTGGAGCTGTTCCCATACCACATTAAGTTACACTGAGAGTCAATACACTTTCTATGGCACCGGAATAGAAAGTCTTCAGGATTGCTGGTGAGACTGTGAATTTGCAAGGGCAATGAAGGTGTCAAAGGTGTTTGATCATAAAAATTCAGGAAATACATGTAGAATAAGTGTTGTCAGCTTATTTAAATAAGGAGGTTTTATTTTAATTTTATGGTTTTTCGTTTGGTAGCTGTGGCTGCTAGACATTTGATAATTTTATCATCTAAAGGTTTATATGTTATTTTTGTAATTTTACATATATTTGTTTGTCATTTAGGAAAACTTGAAAAATACTGTAAAAAATACAGTAGTTTTTCTGTATAAACAAATATATATATACAATGTGTGTGTGTGTGTGTTATTGTATTTATTTACAGTGAGAAATTTGTATACTACTATTGAAAAGGAAAAAAATAAATCTGCATATACAATAATTACCTATTTTAAAGTAGACTAAATGAAAGTTAAGCATTTCTAATAAATCTCCTTAAATCATTAACAAAATGTATATAATGCTTACCAGATCATTATATTATATTCAGTATGTATGTAAATCAGACTATCAACCACCCAGCAGGCACCTTGATATCAATTTGACATAAAATAGTATAACAAAAACTATTAAAATTAGTAAAGACTTGATTACCATGCTGTCAAATTATTTTAAGATCAGTTTGGACAGGAATCTCTTCCAGTGGTGATTGGGTCAAACTAGGAAGTTAATCTCACACTGAAATTATATATATATATATATATATATATATATATATATATATATATATATATATATATATATATATATATATATATATATATATAGGCCATTATGTATGATGTTCACTTTATATCAAATCAACGTCATGCCAAGTTTTTGACATAAGTTTGACCTTTTGTTGGTCAATTTGATTTCTTTGTTTGTTTTAATTTTTTTTTTTTTTTATTTAAAAAAAGGTAATTATATGTGTAAAATATTATTTGTTATTTACCGTGCAAAATAGTCCCATCTTCGCACGTCAATGCCATTCAAATTATTCGCCACAACATCACACAGGAAAGACTTGTTCTAATAAAGAATAAATTCAAACATATTTAAAATTCAACTTAAACTCTGCATAACTTGTTTGATATTGAAGTTTACAGGATTTTACCTTTGGAACTTTATCATAATCCCCCTGAATTAATTTCTGAATAAAGGTGAGATCCTGTTTTTTCAGCTCTGTGTTTAGTCCTTTACTCTTTACTATGTCCAGAAATATCCACATTGAGGCCAGCTAGATAAAGAGAGAGAATATAATTATTGTAAATACATTTGCATGTATTCATAAATTACATTTCTAAAAATTTAAATACACTTAACAGTCAGTGTTTCTCATTAAGTTATTTGCAATTTATAAGTGGCCTGTATTTCTATCATTGTCAGTTTCCACAGAATTTAATGTTGTGCTAAAGTTTAGCACTGCGTTTGTGGTGTTAACCCCACATTGCAGTGTAACGGAGGCCATTTAGCCTCCGTGTTAGTGCATCCGCCTCCCATGCCGGAGACCCGGGTTCGAGCCCCGCTCGGAGCGAGTGCGAGGAGCGTCAGAGAGGACCTGGGTGAGAGGGGTTATATTGGTGCCGTGACCTGGACGGGAGTGAGGTTTAGGGGGGTGAGTGTAACGGAGGCCAGCGAGTAGTGCTGTGCAGGTAAACCTCACTCCCTGATCTCAAAAGACGCACTAGCGACAGATGCTAGTGGCTGTAGCCATTTAGCCTCCTTGTTAGTGCGTCCGCCTCCCATGCCGGAGACCCGGGTTCAAGCCCCGCTTGGAGCGAGTGCGAGGAGCGTCAGAGAGGACCCGGGTGAGAGGGGTTACACAGCATCCAACTATTGCAGTGTGAACCGATGTTACAGCTACATTTTTAGCAACAGGCAACCAATTGTGTGCCTTGTATTTACATGATTTGGACAGTCACAGAAACATCGCATAATTTCATCACGACACACTGACTCCACAAATACGCAGGTTAAGAATGACCCAAGGTTAACTAGTTCACGTGTGAAAAGCACATTTATTGGTTAAAAAAAAGACAATATTTGGAATTCTGTTGATCGAATGTTCAAGGTAGAGCTTAAGTTTTTAAGGTTTTTTTTACTGATTCTATCTAGATTGCTACTGATACAGGTACGTGCTATTTGGATAAGCATGTCTTTGGCTGTCTTGTAAACAAGAAAGCATATCAAACAATGATTTATTTTTATTTTTTTATTATTCACCTACATGGACTGTACATGTGTGATTGCATGACTTATGTATTCAGTAAGGATCTTTATTTAGTAAGTTTGTTTAGCCAATTAAATTCTCTCATACAGCTTGAGCAATTAAGCTCCAAAAGATCTACTCTGTTCACCAAATTTTTTCATTTAACATTATTCACTAAACCCAATTAGTGCAGCTTGTTTTCCCAAGCCTTGGTGTAAACTCTGTTGTAAACTCTGTAAACTCTTGTTTTTTTAAGCTCCTTTTCATACAGTGTTGTTTCGGACATCACATTTATTTTCTTTTTCTTTTTTATATAGTATTATAATGTATTTGTGTCAGATGACTGAGTACATCGCAATAAATAAATAGCACATTCATTTAAGCATAATACAATACACAGAGTTTAAAATGCTACTTGTAATACATGTATATTTGGACAGAAGGGTCATGGTGCTTACCTTCCACTTTTCATCTAAAAAGAGAACAAACAGGGGTTATTAAACATGACATGGTAATCAGTGATCTCACAAGAACCGATATGAAATGCAACTAAATTGACAAACATTACATTAATGATAGAGTTTTTTTTTTTTTTCACACAAACACACACACACACACACACACACACAGACGTTAGGTTTCCCTGTTTTATGGGCATTTTCCATAGACATAATTATTTATATACAGTACAAACTGTATTTTCTGTCCTATAAAACCTTACCCTAAACACAACCTTGACTAAAAGCAAAAAAAAAAAAAAAAGTCCCCCCAAATTCTACCATTTTGAGCCAGGAAAGCAGGGAATACCTGAGGCTCTTTCTTTCTGTTCTTTTTCTGTTCTGGTCTTCTCTTCTGATGGACCTGGTTGTTGGCCATCTCCATTGGCACCTGCACCAGGTGTTAAACATCAAAGAAACAAATCAAACTAACAACTATGCCTCCTGTCCAATTACTTCAACTTACTTCTAAATATTAAACATGAATATAATTATGTAAGTATGCAGTACATGTAAACAAGAAAGGCTATCGGTGACTTTGATTTCAACCTTCATCGAATGACAATAAAAGTCATCAACGGAAAGAAGACAATGTGATAATTCAAAACTAAATAAAATTTCAATTTCAGATTCTTAATGTAAAGGTAAATATGCAGCTGAATATGTACATGGTACTAGACAAAAAAGTGAAAAACATTTGATAAATATTAGCTCCAAATAGCACTGTAAAATAATTAACCGACCACAAACATTGGCATCAGTCGAGAGAGAGGCTCAGACTCTTACCAGGCCAGGCTTTACGGATGAATTTCTCAAACAGATGAGAGAATGGACCATGACCTTAAAGATAAAGACATAAAATATACTGATCAACTCATGGTTCATATGTTGCTCAGCACTGTAAAAAAAAAAAATAATTATTAAACGGCGAAATGCTTGGGAGGGTGCCAAACATTAAGCATTAAAAGAAAAAAATAATGCTTAAAGAATATATATTTTTTTAAAGAATGCATATACATTGTAATACTCCCTAAAAGGGAAGAAGACATAACTTCATAACAGAAGGGTTAAGTAAATTATGTTACTTTTGTTTTCTTTGCTCAAAAAAAGTCTCGTAACATCACAAAACTGATGTTGATTCATTGTTGTCACATGGACTTTTTTACTGATGTACTTACAGTACTATGCTTTTGGAACTGGGAACATTTCAGTTCCGTTGACTAGAGAGAGTCAGATAGCTCTCTGATTTCCTCACAAATGTCTTAAACTGTGTTCTGAAGATGAACGAAAGTCTTACAGGTTTGGAACGACATGAGGGTGAGAAATTACTGACATCATTTTCATTTTTGGGGTGAACTAACCCTTTAAATCCCAACAGAACATTGCACACTAACAGATTTCTCTAGATCTCAGCATCTTCACTTACTACAAACCAGTCTGACTTGATTTCTTTCATACAAAACTTCTTATTGAGAGTTAACAGAGGTTTGGTGGATATTTTATTAAAATTAATAAAGTTTGAAGGGGGATACGTGTTTGCTTTAGTTGGACTTCTGACCCTTGACTCTTTAACATAGGTTTGTCTCCGGCTGCTTCAGATTGAACTTCAGATGAAGTTGTATACGTATTGATGATGATTTTGTCATCGTGTAGTGACCTGATTCCCTAACTTCATCAGAAATGTCTAATGGCAGAGCAATGTTTGCTATAACAAATGTGCTTTAGAAACACAGTTACAGCAATCAGAAGAAAAAAAAAACACTGCGATTATAAATTCAAGGGTCAGAAGCCCACCTAGAGAAAATGCTAATCTCCACAATTATGACTTCAAACTTGATTATTTCCAAAAATACATCCATCTTAACTAACTAATCTCAACAAGAAGTTTTGTATGAAACAAATAAAGTCAGACTGGTTTGTAATAAGTGAAGATGCTAGAGATATCTGTTAGTGTTTTGATATTGTATTAAGAGATTATTTTTGTAATTTTACCTACATTAGTTTGTAATGTAAGAAATAAAATGTATTTTAAAATGTTATTTTCTGTATATAAAATGTGAATTACTGTAATTTGTCATTAACGTCATAATACTTAAAATAACCACCACATAGTTAATTCAGAGATAATTTTACAGAGTTTTGACTGCAATTCAAAACAAAGAAAACAACCTGAAAAAAATGTTAGTTTCTGTAAAATAATATTTTTTTATTTATTTTTTTACAGTGAAGAATATTCCATACTGCACTGTTAAAAATCGCTGTTAAAAACGGCCACATTTTGACAGTAATTTACTGTTTTTCATTAAAACTTTGCATTCTGGGTAATATTCATCATTTTCGAGAAGGTAGCCTGCTGACGTTCAGTCGACACTCAGCGGCTGTGTTTCAAATCAAACCCAACACCCTCATTCACTATTTCCTACTTGAGTTTACTAATATAATCCACCTGACAGAGAGAATGAAAATTAATCAGTGAATTCAGACAATGATCAACAGCTGCTGTTAATGAGTAGAATCACTGAAGAAAAGAGAAACAAGACACACACAAGAACTACAACTGACTCCAGCCACAGCTTTAGATGAAATCAACTGAAGATTTACCAACTTCACTCATTACTAACCAGACTGACTTTATTTCTATCAGATCAGAGATCAGAGATCGAAAGATCTTACCAGAGATGTATAGTAACGAAGTAGAACTACTTCACTACTGTACTTAAGTACTAAAAGGCGGTATCTGTACTTTACTAGAGTATTATTTTTTTCTCCTACTTCCACTTTTACTTCGGTACATATTTTCACTGAGTTTAATACTTTTACTCCGATATTTTTTTTTATGTGCTGCATCGTTACTCGTTACAATTATAATAATGTTACGAATCATTCCATTACAAACCACTGCCAGAACTGTAGATGGCAGGTTTGATGAAGCTGGCACATCATTGAGCGAATCAAGCGAGACTGCGCGTGCTGACTGAACTGCTGTGAAGAGAGAGATGAACACCGAGCCGAGCCAGATAATGACTCGTACACGAGTCAAGAACCGGTTTCATCGGTTCTCGGATGACCAGTAACGTTAGTTCTTTCTGACAGTTCGATTCAATAAACCAGTTGAAGAAAACAGTTCACCGATTCTTTTGCGCTCGATGCAATGGCGTCATTGGCGTTGACTGCACCTGGGCTCATAACAGTAAGAATCAGTTCAGAATCAATCACCAAAAGAATCAGTTCAGTTCAGACGCTCTGTGTGTCGGTTTGCTTCACGCTAAATCACACATGCGCAGTATCATCTGCTCCTCGGTTCACGAATCGGACGCGTCTGACAGAAACGGTTCTTGACTCGTGAATGAGTCATTATCTGGCTCGGCTCGGTGTTCATCTTCAGTTCTCTCTTCACAGTAGTTCAGTCAGTGTACTGTTTGAGTCAATGAATTACTCCGGGATATTGTTTTTTTTTTTAACTCAGAGGGAGTGTCAGACACATTAAACAAGTTAACAGCTTAATTCATCTGTGGATTAATGCGTATTGGAGACGCGAACTGTTTAAAACGATTCAGTTCGATTTGGTGAACTGTTTTAAAAAGATCCGGTTACATCTAATGATTCGTTCGCGAACCAGATATCACAAACTGCTTTGTTTTTAACTGTCTTACAACAGACACGGAAGAGAAGACAATGCTGAATAAAGTTGTAGTTTTTGCTATTTTTGGACCAAAATGTATTTTCGATGCTTCAAAAAATTCTAAATGACCCTCTGATGTCTTACGGGTTTGAAACAACATGAGGGTAAGTTATTAATGACATAATTTTGCAAATTGGGCTAACTAACCCTAGAAACCTTTTTTGTTTACAAGAAGTTAGAGTCAAAGGAATTGTGACTGTCCTTTAGGTTAATCATTTGAAATAGTAAAATGTTAAAATATTTGAGTGAATAACACAATTTTTTTTTTTGTTTATTCAATTTTGTAAGATTGAAACGTAGCCTGATAACCAGTATTTATGGATTTAACGACTAGTTTTAGTAAAAAAAATATTTCGGGCAACAGTCCCAACAACACTCAAAGAGACACATCAACAATCAGCATATGAATCTCAACAATGGTGACAATCTAAAGGTTCATGATGCAATGCATGCTGGGTACCAGCACAGGATAAAACTCATCCATGATTCCCAGCATGCATTGCGGCATGAATAAATTATGCCCCTGAATTGTTCACTTATTTTCTTGAATTCTTATGTGCTTATAATTTTGCATTTGTTTTAAGTTTTAGTAGCATGTGTTGTGATGTTCAGAACTGATCTGTTCATTTATTTTGTGGATTGTCACCATTGTTGTGATTCATACGCTGATTCTTGATGTTTCTGTCTAAATTTCAGCAAAGGTTTTTTTTTTTTTAATTATGAGTGAAATTTTCTTAACAGTCTTTCATATATTATGGCTCAGCAGTGTTCCTTCTTATGATGTAGTACCAATATTAAATAAGAGAAGAGACACAGGATTAGATCAGAGATAATAATGTTTGTTCTTGTCAATCTATAAACAACAATATCAGATTTTTTTTCTTCTGTGTACTTTCGTTTTGCTATAACAGGTTCCATAGGTGCATTGTTATAACATGTAAAAAAAAAAAAACTTTAGTTGTTGAAAAGTCAAGTTCAAGAGCCCAACTAAAGTAAACACTGCTCTCCATCATGGTAGTGAAAAAAACACCTAAACCTATTTAACTCTCCATAAGTTCTTCTGTAGACATCTGACAGAAATAAAGTCAGTCTGGTTAGTAATGTGAATCTGGTGAAGCTGTTTTAGTAGTTGTTTAATCAGATCTTGAGCGATTTGATGTATTATTTTATTCAGTTGATTTCATCTAAGGCTGTGGCTGAAGTCAGTTGTAGTTCTTGTGTTTCTCTTTCCTTCAGTGATTTTGCAGGTGTTTATCACTAATGCTCAATCATCAGTTAATCACAGAATTATCTCATTAACTTCACTGATTCAGTGTTACTCAAACACTCTGTAGTGTGCACACATTATAAGTGTTCATTTAAAACTGAGGATTTTCTTGTGGGGTTTAAAGGGTTAAAGATTTAAGATTAAGAAAAAACAGCATGAAACATAATTTAACAGTAATAAACTGTAATTAATTTACAGGAAACAAACTGTAGAAAAACAGTTATTTAATGGCACCCCTGCTGCCAGTAAATAACTGTTTTTCTACTGTTTCTTGCCGTAAATTAATGGTTACCAGCAAAAAAAGTGTTTTTCTACACTGTAAAAAATTTTGCCGTTAAATAACAGTAATTTTCTGGCAGCAGGGGTGCCAGTAAAGTACTGTTAATTTACAGCTCTTAACCATTAATTTACCACTCTTATTTTTTAACAGTATTTTACTGTAGATTCTACCATGGAAATTAACTCCACTCCCACTGCTTCAAACAGTTCGAGTTTTTAAACTAGCATTCCCACGATGTTAGTACTATGAACATATTTCATTTGAGTCCACTGAGAAGGAATATTTCTTACACTTAATGTGCAGTAATAAAGTAACTAAATACATGACTTTTACTCAAATCACTGCAGCTCATTGTCAGCTGTATTACACATGTATGTGCTGAAGTACTTAACACAGAGATCACCACTGTATCAGCGACTCCACATTTACTGCCTTTATATAAAGCAGCAGAAAATCAGAATTTGTGGCTCATCATTGACTGAAGCACCGGCTCTACTCTCCAGCACAATGGTGAACAACAAAACTACATTAAACTAAACGATCTCTCTTGTGCAAACACACATTAATACAGTCAAGTTCAGTATTTACTCTCATTATCAGTGTATGACTTTGCCTAATTTTTTTTCTATGGATGTTCACAAATATTTTAGTTAAATTAACTTTTTTTTTTCATTTGGTAAATCTGACGTTTACATTTTACAGTATATTACTGTTTTTCCTTGACTTGACGACAAAAAACTGTAGAAAAACACTTTTTTTGCTGGCAACCATTAATTTACGGCAAGAAACAGTAGAAAAACAGTTATTTACTGGCAGCAGGGGTGCCAGTAAATAACTGTTTTTTTACAGTTTGTTTCCTGTAAATTAATTACAGTTTATTACTGTTAAATTATGTTTCATGATGTTTTTTCTTCATCTTAAATCTTTAACCCTTTAAACCCCACAAGAAAATCCTCAGTTTTAAATGAACACTTATAATGTGTGCACACTACAGAGTGTTTGAGTAACACTGAATCAGTGAAGTTAATGAGATAATTCGGTGATTAATTGATGATTGAGCATTAGTGATAAACACCTGCAGAATCACTGAAGGAAAGAGAAACACAAGATCTACAAATGACTTCAGCCACAGCCTTAAATGAAATCAACTGAATAAAAGAATACATCAAATCTCTCAAGATCTGATTAAACAACTACTAAAACAGCTTCACCAGATTCACATTACTAACCAGACTGACTTTATTTCTGTCAGATGTCTACAGAAGAACTTATGGAGAGTTAAATAGGTTTAGGTGTTTTTTTCACTACCATGATGGAGATCAGTGTTTACTTTAGTTGGGCTCTTGAACGTGACTTTTCAACAACTAAGGTTTTTTTTTTTTTACATGCTGTAACAATGCGCTTTTGGAACCTGTTATAGCAAAACAAAAGTACACAGAAGAAAAAAAATCTGATATTGTTGTTTATAGATTGACAAGAACAAATACTATTATTTCTGATCTAATCCCGTGTCTCTTCTCTTATTGAATATTGATACTACTGTTAAGAAAATTTCATTCATAATAAAAAAAAAAACCTTAGCTGAAATTTAGACAGAAACATCAATAATCAGTGTATGAATCACAACAATGGTGACAATCCACAAAATAAATGAAAAGATCAGTTCTGAACATCACAACACATGCTACTAAAACTTAAAACAAATGCAAAATTATAAGCACATAAGAATTCAAGAAAATAAGTGAACAATTCAGGAGCATAATTTATTCATGCCGCAATGCATGCTGGGAATCATGGATGAGTTTTATCCTGTGCTGGTACCCAGCATGCATTGCATCATGAACCTTTTGATTGTCACCATTGTTGAGATTCATATGCTGATTGTTGATTTCTCTCTTTGAGTGTTGTGGGGACTGCTGCCTGAAATACTTTTTAACTAAAACTAGTTGTTAAATCCATAAATACTGGTTATCACACTACTTTTCAATCTTACAAAATTGAAGTGTCATTCACTCAAATATTTCAACACCAAATTAATATTTGATTATCATAGTAACACTTTAAGTCAGTCTAGTAGATCATGCCTGTTAGAAACAACCATAATCACTTGACTATCAAAATTAATACTGCTGTAACAGATGCATTGTTACGACCCTATAGTTTTTGTGTTTTGGTTTGTGTGTGTCTGCCCAGGTTGCTGCTGATTGGTTCCTGCAGACTCATTGCTGTTGCACTCTGATTGGTCTTCGCCCCTTTAAAAGAGATGACAGCATTTCCCCAGGGGGGGCGGCCATTTTGTGAACCATGCTGTTTGTACGGTGCTTGTGTTGTTTTACCCCCATTCGTTGGATATTCCTCTGAGCGTGATGTTTCTTTGTAAATCTTATATTGAATATTGTAAATAGTTTTGGGAAAGTAGGGAGTTAGACGCCACCTTTTGTTTTTGTAATGTTTGGGTCTCTGTTTTTGGATTAGGTAGTTAGGTTAAGAGAATTGTATTTTTGTTTTTTTATTTTTAATTTTGGATAGGTAATTTAGAGGGATTAATATTTAGAACATTTTGTTTATTATTTTGGCACTGTCAGCTCCTGAAAGTGAACTCCCAAATAAAATTCAAAAGAAGTTTATGGTTCACGCTTGTTTTTTCCCATGTTACGCTCTACCCCTAGACGGGGCGTAACATGGAAATTGGGGGCTCGTCCATTCTTGCTAAATTGGTAGCTTGTCTATTCCAGTGGAAAGTAGTTAGTCATTTAGTTGTTCTGTTGTGGTTTCTCTTTGACTGGGATTTTTCTTTTGGTAAGGGAGGAGTTACGGTGATTAGTATGTCATCCAAATTTGAACTCGCTAAATTTACGATCGCGCCGACAGTAGAACAATTGGAAAAATGTCGTAAAGATGATTTGTTAGTTATAGCAGATTTCTATGATATAGTTGTATCTCGAAATGCGTTAAAGAAAGAGATTAAGGCGGTACTGCACATGGAGCTTGAAAAACAGAACATTTTACCTAGTGAGAGTGTGGTTACAGGTGTTGCAATAACTTCGCAATCTGAAGATTTGGAAACTGCGGAGGCAGAATTCAAGTCCCAGGAGGCAGCTCGCATAGATCCTGTTGATCCGTCTCTGGTAAAAGACCCCTTACTGGCCATCCGGTTGAAAGAACTGGAAGTGGAGCTAAGCTGAAGCCAATACCAAAGTCAGCTGTTGCATGTCCGAGCTGTAGAGCTTGAGACACAACGAGATGTCCGAGTGAAAGAGCTGGAGCTCGAATTGAAGTTTGGGCAGGCTAAGCAGTTACAATCTCCAGTGTTACGGGGAAATACTCCTGTGCAGACGCCGGTAATCACTTCTCCTTCCCTTCCTGCAACATTGCCTGTGTCTAAGGTAAGTCCTGACACTGATGTTGATATTAGTAAACAAATTTCATTAGTCCCTACGTTTAGAGAACGGGAAGTTGACACATATTTCACTGTGTTCGAGCGCATTGCAGCCACGTTAAAGTGGCCGAAAAATATTTGGCCTTTATTGTTGCAGTGTAAACTTGTTGGGAAGGCGCAAGAGGTTTGTTCGGCATTGACACTTGAGCAAAGCATGAATTATGATTCGGTTAAAGTGGCTGTATTAAGAGCATACGAACTTGTTCCAGAAGCGTACCGTCAAAAATGTAGGGCTCATTTGAAAAACACCAGTCAAACATTTGTCGAATTTGCACGTGAGAAGACTACATTGTTTGAGAAATGGTGTGTAGCGAGCAAAGTCACTACGTTTGAGCAGTTAAAGGAATTAATTTTGATGGAAGTGTTCAAAAACTGTGTTTCAGAAAAAGTGGTAGTTTATCTCAACGAACAAAAAGTTTCATCTTTAACTGAAGCTTCGGTTTTGGCGGATGAATTTGTGCTTACGCACAAGGTTGCTTTTCAGTCCCCACGTTTGTCACGTCGCACTGTTGTGAATAGCAACTATAGTTCTAAGAGTGCAGATGCTGTTTCCCTAGATAATCACACAAATGAATTATCATTGATGTCAAGAGAATGTTTTTATTGCCATGAAAAAGGACATTTGATTGCTGTTTGTCCTACATTACAGCGGAAAAGCCAGAGGAAGGCTCAGAATGCGTCAAAGTCTGTAGCTTTTGTTTGCCCTCATCCTCCTGACTCATTACCCTCTATTGATCCTACCTTTGAACCTTTTATTTGTGAAGGTGAAGTGTCATTGTCTGAATCAGATTCAAATTCTAGAACCGTACGTATTCTTCGAGATACTGGGGCTGCACAAACCTTCATCTTGGCAGATGTACTCCCATTTTCAGCACAGTCTAGTTGTAACTCAGAAGTTCTAGTTCAAGGAATAGAACTTGGGGTTGTAAGAGTTCCTTTGCATACTGTGTACTTGCGTTCAGACATTGTGACTGGTTCAGTTAAAATGGCTGTACGTAATGAGCTACCAGTAAGGGGTATAGCTCTAATTCTTGGAAATGATTTGGCTGGAAGTAAAGTTGTTTGTCTTCCTGAAGTTACTGAAGTCCCTAGTGTACCTCAGAATGATGTGTTAATTCAAAAATTTCCAAGTGTATTTCATTCGTGTGTTGTTACTCGTGCACAGGCGCGTAAATTCGACAAGGAGATTGGTCTCTCTGATTCATTCATGAATTTAAATGTTGGTGGCACTGAAGACACAAATGTGGAAGCTTGTAGGCCTATACAAAATTTAAAGCTGGAACCAAAATTTGATTTCCCATTTGACAAGAGACAGTTGATGGAGGCACAAAATGCTGATGATACTTTGAAGTCATGTTTTTCTGTTGCGGTTGACAAAGCTGAGATAGCAGACCACACAATAGCGTATTTTATTGACGATGGAGTGCTAATGCGTAAGTGGAGACCTGAGAGCTTAAAGCAAGATTGGAGCTCTGTGTTCCAGGTAGTCCTTCCGAAGTCATATCGAGAACATGTACTGAGTGTGGGGCATGACCATGAGTTGTCCGGACATTTGGGTATTAAGAAGACCTACCATAACCTTCTTAAACATTTTTTCTGGCCCGGAATGAAGTCTGCTGTTACCCAGTATTGTCGATCGTGCTATGAGTGTCAAGTTGCTGGAAAACCAAACCAAGTTATTCCTCCAGCTCCCTTGAAACCCATTCCTGTAATGAGTGAACCATTTGAGAAACTAGTTATTGATTGTGTTGGTCCTTTGCCAAGAACTAAATCTGGTCACTCATATCTGTTAACGCTGATGTGTTCTGCTACTAGGTTCCCTGAAGCCATTCCCTTACGTTCACTAAAGACTCCGATCATCGTGAAAGCCATAGTGAAGTTCTGTACAACATTTGGTCTTCCAAAATTCATTCAATCCGATCAAGGATCCAACTTTATGTCAAGGCTTTTCCGTAAGGTAATGAAAGAGTTGAGTATTAAACACTGTACATCTAGTGCTTATCATCCACAGTCCCAAGGTGTCCTCGAAAGATTTCACCAAACTCTTAAAACTATGATAAGAACTTACTGTCTCCAACATGAGAAAGATTGGGATGAGCAGATTCCTCTTCTGTTGTTTGCTGTTCGTAACACCACTCAGGAATCCCTTGGTTTTGCTCCGGCTGAGTTGGTCTTCGGACATACCCTTCGTGGTCCATTAAAATTGTTGCAAGAGCAATTACTTTCTGGAGGTCTGCCAGGGTTTTCTTCTACGAGTGTCCTAGATCATGTAAGCTCATTTCGTGAACGCTTGCATTCTATGTGGAAGTTAGCACAACAGTCCTTGTCAGCTTCCCAAACCCGAATGAAGGGAACATTTGATAAAAAGACTGTTCAACGCTCATTTGAAATAGGCGATCAAGTTCTTGTGTTGCTACCTTTGCCTGGCTCTGCACTACAGGCAAAGTTCACCGGACCATATGTGATTGAAGAGAAGTTGAATGATACTGATTATGTAGTACAAACCCCTGAGCGGAAAAGAAAGACTCGTGTTTGTCACATAAACATGCTCAAGTTGTATGTTTCTCGTTCTAATTCTAAAAACTCCATCAGTGTTCCTGTAACTTCTGTGACTCCAGTTGTAGTAGCCTCTGTAAATGTAGCTTCTACTGATTATTCTCCAAGTATGGATGATCTTCGGTTAGGAAGTGCCTGTCTTTCTGGTGCACGCCTTCAAAATTCTGAAGCTTTAGTAACCCTCGATTCTAAGCTCTCTCATTTATCTAGATCAGCTCGAAGTGAAATTGTGCAGTTGGTTGAGAAGTATTCACCGCTTTTCTCAGATGTACCTACTGTGACTCATGTGCTAATGCATGATATTGATGTTGGTGACCATCGACCCATTAAACAAAATGCTTACTGTGTAAACCCTGTGAAACGTGAAATCATGAAGATGGAAACTCAGTATTTGATTGAAAATGGTTTGGCTGTACCCAGCTGTAGTCCGTGGTGTTCTCCGTGTGTGTTGGTCCCAAAAGCTGATGGAACTTCACGTTTCTGTACTGATTACCGAAAGGTTAATCAACTAACCAAGGCAGATTCCTATCCTCTTCCCAGGATAGATGATTGCATTGATCGCACTGGCAGCGCTAAGTTTGTAACTTAGCTAGATCTACTCAAGGGGTATTGGCAGGTGCCGCTGACTGAACGTGCTTCGGAGATTTCAGCATTTGCTACCCCTGACGCTTTCCTTCAGTATAAGGTCTTAGCTTTTGGGCTCAAAAACGCTCCAGCGACCTTTCAACGTCTAATGAATTGTGTCTTGGCTAATGTACAGAACTGTGAAGCATACTTGGATGATGTGGTCTGCTACTCGAATACTTGGAATGATCATTTGAAAACTCTAGAAGAAGTGTTTATCAGATTTAAAGATGCCAATCTAACACTTAATCTAACAAAATGTGAGTTTTGTCATGCTACCATTACTTATTTAGGCAAAGAAGTTGGTCATGGTACTGTTCGTCCTGTGGAAGCCAAAGTGCAAGCCATTGTTGATTTTCCTGTACCTAAATCAAAAAGAGATCTTAGACGATTTCTTGGGATGGCCGGGTACTATCGGAGTTTCTGCAAGAATTTTTCTGTTGTTGTGAAACCCCTCACAGATATCCTTCGCAAAGATGCCAATTTCCAGTGGAATGAGAACTGTCATTGTGCATTTGTTTCTTTGAAGAGTCTGTTATGTAGTTCTCCTGTTTTAGCTGCTCCTGAATTCAGTCGACCTTTCAAACTTGAAGTGGATGCCAGTGGAAACGGTGCGGGTGCTGTCCTATTACAAGAAGACGACCAAGGAGTTGACCATCCCGTATGTTACTACTCTAAAAAGTTTAATCGTCATCAAGTAAACTATAGTGCCATTGAAAAGGAAGCCCTAGCTCTTTTATTTGCTCTACAGCATTTTGAAGTATATATCGGTTCTAGTCCACAACCCATTGCTGTATACACTGACCATAATCCCCTCGTTTTTCTCCAAAGAATGTGTAACAAAAACCAGAGACTCATGCGTTGGTCACTCATCTGTCAGAGCTTTAATTTGCAAATCAATTACAAGAAGGGTGCTGACAACGTGATAGCAGATTCTCTGTCTAGGTGTTAATTGTAAACTATGTAAAACATGTTTACTCTTATATGTGGGGGTGTTACGACCCTATAGTTTTTGTGTTTTGGTTTGTGTGTGTCTGCCCAGGTTGCTGCTGATTGGTTCCTGCAGACTCATTGCTGTTGCACTCTGATTGGTCTTCGCCCCTTTAAAAGAGATGACAGCATTTCGCCAGGGGGGGCGGCCATTTTGTGAACCATGCTGTTTGTACGGTGCTTGTGTTGTTTTACCCCCATTCGTTGGATATTCCTCTGAGCTTGATGTTTCTTTGTAAATCTTATATTGAATATTGTAAATAGTTTTGGGAAAGTAGGGAGTTAGACGCCACCTTTTGTTTTTGTAATGTTTGGGTCTCTGTTTTTGGATTAGGTAGTTAGGTTAAGAGAATTGTATTTTTGTTTTTTTATTTTTAATTTTGGATAGGTAATTTAGAGGGATTAATATTTAGAACATTTTGTTTATTATTTTGGCACTGTCAGCTCCTGAAAGTGAACTCCCAAATAAAATTCAAAAGAAGTTTATGGTTCACGCTTGTTTTTTCCCATGTTACGCTCTACCCCTAGACGGGGCGTAACAGCATCATAAAGATACAAATACAGCAATAAAACAAAATTTAAAGTGCAAAAGTCAATGGTCAGGAGCCCAACTAAAGCAAACACTGATCTCCAAAATGGTGACGCTAAACGAAACAGTAACATTATCATCTAAATCTCTTTAATTCTCAGTAAGATCTTTTGATCTCTGTTCTCTGATCTGACAGAAATAAAGTCAGTCTGGTTAGTAATGTGTGAAGTTGGTGAAGCTGTTTGTTGATCGTTTTAATTCTTTAGTTGATTTCATCTAAGGCTGTGGCTGAAGTCAGTTGTATTTCATGTGTTTGTCTTGTTATGTTTTTTTTTCTTCAGTGATTCTACTCATTAACAGCAGCTGTTGATCAGTGTCTGAATTCACTCATTAGTGTTCATTCTCTCTGTCAGGTGGATTATATTAGTAAACTCATGTAGGGAATAGTGAATGAGGGTGTAGGGTGTGATTTGAAACACAGCCGCTGAGTGTCGACTTTGAACGATGAATATTACCCAGAATGCACTGTTTTAATGAAAAACAGTATTTTGCTGTCGAAATTTGGCCGTTTTTTTAGAGCGATTTTTAACAGTGTACACTGTAAAAAAATTTGCCGTTAAATAACAGTAATTTTCTGGCAGCAGGGGTGCCAGTAAAGTACTGTTAATTTACAGCTCTTAACCATTAATTTACCGCTCTTATTTTTTAACAGTATTTTACCGTAAATTCTACCATGGAAATTAACTCCACTCCCACTGCTTCAAACAGTTCGAGTTTTTAAAACTAGCATTCCTACGATGTTAGTATTATGAACTTATTTCATTTGAGTCCACTGAGAAGGAATATTTCTTAATATAACGATGCAAACACTTAATGTGCAGTAATAAAGTAACTAAATACATGACTTTTACTCAAATCACTGCAGCTCATTGTCAGCTATAGCACACATGTATGTGCTGAAGTACTTAACACAGAGATCATCACTGTATCAGCGACTCCACATTTACTGTGTTCATATAAAGTAGCAGAAGATCAGAATTTGCGGCTCATCATTGACTGAAGCACAGGCTCTACTCTCCAGCACAATGGTGAACAACCAAACTACATTAAACTAAACAATCTCTCTTGTGCAAACACACATTAATACACTGTAAAAATTTTTGCCGTTAAATAACAGTAATTTTCTGGCAGCAGGGGTGCCAGTGAAGTACTGTTAATTTACAGCTCTTAACCATTAATTTACCACTCTTATTTTTTAACAGTATTTTACCGTAAATTCTACCATGGAAATTAACTCCACTCCCACTGCTTCAAACAGTTCGAGTTTTTAAAACTAGCATTCCTACGATGTTAGTACTATGAACATATTTCATTTGAGTCCACTGAGAAGGAATATTTCTTACACTTAATGTGCAGTAATAAAGTAACTAAATACATGACTTTTACTCAAATCACTGCGGCTCATTGTCAGCTGTATTACACATGCATGTGCTGAAGTACTTAACACAGAGATCACCACTGTATCAGCGACTCCACATTTACTGCCTTTATATAAAGCAGCAGAAAATCAGAATTTGTGGCTCATCATTGACTGAAGCACCGGCTCTACTCTCCAGCACAATGGTGAACAACAAAACTACATTAAACTAAACGATCTCTCTTGTGCAAACACACATTAATACAGTCAAGTTCAGTATTTACTCTCATTATCAGTGTATGACTTTGCCTATTTTTTTTCTATGGATGTTCACAAATATTTTAGTTAAATTAACTTTTTTTTCATTTGGTAAATCTGACGTTTACATTTTACAGTATATTACTGTTTTTCCTTGACTTGACGGCAAAAAACTGTAGATAAACACTTTTGTTTGCTGGCAACCATTAATTTACGGCAGGAAACAGTAGAAAAACAGTTATTTACTGGCAGCAGGGGTGCCAGTAAATAACTGTTTTTTTACAGTTTGTTTCCTGTAAATTAATTACAGTTTATTACTGTTAAATTATGTTTCATGCTGTTTTTTCTTCATCTTAAATCTTTAACCCTTTAAACCCCACAAGAAAATCCTAAGTTTTATATGAACACTTATAATGTGTGCACACTACAGAGTGTTTGAGTAACACTGAATCAGTGAAGTTAATGAGATAATTCGGTGATTAATTGATGATTGAGCATTAGTGATAAACACCTGCAGAATCACTGAAGGAAAGAGAAACACAAGATCTACAAATGACTTCAGCCACAGCCTTAAATGAAATCAACTGAATAAAAGAATACATCAAATCTCTCAAGATCTGATTAAACAACTACTAAAACAGCTTCACCATATTCACATTACTAACCAGACTGACTTTATTTCTGTCAGATGTCTACAGAAGAACTTATGGAGTGTTAAATAGGTTTAGGTGTTTTTTTTCACTACCATGATGGAGATCAGTGTTTACTTTAGTTGGGCTCTTGAACGTGACTTTTCAACAACTAAGTTTTTTTTTTTTTTTTTTTACATGCTGTAACAATGCGTCTTTGGAACTTGTTATAGCAAAACAAAAGTACACAGAAGAAAAAAAATCTGATATTGTTGTTTATAGATTGACAAGAACAAATACTATTATTTCTGATCTAATCCCGTGTCTCTTCTCTTATTGAATATTGATACTACTGTTAAGAAAATTTCACTCATAATAAAAAAAAAAAACCTTAGCTGAAATTTAGACAGAAACATCAAGAATCAGCGTATGAATCACAACAATGGTGACAATCCACAAAATAAATGAAAAGATCAGTTCTGAACATCACAACACATGCTACTAAAACTTAAAACAAATGCAAAATTATAAGCACATAAGAATTCAAGAAAATAAGTGAACAATTCAGGGGCATAATTTATTCATGCCGCAATGCATGCTGGGAATCATGGATGAGTTTTATCCTGTGCTGGTACCCAGCATGCATTGCACCATGAACCTTTTGATTGTCACCATTGTTGAGATTCATATGCTGATTGTTGATTTCTCTCTTTGAGTGTTGTGGGGACTGCTGCCCGAAATACTTTTTAACGAAAACTAGTCGTTAAATCCATAAATACTGGTTATCACACTACTTTTCAATCTTACAAAATTGAAGTGATATTCACTCAAATATCTCAACACCAAATTAATATTTGATTATCATAGTAACACTTTAAGTCAGTCTAGTAGATCATGCCTGTTAGAAACAGCCATAATCACTTGACTATCAAAACTAATGCTGCTGTAACAGATGCATCATAAAGATACAAATACAGCAATAAAACAAAGTTTAAAGTGCAAAAGTCAATGGTCAGGAGCCCAATTAAAGCAAACACTGATCTCCAAAATGGTGACGCTAAACGAAACAGTAACATTATCATCTAAATCTCTTTAATTCTCAGTAAGATCTTTTGATCTCTGTTCTCTGATCTGACAGAAATAAAGTCAGTCTGGTTAGTAATGTGTGAAGTTGGTGAAGCTGTTTGTTGATCGTTTAAATCTTTAGTTGATTTCATCTAAGGCTGTGGCTGAAGTCAGTTGTATTTCATGTGTTTGTCTTGTTATGTTTTTTTTTCTTCAGTGATTCTACTCATTAACAGCAGCTGTTGATCAGTGTCTGAATTCACTCATTAGTGTTCATTCTCTCTGTCAGGAGGATTATATTAGTAAACTCATGTGGAATAGTGAATGAGGGTGTAGGGTGTGATTTGAAACACAGTCGCTGAGTGTCGACTTTGAACGTTGTTAATTTACGATATATAGCAGCAGGCTACTTCTCGAAAACGATGAATATTACCCAGAATGCACTGTTTTAATGAAAAACAGTATTTTACTGTCGAAATTTGGCCGTTTTTTTACAGCGATTTTTAACAGTGTACAGTTTGTTGTCATTAAGTCAAGGAAAAACAGTAATATACTGTAAAATGTAAACGTCAGATTTACCAAATGAAAATAAAAGTTAATTTAACTAAAATATTTGTGAACATCCATAGAAAAAAAAAAATAAGCAAAGTCATACACTGATAATGAGAGTAAATACTGAACTCAACTGTATTAATGTGTGTTTGCACAAGAGAGATTGTTTACTTTAATGTAGTTTTGTTGTTCACCATTGTGCTGGAGAGTAGAGACGGTGCTTCAGTCAATGATGAGCCACAAATTCTGATTTTCTGCTGCTTTATATAAAGATAGTAAATGTGGAGTCACTGATACAGTGATGATCTCTGTGTTAAGTATTTCAGCACATACATGTGTGCTATAGCTGACAATGAGCTGCAGTGATTTGAGTAAAAGTCATGTATTTAGTTACTTTATTACTGCACACTAAGTGTTTGCATCGTTATATTAAGAAATATTCCTTCTCAGTGGACTCAAATGAAAGAAATTCATAGTACTAACGTCATAGGAATGCTAGTTTTAAAAACTAGAACTGTTTGAAGCAGTGGGAGTGGAGTTATTTTCCATGGTAGAATTTACGGTAAAATATTGTTAAAAAATAAGAGTTGTAAATTAATGGTTAAGAGCTGTAAATTAACAGTACTCTACTGGCACCCCTGCTGCCAGAAAATTACTGTTATTTAACGGCAAAAAATGTTACAGTGTGTCTTCCTTTAATTAAACACAAGAATCACATCTATTGTCAGGCATTAAAGGGTGTAAAGTATGCATTATCAATGTCCACATGGTGTTCGGAGATACATTTAAAAGAGGGTCAGATTTAGGTAAATTCATGTGAACATTATCTCATCACATCATCTTATTGCTAAATCATAAAAAAAAATCACTAAATCATTCTCCTTTTTTTAGCACAAACAATTAAAACAATTGCATGAATGAAATAATTCTTGTGAACATTCATTGTAAATACTTTAACTCACATGTTTATATCTTTATAAGTACTTCATTATATAACAACAACAAAAAAATATTTTTATACTGCTCAATTGTGCATATGCATTGTTATCACTCACCTAAATTATAGCACAGAGCAGCAATTTGAACACATAGCATGTCTTTTTCAGTAATGTGCTCCTCCTTTTTCTCTTTGAGCTCCTCCTTTTTCTCTTTGAGCTCCTCCTGTTTCTTTCCAAGCTTTTTAATATCCCTCTCTATCTTGTCGATGTACTGGTCTTGTTTCTCTCTCAGAACTTTGAGCAGAGATCCTGCTAAATGTGCCATCCTTCACACAGAAAAGTCATCATTTTAAACAAAACGTCATTTGACCAATTGACTCACTGATTCAGAATCTGGTAGAGTAGATTAAGCTTTCAGTAACTCAATAATTATGTTAATAATTGATAATAATTAATAAAAATAAGTCATTTTAAAGGGTCACGGGTAGAAAGAGCACTTTAACAACTGCAAACATGTTACACAGTCAAATGCCCAGTGTTAAATTAACACTCCCAGTGTTTATATAATCCACACTCAGAGTGTTAAAAAGGTAACACTGAAGCAGTATTAAAGTTAATAGAGATAATTTGTTTAGTAATTGAGTGATGATTGAGTATTATAGAAGGGCATCTGTTGTTAAAAGTACAGGTTGTAGGACCTGCCACTAGAGGGCGCACTACCAAAACAATAACAATGGCGTGGTTTGATGACACTAAGAAGGAGAGTGGAAAGATGGGATTTGTTTTCTTCTACCCAACCGCTGATGGCCATCAATCAGACAGAAAGATAAATCATGGATTTAATGGATGAGGTAAAGTTTTATAAATGTTGTGTTTGATGTCATAATTGTATTATATTGTATTAGACCCGAGTAATGGAGGGTTTACAACTAAATACATAGCAAACGTGAGTTACGTAAGATTACATACAAAGTCAATGCAAAGATGTGATCAGACTATGGATCAGATGCGTCCTCGTGCGAGTCTAGAGACGCAATGCCCTGCGTTTGGCGTGTATGCCCCATAATACTAATCTTGTTGATCGTTATAATAGCATACGTTTTCTGTAAAGACTTGAGCACACATCTTTCTGTGTGTCATTGAGCAGCATTACAGTCTGTAGCTCATGAGCATGTTCTCAAAGATGTTAGCATATGTTTATGTTTTTCATGAAGACATCATCTCATAATGTTTCTTCAATGCTTGTCCTTATCCTACAGCTACTGCTTTTCAGAAGCATTGTTTATGAATATGAATTGGGAGTTATATGCCTTTCCTCTTCATGATCAACAGTTTGATAATGTTTGTTTGCAAAGTGTTTTTAGCTTTATGGAGGAAAGGGTCTGGACATTGCATCTGAAACAGCGTCCATCTGTGTTATGAGTGTTTTCACAGATCCCAATACTAATATTTAGGACTCAGTGTCACAGAAAATGACTTATGCTATAAATGCAAAGGCACAATATTAAAATATACACAAGCTGTATACTGAAAAAAGTAATAAGTAAATTTACTTAATTTTTATTTGGCAAGTTATTGCACAAGCATTTTTCAAGTAAATTTAACACATTTGGAAATTAAGTAAATCTACTTAACTAAGTTAAGTAAAAAAATAAAATAATAATAAGTACATTTTCTTGAAAAATTTAATTAAATAATATTAAATAACTGCCTTTAGCAGACACTTTTATCCAAAGCAACTTACAGTGCATTCAGGCTAACAATTTTCACCTATCATGTGTTCCCGGGAAATCGAACCCCCAACCTTACACTTGCTAATGCAATGTTCTACCACTGAGCTACAGGAACACTTCAAGATCTTGTGAAAAATAAGTGAAAATTTCACTTACTTACTTTTTTTATTTTGGAAAAGTTTTTACACTAACAAAAAACCCGAAACAGATATTCTAGAAATTTCTAAATGTAAAATATATATTTTTTTCAAAACAGTTTTATCAAATGAGGGTAAATAAGTCTCTCACTTCTGTCCCTTTAAACCAGTTTACAGCAAAGACAGCACGAAGGGCTGGATGCACGTGATAAATATTCTGCAATTAAGAAAACAGACAAAAGAAATAGCACTGTAAAACCTGATAAGTAAACTTTACTCAAACCGTTTCATTGTTTCATTTGAAGTAACCATGTTAGAGATCAGTGTTTGCTTTAGTTGGGCTCTTGACCCTTGATTTTTGTCTTAGTCTTTTCTCTGGCTGTTATAACCGTGTGTTTCTAAAACATGTTTGTTGTAACTCAATAGCCCAGTAAAAAAGCCATCAGGTGTTAACCTGTACTTAGGTGAAGATTGTTATACTTTATATTGGTGATGATAATCATCAATTATTTATCTGTATGGAGTCTAAAGAAGTCGGTGTTGTGTAATTAGTAGAAGTGATTCTAGTGAAAATGACACTAAGAGCCAGTGATTTTGTAATAAACAGTTAATATAAAAATGACTTTCTAAACATTTTGTACACATAGATTTTTCTTCGATGCCAGTAGTTGGTCAAACACAGACATCAATAATCAGAATATGAACCTCTACAATGGTGACGAAAAAACATGCTGCAATGCATTCTGGGTACTATTGTAGTACAAAACTCATCCATGGCTCCCAGCATGCTCTGGAGCATTTTTTTTTTATGGTCACCATTGTTGAGGTTCATGTTCTGATTATTGATGTCTTTGTGTGACTAACTGACACCACAGAAGACCAAACTGTTTGAAAAATCATTCATATTAACTGATTATCACAGAACCACTAGCTGTTAGCGTCACTTTCACTATAATCAATCAAATTACACAACACATATTTCATCAGAGATTAGACTCTGTACAGTTCAATAATTGATGATTATTATCACCTAAATATAAAGTATAACAATCTACACCTAGGCACAGATTAACACCTGATGGCTTTTCTTCTGGGCGTTTGAGTTACAACAAATATGTTTTAGAAACACAAGGTTATAACAGCTAGAGAAAAGACTAAGACAGAAATCAAGGGTCAAGAGCCCAACTAAAGCAAACACTGATCTCTAACATGGTTACTTCAAATGAAACAATAAATCAACATCTAAACCTTAGTTCATTCTCAATAAGATCTTCTGTAGACGTCTGACAGAAATAAAGTCAGTCTGGTTATTAATAAGTGGAGCTTGTGATGCTGTTTGTGGGGTTGTTTAATCAGATCTTGAGAGATTTCATGTATTTTATTTCAGTTGATTTCATCTAAGACTGTGTCTGAAGTCAGTTGTAGTAGTTCTTGTGTTTCTCTTTTCTTCAGTGATTCTGTTTGTTAACAGCAGCTGTTCATCACTAATTCTCAATTAGCACTTAGTTAATCACTTAATTACTTAAATGCAAAGTTTTAAAACTTACATGGTTTAAATCAAGGCAATCTATTTACTCAAACGGTTTGAGTAAAGTTTACTTATCGGGTTTTACAGTGCTATTTCTTTTGTCTGTTTTCTTAATTGCAGAATATTTATCATGTGCATCCAGTCCTTCGTGCTGTCTTTGCTGTAAACTGGTTTAAAAGGGACAGAAGTGAGAGACTTATTTACCCTCATTTGATTAAACTGTTTTGAAAAAAAATATTTTACATTTAGAAATTTCTAGAATATCTGTTTCGGGTTTTTTGTTAGTGTAAAAACTTTTCAAACTAAAAAAGTAAGTAAGTGAAGTTTTCACTTATTTTTCACAAGATCTTGAAGTGTTTCTGTAGCTCAGTGGTAGAACATTGCATTAGCAAGTGCAAGGTTGGGGGGTTCGATTCCCTGGGAACACATGATAGGTGAAAATTGTTAGCCGGAATTCACTGTAAGTTGCTTTGGATAAAAGTGTCTGTTAAATGCATTAATTTAATATTATTTAATTAAATTTTACTCAATAAAATGTACTTATTATTATTTTTATTTTTTTACTTAACTTAGTTAAGTAGATTTACTTAATTTCCAAATGTGTTAAATTTACTTGAAAAATGCTTGTGCAAAAACTTGCCAAATAAAAATTAAGTAAATTTACTTATTACTTTTTTCAGTGTACTGTATAGTATGGCATAACTACTCTCAGGCAATGTGCAAAGCATGCTGACTCGAAAAGCTAAAGGTGAATTTAGTCAGGATGATTCACCATACTTGTACAGGAAATAGTATAGTTTGTTCATAATACCTAATTTGACATTTAAAAGAGGAGTTGTCAGGGAAAATGTATAGTTTTACTGCAATTATTGTATTATTGATCATCTACAACAAGTCTGATGAGGTCCACACACCAGCAGAGTTTACAATAGCACTAAAACTTATTTTGTATACTGCATATACATTCAAACATTTTTATTTATGTATTTTTTTTTTTTACTTTACCCCAGTGAGTGTTCGAAGCGAGTGTGAGTGGCTCCAGGATACACCAGATATGCTCCTCCCAGCTGTTTGATGTGTCTGAGTCTCTGAAACTGAGGAGTGTCAGTGATCTTCACCAGCAGGGGGTGCAGCTCAATCTGACCATGAATGGGGTCATTGAAGATCTGCACAACGGAAAAAAATGCAAATGTTAGTTCATTAAATGCATTGCCTTAGTTCATAGAGTTTATTACCCTAACAGATTTGAATCAAGGCCTACAACAGAAATATAACTGACGGATAAAATGTGTATTCATTGTTTATTATAACTGTCAGTTTCTAGCAGAGGACAAACCAGCGTGAGATGACAAAGGGAACACTTTCACCATCACTTTTACAGCCCAAAGATTGTAATTTAAAAGACACACAAAAAATCATATTGTATTTTTCACAGCCTTCTCTCCTCACTTAACAAAAATAAACACATTCCCCCTTTCTTTCTAATTTATATATTGTTTAATTGTTGCTCTGATTCGGTCTGTTTTCAATCTTTGTCAGTCAACAAATGAATCATAAAAGTGAAACAGAAATAGAAATAAGTCAGAAATAGCTCCTTGACATTTACAAGCAAAGTGTGAGTCTGAGCACTGTCCTTCAGAGCCCTGAAACTCTGGTGAATCTATCAATAGTGCAGATGATTATAAATCACATATAAATTGAGTGCAAACAAACATGCACTGGCCCTTTACCATGACCATCTGATCAGTTTGTCTTCTCACAAATTTTGCTGCACTGTAAAACCCGACAAGTTAACTTAACTCAAATCGTTTGAGTAAACCGATTGCCTTGACTGTAATACCCGACAAGTAAACTTAACTCAAACGGTTTGAGTAAACAGATATCCTTAAGTTATGTTAACTCAAACCGTTTGAGGAAACCGATTGCCTTAAACCATTTAAGTTGAAAAAATTAACAGTTATGAGTACTCTGAACTTAATTCAGTTGAGTTCCCTGAAAGAAGATATACATTGCAATTAAGTGATTAAGTGATTAATTGAGCTTTAGTGATGAACACCTGCTGTTAACAAACATAATTACTGAAGAAAAGAGAGAAAGGAACAACAGCTGACTTCAGACACAGCCTCACTCAAACCTGACAAGTTATGTTAACTCAAACCATTTGAGGAAACCGATTGCCTTAAACTATTTAAGTTGAAAAAACTAACAGTTACGAGTACTCTGAACTTAATTCAGTTGAGTTCACTGAAAGAAGATGTACATTGCAATTAAGTGATTAAGCGATTAACTAAGTGGAGATTGAGAATTAGTGATGAACAGCTGCTGTTAACAAACAGAATCACTGAAGAAAAAAGAAACACAAGAACTACTACAACTGACTTCAGACACAGTCTTAGATGAAATCAACTGAAATAAAATACATGAAATCTCTCAAGATCTGATTAAACAACCCCACAAACAGCATCAGCAGCTCCACTTATTAATAACCAGACTGACTTTATTTCTGTCAGACGTCTACAGAAGATCTTATTGAGAATGAACTAAGGTTTAGATGTTGATTTATTGTTTCATTTGAAGTAACCATGTTAGAGATCAGTGTTTGCTTTAGTTGGGCTCTTGACCCTTGATTTCACTCTTTAGGTTTTCTCTGGCTGTTATAACCATGTGTTTCTAAAACATGTTTATTATAACTCAAAAACCCAGAGAAAATATTATCAAATATTGGTTAATCATTACTTAATTGCAATGTATATCTTCTTTCAGTGAACTCAACTGAATTAAGTTCAGAGTACTCATAACTGTTAGTTTTTTTCAACTTAAATGGTTTAAGGCAATTGGTTTCCTCAAACGGTTTGAGTTAACAACTTGTCAGGTTTTTAAGGATATCTGTTTACTGTTTTACAGTGACTTCAGACACAGCCTCACTAAAACCTGACAAGTTATGTTAACTCAAACCGTTTGAGTAAATCGATGCCTTAAACCATTTAAGTTTTAAAACTAACATTTATAAGTACTCTGAACTTAAATGAGTTGACTTCAGAAAAAGAAGTTATACATTGCAATTAAATAATTAAGTGATTAAATGAATGATAATTGTGAATTAGTGATGAACAGCTGCTGTTAACAAACAGAATCACTGAAGAAAAGAGAAACACAAGAACAGAGCACAGGGTCTCTCAGAATTAGCTCACTGGCAAACCGTTGACCCCTTAGCACTGGCCCTGCACAGGCAGCAGTGTTTTATTGAAAATAATCAAGTTTAAAGTCACTATTATTTAATATTTAATGTTTTGCTGACTGATATAACATTTGTCACACTGTAAAACCCGACAAGTTAACTTAACTCAAACCGATTGAGTAAACCGATTGCCTTGACTGTAATACCCGACAAGTAAACTTTACTCAAACGGTTTGAGTAAACAGATATCCTTAAGTTATGTTAACTCAAACCGTTTGAGGAAACCGATTGCCTTAAACCATTTAAGTTGAAAAAAACTAACAGTTATGAGTACTATGAACTTAATTCAGTTGAGTTCACTGAAAGAAGATATACATAGCAATTAAGTGATTAAGTGATTAATTGAGCTTTAGTGATGAACACCTGCTGTTAACAAACATAATTACTGAAGAAAAGAGAGAAAGGAACAGCAGCTGACTTCAGACACAGCCTCACTCAAACCTGACAAGTTATGTTAACTCAAACCATTTGAGGAAACCGATTGCCTTAAACCGTTTAAGTTGAAAAAAACTAACAGTTACGAGTACTCTGAACTTAATTCAGTTGAGTTTACTGAAAGAAGATATGCATTGCAATTAAGTAATTAAGCGATTAACTAAGTGCTGATTGAGAATTAGTGATGAACAGCTGCTGTTAACAAACAGAATCACTGAAGAAAAGAGAAACACAAGAACTACTACAACTGACTTCAGACACAGACTTAGATGAAATCAACTGAAATAAAATACATGAAATCTCTCAAGATCTGATTAAACAACCCACAAACAGCATCACCAGCTCCACTTATTAATAACCAGACTGACTTTATTTCTGTCAGACGTCTACAGAAGATCTTATTGAGAATGAACTAAGGTTTAGATGTTGATTTATTGTTTCATTTGAAGTAACCATGTTAGAGATCAGTGTTTGCTTTAGTTGGGCTCTTGACCCTTGATTTCTGTCTTAGTCTTTTCTCTGGCTGTTATAACCGTGTGTTTCTAAAACATATTTGTTGTAAGTCAAAAGCCCAGAAGAAAAGCCATCAGGTGTTAACCTGTACCTAGGTGTAGGTTGTTATACTTTATATAGGTGATGATAGTTATTCATTGTTATTCACAGATATTGATCTATATAATCTCTGATGAAACAAATGTGTAATTAGTAGAAGTGGACCTAATAAAAATGACACTAAGAGCCAGCAATTCTGTAATAATCAGTTAATATAAAAATAACTTCATAAACATTTCGTACACAAACATTTTTCTTCTATGCCAGTAACTGGTCAAACACAGACATCAATAATCAGAATATGAACCTCAACAATGGTGACGAAAAAAACATGCTGCAATGCATGCTGGGTACTATTGTAGTACAAAACTCATCAATGGCTCCCAGCATGCTCTGCAGCATTTTTTTTTTTTTTTTTTATGGTCACCATTGTTGAGGTTCATATTCTGATTATTGATGTCTGTGTGTGACTGTTTGACCCCGTAGAAGACCACACTGTTTGAAAAGTCATTGACTTAACTGATTATTACAGAACCACTTGCTCTTAGAATCACTTTCACTATAATCAATCAAATTACACAACAATTATTTCATCAGAGATTAGACTCCTAGCAGTTCAATAATTCATGATTATCATCACCAATATAAAGTATAACAACCTACACCTAGATACAGGTTAACACCTGATGGCATTTCTTCTGGGCTTTTGAGTTACAACAAATGTGTTTTAGAAACACACAGTTATAACAGCCAGAGAAAAGACTAAGACAGAAATCAAGGGTCAAGAGCCCCACTAAAGCAAACACTGATCTTTAACATGGTTACTTCAAATGAAACAATAAATCAACATCTAAACCTTAGTTCATTCTCAATAAGATCTTCTGTAGACGTCTGACAGAAATAAAGTCAGTCTGGTTGTTAATAAGTGGAGCTGGTGATGCTGTTTGTGGGGTTGTTTAATCAGATCTTGAGAGATTTCATGTATTTTATTTCAGTTCATCTAAGTCTGTGTCTGAAGTCAGTTGTAGTAGTTCTTGTGTTTCTCTTTTCTTCAGTGATTCTGTTTGTTAACAGCAGCTGTTCATCACTAATTCTCAATCAGCACTTAGTTAATCACTTAATTACTTGAATGCAAAGTTTTAGAACTTACAGGGTTTAAATCAAGGCAATCTGTTTACTCAAACGGTTTGAGTTAAGTTAACTTGTCAGGTTTTACAGTGTGGTAATGTTCTGAGAACATTTTTAGAACAAAAAAATCTAGCTGGGTAGTTTCATTTTTATTTGTTACCTTGCTTGTAGAAGTTTCCTCATACTCCTCTTCTTCATCAACATCATCTTCACCTATGAAAAGGCATTTAACAATAGTCACATAACAACAACAACAATAATAATAATAATAATAATAATAATAATAATCAGTATTATCTGGGAAACTATAACAATAGTGTCAGACAAAAAGAGAGAACATCTGACAAGAGATCGGAGACCATTCCTTCATCCAGAATCACTCCAGACCCTTCAGATTCCCAGCTTCTTAATCCTCTTCCAGGCTGTTTTGTAACATATTATGGTGATTAGAAATTCTTAATTATTGCCCTGATGGTGGAAATAAGGATTTTCACTGCTCTAGCTCTTTTCTTAAAGCCACTTCACCAATTTGTGAAGCTCAATTATATTTTTCTGCACATTGGAAATATATTCTTATATTATATATATCGTTTTTCTCATTGTGATGGATGATTAGGAGAATTTGGGCTTTGTTTTCCCTCCTCTTTATATTTTGTGAAACTGGTAGCCATGGCTGGATAATTTCATGTTTATAATCATGCTTGCTAGAGTGCTCAAAATTGTGAACATACTGTACATGGGCATATACTTCAGAGATATTTTACTCATACAGTATTGTTCAAAATAATAGCAGTACAATGTGACTAACCAGAATAATCAAGGTTTTTAGTATATTTTTTATTGCTACGTGGCAAACAAGTTACCAGTAGGTTCAGTAGATTGTCAGAAAACAAACAAGACCCAGCATTCATGATATGCACGCTCTTAAGGCTGTGCAATTGGGCAATTAGTTGAAAGGGGTGTGTTCAAAAAAATAGCAGTGTCTACCTTTGACTGTACAAACTCAAAACTATTTTGTACAAACATTTTTTTTTTCTTCTGGGATTTAGCAATCCTGTGAATAACTAAACTAATATTTAGTTGTATGACCACAGTTTTTTAAAACTGCTTGACATCTGTGTGGCATGGAGTCAACCAACTTGTGGCACCTCTCAGCTGTTATTCCACTCCATGATTCTTTAACAACATTCCACAATTCATTCACATTTCTTGGTTTTCCTTCAGAAACAGCATTTTTGATATCACCCCACAAGTTCTCAATTGGATTAAGGTCTGGAGATTGGGCTGGCCACTCCATAACATTAATTTTGTTGGTTTGGAACCAAGACTTTGCCCGTTTACTAGTGTGTTTTGGGTCATTGTCTTGTTGAAACAACCATTTCAAGGGCATGTCCTCTTCAGCATAGGGCAACATGACCTCTTCAAGTATTTTAACATATGCAAACTGATCCATGATCCCTGGTATGCGATAAATAGGCCCAACAACATAGTAGGAGAAACATGCCCATATCATGATGCTTGCACCTCCATGCTTCACTGTCTTCACTGTGTACTGTGGCTTGAATTCAGAGTTTGGGGGTCGTCTCACAAACTGCCTGTGGCCCTTGGACCCAAAAAGAACAATTTTACTCTCATCAGTCCACAAAATGTTCCTCCATTTCTCTTTAGGCCAGTTGATGTGTTCTTTGGCAAATTGTAACCTCTTCTGCACATGCCTTTTTTTTAACAGAGGGACTTTGCGGGGGATTCTTGAAAATAGATTAGCTTCACACAGACGTCTTCTAACTGTCACAGTACTTACAGGTAACTCCAGACTGTCTTTGATCATCCTGGAGGTGATCATTGGCTGAGCCTTTGCCATTCTGGTTATTCTTCTATCCATTTTGATGGTTGTCTTCCGTTTTCTTCCACGTCTCTCTGGTTTTGCTCTCCATTTTAAGGCATTGGAGATCATTTTAGCTGAACAGCCTATCATTTTTTGCACCTCTTTATAGGTTTTCCCCTCTCTAATCAACTTTTTAATCAAAGTACGCTGTTCTTCTGAACAATGTCTTGAACGACCCATTTTCCTCAGCTTTCAAATGCATGTTCAACAAGTGTTGGCTTCATCCTTAAATAGGGGCCACCTGATTCACACCTGTTTCTTCACAAAATTAATGACCTCAGTGATTGAATGCCACACTGCTATTTTTTTGAACACACCCCTTTCAACTAATTCAACTAATTGCCCAATTGCACAGCCTTAAGAGCGTGCATATCATGAATGCTGGGTCTCATTTGTTTTCTGAGAATCTACTGAACCTACTGGTAACTTGTTTGCCACGTAGCAATAAAAAAAAATATACGAAAAACCTTGATTATTCTGGTTAGTTACATTGTACTGCTATTATTTTGAACAATACTGTAAGAATTTCTATGGGGGCCAAAAATCGTGTCCAACGAGTACCGTAAAAGTCTAAATTTTTTTCATAGTTTTGGCTGGTCCTGCGACTTAAAGTCAGGTGTGACTTATTTATCAAAATTCATCTGACATAAACCAAGAGAAAACATTACCATCTACAGCCGCGAGAGGGCTGAAAAAAAAAAAAAAACATTTCATAAAGATATTTCCCCCCATTTTAAATTCTTATTATCCAATGAAATGTTAGATTTTTCAAATAAAAGAACAAAATGATAAACAAAACAGATCAATTTTCACATCCACCTTTGATCATATTTACCAAAGGTGCCAACTGGCCATGAGTGTAGCAGCAAAATTTCCTAAATTACCTGCATCATGCCCGAAATCAATGAATGTGTTTTCATTGTCTTTGCACCACTCATGAAAGCACTTCTGAGCTTTCTGCTGGACCTCCTTCTGATGCTCCTGATCCTCAGGATCATAATAGACTCTCACAAGGAATTCGTGAAACTTCTCTGGTTTAAGGCTGGACACCTGCAAGGAAAAGAGAATCCAAACTCAACCTGTTAAACATCCTTTCTCAAACCAGGAATCATGCTTTCACTTACCCAGAGATGAACTCTGGTATCTATCTATCTGTCTGTGTGTCTGTGTGTCTGTCTTATCTATCTATCTATCTATCTATCTATCTATCTATCTATCTATCTCTCTATCTCTCTATCTATCTATCTATCTATCTATCTATCTATCTATCTGTCTGTGTGTCTGTCTGTGTGTCTGTGTCTGTCTATCTATCTATCTATCTATCTATCTATCTATCTATCTATCTATCTATCTATCTATCTATCTATCTATCTATCTATCTATCTATCTATCTATCTATCTATCTATCTGTCTGTGTGTCTGTCTGTCTGTCTGTCTGTCTGTCTATCTATCAACTTAATTAAGCAGACGATCTAATGCTCAAGAGAATCATAATCATGAATACTAGTTCAGTATGACAATGTTGGAGAGGAGTCAGATTTCTCACCTGGCATTTTTTCATCTTGAAAGCTGTTTTCAGGTCACTCTTGCTGTAGAAATGAACATTATCAATAGGCTCCTTGCCCACTTCACCAAAACCCATCTCAAGAACCTGAATGAGAAGCATTTTCAGACAGGACAGATACAAACTGTAAAAAGATGAGCAGTACAAAACTGACATTTAAAATAATAATAATAATAATAATAATAATAATAATAATATTTTATAAAGAAACTGTTTAAACATACATAAATTTCAAAGTCCGTTGCCTTCATTTTTTTTCCCAACAGCATATCATCCCAGAGATCCTTCAGTAATATCTATCACAATATATGAAAAGCAAACAAAAAAAAGAGAGAAAAAAAAGAAAGAAAACATTGAGAAGGAAAATGTACACTCGGGTTCAAAAGTATGAGGTCAGTAAGATATATTTTTAAATTAATACATTTATTAAGCATTCTTTAGCATTAAATTGATCAAAAAACATTTATAATGTTACAAAAGATTTATGTTTCAAATAAATGCTATTGTTTTGAGCTTTCTATTCATCTGTGAATCCTGAACAAATAAAATGTATGTGCTATAAGAAAAAGAGTACCTTATACACTTCAATCTTGAAGGCTTTAACAGGCTTGGCGGCTTTCAAGCTGTCATTTTGTATTTCCTAAAGAAATGAAGGATCAGTCGTATGCAAATACCACATTAAATATGAAATGAGTAAAAAAAAAACTAAATATTAATCTGGAAAAAAAACTGCCACATTATGCGTGTGAATATCAAATAAAAAGACATCTTAATATAAAACAAAATAGCAATTTACAGCTAAAGTAAATTTCATTTGTTGTATGGATGTATGGATAGTAGATAATTGAATAACCAACAATTGCTTAAGAAATGTGTAACTGAAATGACTTTTTTGAACCATAAATGTCTGAGACAAGTCAGAAATTGATTACCTTAATCTTGAAGGCTTCATCAGACTGATCTTCCAAACTGAGCAGCAGTATTTTCTAAATTTTTTAAAAGCAGTCAATCTTATGCAAGCAGGCTTAATTAAAGTAATATAAATTATTCATATGATATTTTAGGCTTTTTAACTTCAATAACATTTCTTTTAATATATATTCAATAATAATATATCAAGCAACTCAAACGGTGTGGACACGACATAAAAATATACATTTTAAATAATAATGAATTACACATATAAACATAAAGTAAACTTTATGGTCATTTAAATCATACGAATCTTTCAGTCTCATTCATTTCTGAGCTAAGAGAGATGAGTACCCGATACACTTTGTTCTTGAAGGCTTCCTCAGGATGGTCTTTCAAGCACTTCAGCATTTTTTCCTAACAAGAAATCCAATATCAATCATACATGAAATACTATAGACAATTAAAAAAATTCAAACATATTTGAATGATATTTAAAGATCTTTAAATATTATAAAAACACATCATTCAGGGAGCTCCAACTACAAAATTGTAATTAAATGTTAATTTTATGATGCACAAACGAACACTATGTGCTTCAGTTATATGTGTGGAGTGTCATATGTCAAATGAACTGACATGAATCTATAAGTCTTCAGTGATCATCACTCCACAGTGTCAGTGACAAGCCATTAAAGTGAATGACTTGTAAGGGATCGCATATTTACACACATTAATCTAATTTAACTACACAATTCTGTTTAAATGAAGTTCCTTACACAAAATATTGTGTCCTCAGGATCCAGACTATGGTTATTGACCTTGTCCTCCCAATGGCTTGTCAGCTTTTCCTTTAAGGAAAAAGAGTTACTCAGTAAAATACGTCATGACATTTATTAGAAAATACAATTATGCATTGTTATATATATATATATATATATATATATATATATATATATATATATATATATATATATATATATATATATATATACAGTATAACAATGCATAATTGTATTTTCTAATAAATGTCATGACGTATTTTATATATATATATACTCTCAGAAAATAAAGTACATAATTGTACCTTTATGGGTACAATATCTTGTCACTGGGGATGTACCCTTGGCATAGGGTACAAATTTGTACCCTTGTGATTTGTAAGAGACCAGTTTTGTACCTTTGGTGACAATTTTGTACCTTTATTTAACAGTATAAAAATTCACCCTTCAAAAAGGGTACAATCGTTGACTATAATGAGATATGATTTTATATATATATTAACACACACACACACACACACGCTGAATTAAAATCAGAATTTAAAAATATTTTCATTTTAAAAACAGTGCCTAACTGTAACATAGAAATTATCATCTACTGAGTGAGTCTAATTTGCCTGTAAATCCATTTCATCTCCTGGTTTCAGTATAGTCCTTTTTTATCAGCCTTGACACTGCATGCACTAAAGTGACGCTCATAGGACAAAGGATCCACATGGTGTTTATGTTAAAGAGATACTTGATTTGCAGAGGTGGATACTCCAGGGGTCAGAAAGTAAAAGTCCTGCCACATTTTTGCTCCACCCATGAACTCAGCAGCTGATTTCACCAGAGGAGGAAACAAGTCATTCCTTCCAAGTCACAAACTAGTCTCAACTCAAATCCCAAGTCCTCAAAGAGTTAAAGTCAATGAGATAATTAAGAGACTAATTAAATGATGATTGTGCATTGGTGATGAACACCTGCTGTCATTGTGCGTTACAGAGGATCAGATGCTGATGTTTTATTGGTTAAAATTAGGCCACCATCATGGAGATCAGTGTTTGCTTCAGTTGGGCTCTTGACCTTTGGTTTCTTATGTTAGATATTTCTCTGTAAAAGTACATGTGCTGTTATAAAACAGTGCGATCAGCGCTGTGCAGAAAACCGTTACTAGCTGCTTTTACATGATGAAGTAATTATTAGGCATCAGCCTGTTTATTTCCAAAACAAATTTTATGTATTTATTATTAACAAATGTTCAGTTTTTAAATAATCTACCTTGTGGAACCGTTGGTTTAATCACTATAATGAATACATTTCCTAATGTATGTAATAAATATACATTTTTGAAATCTTTTCCTAATAAGACGCACAGACATCATGACCCAGCATATGAATCTCAACAATGGTGACAATCAACAAAACGCTTCAAGCTGAAGTGCATGCTGGGTAACACCATAGTAAAAACTCTGATTATGCACTGTAGCATGAATAATTATTGTCACCACTGTTGAGGATCATATGATAAGTGCTCATGTCTAAAATCCCGAGCCTGTACATTTTTTTTCCCCCAATATTTAAGCATTACAATAATATTTGTTTAATAGGACTTTTTTTTTGTAGTTCAGCAATTGCTGAACATGTTTTAACAAACCAAAGAGAGACACCTTCGTGAAGTTAATTAAAATGTTTTAGATGAAAAAAGGGCAATTAAATTTTCTACTTCAAGCTTTTAATTCAGCAATGTGTTAATGTTTACTACGTAACACAACCGCAAGTGTTTAAAAACGAATTACTTTGAATTATTAAAAGGGTCAAGAGCCCAACTAAAGCAAACACTGATCTCCATGATGGTGGACTCACCACAATTATGGTGACAAAGTTTTTTTTTTTTTTTTTTTTTCTTCCAGTTGATTTCATCCAAGGCTGTGCTTAAAGTCAATTGTAGTTCTTGTGTTTCTCTTTTCTTCAGTGATGTTGATTGTTAACAGCAGGTGTTCATCACTAATGCAGAATTATCATTTAATTAGTCACTTAATTATCTCATTGACTTTAACTCTTTGAGGACTTGGGATTTAACTTGAGACGTGTTTGTGACTTGAAAGGAATGACTTGATTCCTCCTCTGGTGAAATCAGCTGCTGGGTTCATGGGTGGAATAAACATATGGCAGGACTTTTACTTTCTGACCCCTGGACTCTCCACCTCTGTTGATTTGCCAAAACAATGGAATAGACTCAGAATGCAGTACAATCTTAACGTCGATTAATTCTATGCCTGCTTCTGACATTTTTTGAAGGACCTCCTTGGTTGAAAGCCCTGTAAGAACCAGAGGTGGGTAATCCAGGGGCCGAAGAGTAAAAGTCCTGCCATATTTTTGCTCCACCCATGAACTCAGCAGCCGATTTCACCAGAGGAACCAAGTCATTCCTTCCAAGTCACAAATGAGTCTTGAGTCAAATCCCAAGCCCTCAAAGAGTTAAAGTTAATGAGATAATTGTTTACGAATAATTTCAAATTATTTCATGACGTATGAAAAGTTATGTTTTGGAATTTTTTTTTTTTTTTCATTAAAGTATAGATGACTGTGAATTTAAATGCACATTTTATCTCTAGGTTATATATATATATATATATATATATATATATATATATATATATATATATATATATATATATATATATAAATTAAAATAACATGAACAAACTATACTAATATACGTGTGGCAAGCTAGCATATTAGATTTTCTCATGGCTGCAAACTGAGTATCTTGTTTGTCTGTGTTGAAATACTATTCTGTTAGAAAATAAACATATTTAAATGTAAAACTACATTTTAAAATGATGAGTGTTACACATTAAACACTGTTGCATTTTAATCTTAAAATCATCAACAACAAAAAAACTAAACAAACTACAACAACAAAAAACTATGGATATCTCCACAGGATCTCATTAAGTTATTCTGTTAATATGTCTATCTTGTAAAATGTTATTAAAGTTTGGTTAAAGACCGTTCTTGACTCATCAACTGATTAATGTATTTGAGTAAAATATATATTTAAATGATTAAAATATGTTATGGACACCACTAGAATAGTCGCCTAGTCTTCTGCAAAAATAGAATTAGACTTCTGCTTTTTTAATGCAAATGATGCCTGGCATCTAAAAGAATTTAAACCATTAACAAAACAAATCTTAGATAACATTATTATATACTTTAGCAGTAAAGCGTTAACTTTAGGTAGGTAAGCTTTTATTTGAGATACAGTGGTTTAATATGAGTTATTTTTCATTGCTACAATTGCCCCCAAACACTGTTACAATTGTCCCCACCAAGGGGTCAGTTGTAACACACTGACTGCTTGCATTTAATTTAACTTTATAGTCTTGTTATTAACTTTTGCACAAAGTAAATCTGTTTTATTGGGCCAGTAGGGTACCTTTAATTTGTCTTCATTTAGTCGAGCCTCTCCCACAAACTTTGGCAGCCGTCTGTTGACAACACCCTGCAGAATCCTTTGGGCTTCAGCCAGACCTGGATTTGAGTCTGACGGGTTCAGGATCTGATCGGAGATGTGATCTGTTAAAGGACAGGGGAGATGGCTCATTGAATTTGACCTTTCAGCAAACAAAAATCATTATTATGTTTATGGACCCAGCATAATATGACGTCAAAATTAACCGGTAATTTAAAACAAAAGTCTAAATAATTTAAATAATAATTTCTCTTGATCTGTACCCATGCTTTCTCTGACCTGTGAGTTTGGTGTACTCTAGCATGTTGTCTATGGCATCTGAGATCTTGCTGTCTGGACTCAGCTTGTCATTAGCTTTTACAAGAGCATCGTTAATCCTAATGTACAAAGAGAAACACATGTAAAAGGCAGTAAAATCTAGGGGAAATGTCATAATGTCATAATGTCAATGTCATTGAATATAATACACTGTAAAAAATTTTGCCGTTAAATAACAGTAATTTTCTGGCAGCAGGGGTGCCAGTAAAGTACTGTTAATTTACAGCTCTTAACCAGTAATTTACCACTCTTATTTTTTAACAGTATTTTACCGTAAATTCTACCATGGAAATTAACTCCACTCCCACTGCTTCAAACAGTTCGAGTTTTTAAACTAGCATTCCTACGATGTTAGTACTATGAACTTATATCATTTGAGTCCACTGAGAAGGGATATTTCTTACACTTAATGTGCAGTAATAAAGTAACTAAATACATGACTTTTACTCAAATCACTGTAGCTCATTGTCAGCTGTATTACACATGTATGTGCTGAAGTACTTAACACAGATATCACCACTGTATCAGTGACTCCACATTTACTGCCTTTATATAAAGCAGCAGAAAATCAGAATACGTGGCTCATCATTGACTGAAGCACCGGCTCTACTCTCCAGCACAATGGTGAACAACAAAACTACATTAAACTAAACGATCTCTCTTGTGCAAACACACATTAATACAGTCAAGTTCAGTATTTACTCTCATTATCAGTGTTTTTTCTATGGATGTTCACAAATATTTTAGTTAAATTAACTTATTTTTCATTTGGTAAATCTGACGTTTACATTTTACAGTATATTACTGTTTTTCCTTGACTTGACGGCAAAAACTGTAGAAAAACACTTTTTTTTTGCTGGCAACCATTAATTTACGGCAAGAAACAGTAGAAAAACAGTTATTTACTGGCAGCAGGGGTGCCAGTAAATAACTGTTTTTCTACAGTTTGTTTCCTGTAAATTAATTACAGTTTATTACTGTTAAATTATGTTCAATGCTGTTTTTTCTTCATCTTAAATCTTTAACCCTTTAAACCCCACAAGAAAATCCTCAGTTTTAAATGAACACTTATAATGTGTGCACACTACAGAGTGTTAGAGTAACACTGAATCAGTGAAGTTAATGAGATAATTATGTGATTAATTGATGATTGAGCATTAGTGATAAACACCTGCAGAATCACTGAAGGAAAGAGAAACACAAGAACTACAAATGACTTCAGCCACAGCCTTAAATGAAATCAACTGAATAAAAGAATACATCAAATCTCTCAAGATCTGATTAAACAACTACTAAAACAGCTTCACCAGATTCACATTACTAACCAGACTGACTTTATTTCTGTCAGATGTCTACAGAAGAACTTATGGAGAGTTAAATAGGTTTAGGTGTTTTTTTCACTACCATGATGGAGATCAGTGTTTACTTTAGTTGGGCTCTTGAACGTGACTTTTCAACAACTAAAGTTTTTTTTTTTTTTCATGCTGTAACAATGCGCCTTTGGAACCTGTTATAGCAACACAAAAGTACACAGAAGAAAAAAAATCTGATATTGTTGTTTATAGATTGACAAGAACAAATACTATTATTTCTGATCTAATAATTGATACTACAGCATGAGAAGGAACACTGCTGAGCCATAAGTTATGAAAGACTGTTAAGAAAATGTCACTCATAATAAATAAAAAAAAAACTTTTGCTGAAATTTAGACAGAAATATCAAGAATCAGCGTATGAATCACAACAATGGTGACAATCCACAAAATAAATGAACAGATCAGTTCTGAACATCACAACACATGCTACTAAAACTTAAAACAAATGCAAAATTATAAGCACATAAGAATTCAAGAAAATAAGTGAACAATTCAGGGGCATAATTTATTCATGCCGCAATGCATGCTGGGAACCATGGATGAGTTTTATCCTGTGCTGGTACCCAGCATGCATTGCATCATGAACCTTTTGATTGTCACCATTGTTGAGATTCATATGCTGATTGTTGATTTCTCTCTTTGAGTGTTGTGGGGACTGCTGTCCGAAATACTTTTTAACTAAAACTAGTCGTTAAACCCATAAATACTGGTTATCACACTACTTTTCAATCTTACTAAATTGAAGTGTCATTCACTCAAATATTTCAACACCAAATTAATATTTTATTATTATAACAACACTTTAAGTCAGTCTAGTAGATCATGCCTGTTAGAAATAACCATAATCACTTGACTATCAAAATTAATACTGCTGTAACAGAAGCATCATAAAGATACAAATACAGCAATAAAACAAAATGTAAAGTGTAAAAGTCAATGGTCAGGAGCCCAACTAAAGCAAATACTGATCTCCACAATGGTGACGCTAAACGAAACAGTAACATTATCATCTAAATCTCTTTAATTCTCAATAAGATCTTTTGATCTCTGTTCTCTGATCTGACAGAAATAAAGTCAGTCTGGTTAGTAATGTGTGAAGTTGGTGAAGCTGTTTGTTGATCGTTTAAATCTTCAGTTGATTTCATCTAAGGTTGTGGCTGAAGTCAGTTGTATTTCATGTGTTTGTCTTGTTATGTTTTTTTTTTTTTCTTCAGTGATTCTACTCATTAACAGCAGCTGTTGATCATTGTCTGAATTCACTCATTAGTGTTCATTCTCTCTGTCAGGTGGACTATATTAGTAAACTCATGTAGGGAATAGTGAATGAGGGTGTAGGGTGTGATTTGAAACACAGCCGCTGAGTGTCGAATTTGAACGTTGTTAATTTACGGTACACTGTAAAAAAAATTGCCGTTAAATAACAGTAATTTTCTGGCAGCAGGGGCGCCAGTAAAGTACTGTTAATTTACAGCTCTTAACCATTAATTTACCACTTTTATTTTTTAACAGTATTTTACCGTAAATTCTACCATAGAAATTAACTCCACTCCCACTGCTTCAAACAGTTCGAGTTTTTAAAACTAGCATTCCTACGATGTTAGTACTATGAACTTATTTCGTTTGAGTCCACTGAGAAGGAATATTTCTTAATATAACGATGCAAACACTTAATGTGCAGTAATAAAGTAACTAAATACATGACTTTTACTCAAATCACTGCGGCTCATTGTCAGCTGTATTACACATGTATGTGCTGAAGTACTTAACGCAGAGATCATCACTGTATCAGCGACTCCACATTTACTACCTTTACATAAAGCAGCAGAAAATCAGAATTTGTGGCTCATCATTGACTGAAGCAAAGGCTCTACTCTCCAGCACAATGGTGAACAACAAAACTACATTAAACGATTTCTCTTGTGCAAACACACATTAATACAGTCAAGTTCAGTATTTACTCTAATTATCAGTGTATGACTTTGCCTAGTTTTTTTCTATGGATGTTCACAAATATTTTAGTTAAATTAACTTTTTTTTCATTTGGTAAATCTGACGTTTACATTTTACAGTATATTACTGTTTTTCCTTGACTTAACGGCAACAAACTGTAGAAAAACACTTTTTTTGCTGGCAACCATTAATTTACGGCAAGAAACAGTTGAAAAACAGTTTTTTACTGGCAGCAGGGGCGCCAGTAAATAACTGTTTTTCTACAGTTTGTTTCCTGTAAATTAATTACAGTTTATTACTGTTAAATTATGTTTCATGCTGTTTTTTCTTCATCTTAAATCTTTAACCCTTTAAACCCCACAAGAAAATCCTCAGTTTTAAATGAACACTTATAATGTGTGCACACTACAGAGTGTTAGAGTAACACTGAATCAGTGAAGTTAATGAGATAATTCGGTGATTAATTGATGATTGAGCATTAGTATAAACACCTGCAGAATCACTGAAGGAAAGAGAAACACAAGATCTACAAATGACTTCAGCCACAGCCTTAGATGAAATCAACTGAATAAAAGAATACATCAAATCTCTCAAGATCTGATTAAACAACTATTAAAACAGCTTCACCAGATTCACATTACTAACCAGACTGACTTTATTTCTGTCAGATGTCTACAGAAGAACTTATGGAGAGTTAAATAGGTTTAGGTGTTTTTTTCACTACCATGATGGAGATCAGTGTTTACTTTAGTTGGGCTCTTGAACATGACTTTTCAACAACTAAGTTTTTTTTTAACATGCTTTAACAATGCGTCTTTGGAACTTGTTATAGCAAAACAAAAGTACACAGAAGAAAAAAAAATCTGATATTGTTGTTTATATATTGACAAGAACAAACACTATTATTTCTGATCTAATCCCGTGTCTCTTCTCTTATTGAATATTGATATTACAGCATAAGAATGAACACTTCTGAGCCATAAGTTATAAAAGACTGTTAAGAAAATTTCACTCATAATAAAAAAAAAAAAACATTTGCTGAAATTTAGACAGAAACATTAAGAATCAGCGTATGAATCACAACAATGGTGACAATCCACAAAATAAATGAACAGATCAGTTCTGAACATCACAACACATGCTACTAAAACTTAAAACAAATGCAAAATTATAAGCACATAAGAATTCAAGAAAATAAGTGAACAATTCAGGGGCATAATTTATTCATGCCCCAATGCATGCTGGGAGTCATGGATGAGTTTTATCCTGTGCTGGTACCCAGCATGCATTGCATCATAAACCTTTTGATTGTCACCATTGTTGAGATTAATATGCTGATTGTTGATGTCTCTCTTTCAGTGTTGTGAGGACTGCTGCCCAAAATATTTAAAGCTCAAAATTTCATTAAATCCATATCCAGATAATCACATTACCGTTCAATCTTATAAAATTGAAAAAACAAACAAAAGAAAAGTGTTATTCACTCATATATTTCAACACCAAATTATGAATTGACTATTATAGCAATAAGTCAGTCTAGTAGATCATGCCTGACAGAAACCGTCATAGTCACTTGACCATGAAGATTAATATTGCTGTAACAGATGTATCATAAAGATACAAATATAACAATGAAACAAAAGTTGAAGTACAAAAGTCAAGGGTCAGGAGCCCAACTAAAGCAAACACTGATCTCCACAATGGTGACGTCAGACGAAACAGTAACATTATCATCTAAATCTCTGTAATTCTCAATAAGATTTTTTGATCTCTGATCTCTGATCTGATAGAAATAAAGTCAGTCTGGTTAGTAATGTGTGAAGTTGGTGAAGCTGTTTGTTGATCGTTTAAATCTTCAGTTGATTTCATCTAAAGCTGTGGCTGAAGTCAGTTGTATTTCATGTGTTTGTCTTGTTATGTTTTTTTGTCTTCAGTGATTCTACTCATTAACAGCAGCTGTTGATCATTGTCTGAATTCACTCATTAGTTTTCATTCTCTCTGTCAGGTGGACTATATTAGTAAACTCATGTAGGGAATAGTGAATGAGGGTGTAGGGTATGATTTGAAACACAGCCGCTGAGTGTCGAATTTGAACTTTGTTATTTTACGATATATAGCAGCAGGCTACTTCTCGAAAACGATTAATATTACCCAGAATGCACTGTTTAAATGAAAAACAGTATTTTACTGTCGAAATTTGGCCGTTTTTTTACAGCGATTTTTAACAGTGTATATAGCAGTAGGCTACACTGTTAAAAATCGCTGTAAAAAAACGGCCAAATTTCGACAGTAAAATACTGTTTTTCATTAAAACAGTGCATTCTGGGTAATATTCATCGTTTTCGAGAAGTAGCCTGCTGCTATATATCGTAAATTAACAACGTTCAAAGTTGGAGTGGAGTTAATTTCCATGGTAGAATTTACTGTAAAATACTGTTAAAAAATAAGAGTGGTAAATTAATGGTTAAGAGTTGTAAATTAACAGTACTTTACTGGCACCCCTGCTGCCAGAAAATTACTGTTATTTAACGGCAAAAAATTTTACAGTGTACTTCTCGAAAACGATGAATATTACCCAGAATGCACTGTTTTAATGAAAAACAGTATTTTACTGTCCGAATTTGGCCGTTTTTTTACAGCGATTTTTAACAGTGTATAATAAATGTTCTCTTTCACACAAAACCCACTTGACGTCAATGATGTAGCCGATCTTGTGCTGAAGAGCCTGACGATGAAGAGTGTATCTGGTGTGAAACATGCCATAAATGTTATCTGCCACCTGTGAAAAAAAGAGAGAGACAGGGACTAGAACTTTTATATAAAAGTGATCAAATAAAATGTTGATAAGCATTTGAAAACAATAAAATATTAATGACTAAGTTTTATTGTAAAATTTTATATAATTATTAAATTGGTTATGAAAAAGATAATAAAATTGTATTGATGTTTACACATATGAGATGTTAATGTACAATAAACACAAACTGCTAATTTTTTGACTCAAAACTAACTTCCCAATTTAAAATATGAATAATAGTTTTCTTCCCTTCTGAAATGGCCAGATTTGAAAGAGGTGAATTGTGATTTCCCAATTCCCTTCGACACACCCTTAACATGTGTCACTGTCATGTGGAAACAAGAATGATCTGAACAACTCATATCTGCTGGTGAGGTAAAGAAATAAATTTTGGGTAAAATAATAGTAATAATAATAATAAAATAAATAAATTGCTTTTATTTTATATACAGAAAGTGATCAATGATCAATCTCTTCTTAATGACTGGAGTTCAGTGATTCAAGTCCTCCATTTTTGCCAATCTCATAATATCAGTGACCTAATTTACATCATGTTTTCACTGTTTTAACTATGATTAAATAATTTAATGTGATTGCAGAAATCATGCTGCAGTAAGAAGAGCACTGTGATTGTAACGTGGTGTGTTTCCTATAATCAGAATTTGTGATCTGCATTTACCCAAACAAGTGCACACACACACACACGCACACACACACACACACACACACACACACGCACACACACACACACACACACACACACACACACACATGTTTGTTTTTGTGTAAAGTGTGTTCATCCCATAGGTGTAATGGTTTTTATACTGTAGAAACTGTATATTCTATGGCCCTTCACCAACCATACCCCTAAACCTAACCCTCACAGGAAACTTTGTGCATTTTTACTCCCTCAAAAAAACTCATTCTGTATGATTTATAAGTGTTTTGAAAAATGGGGACATGGGTTATGTCCTCATAAGTCACCCTCTCCTTGTAATACCTGTGTCATACCCATGTCATTATACAGAGTTGTGTCCTGATATGTCACAAAAACATGCCCACACACACACACACACACACACACACACACACACACACACACACAGCAGTGAGTAGTGAACACACTCACACACCGTGAACACACATCCAGAGCTGTGATCAACCATTTTTTCTGCGGCACTATGGAACAATTCAGGATTCGGTGCCTTGCTCAAGGGGACCTTAGTCATGTGTGGAATGGATTAATTTCCTCCACCTACAAATCATGCCTTTACTGAGACTTGAACCCACAACCTCCTGGTTACCAGAGGTGGGAAGTCCAGGGGCCAAAGAGTAAAAGTCCTGCCATATTTTTGCTCCACTCTGAACTCAGCAGCTGAGGAGGAACTTTTTAAAACACTGTTTTAATGCATAAAGCCACGCACATTCACGTTAAGCGAGCTTTTAGAATGTCCCAATTATTCATATGTGAATTAATCTGGTCAAGAAGAGTAAACTTGCAGCAGCTAACATCTCTTGATTCAATAAATCAGACATAGTAAGTCAAGTTAACAATAAAAAACTGCATTATAGTCAAGACTTTGTAAAACTGTACAGCGTTTTTAGCTTTTTAAACAGCATTCTCCGTCCTACACCAACTACGCACACATTTCCTATTATGTAAGTCTATGAAAGACGATTGAACCAATCAGAGTAGGTATGCCCCGCCTCAATCTGCAGGCTGCACCCGGTTGCTTCTCAGTACTTTTTTTAAAGAATTATTGAGAAAACTTAAGTAAGCACATTCAATTATCTAAAGTGTAAACTGTCTGTTAGTTCAAGACTTGTTTCAGCATAGCACAAATGTTTGCTGTGAAACAGTATTGCAATTGGTTAGAAGCAAATCTATCCAAGTTTCTAAAAAATTTGTGGTGCCAGTTTTTTTTATCTTCCAGTTGATTTCTGTGCTTAAAGTCAGTTGTAGTTCTTGTGTTTTTCTTCAGTGATGTTGATTGTCACTTAATTATCTCATTGACTTTAACTCAGGACTTGACTCAAGACTCATTTGTGACTTGGAAGTACACTGTTAAAAATCGGCCAAATTTTGACAGTAACATACTGTTTTTCATTAAACAGTCGACATTCAGCGGCTGTGTCTCAAATCACACCCTACACTAATATAGTCCACCTGACAGAGAGAATGAACACTAATGAGTGAATTCAGACAGTGATCAACAGCTGCTGTTAATGAGCAGAATCACTGAAGAAAAGAGAAACAAGACACACACAAGAACTACAACTGACTTCAGCCACAGCCTAAGATGAAATCAACTGGAGAATTAAACAATCAACAAACAGCTTTACCAACTTCACTCATTACTAACCAAACTGACTTTATTTCTATCAGATCAGAGATCGTAGATCAAAAGAACTTATTGAGAATTACAGAGATTTAGATGATAATGTTAGTTTAGTTTGACGTCACCATTGTGGAGGTAAGTGTTTGCTTTAGTTGGGGTCCTGACCCTTGACTTTTGTATTTTACATTTTGTTTCATTGCTGTATTTGTATCTTTATGGTACATCTGTTACAGCAATGTTAATTTTGATAATAAAGTGATTATGGCTGTTTCTGTTGGGTTTTATCTACTAGACTGACTTAAAGTGTTGCTATAGTAATCAAATATTAATTTGGTGTTAAAATATGTGAATTGCACAATCTTTTGTTTATTCAATTTTATAAGATTGAACAGTAATGTAATAACCAGAACATATGGATTTAACGACAGTTTGTTTTAAATGGGGTGCCAGTAAATAACTGTTTTTCTACAGTTTGTTTCCTGTTAATTAATTACAGTTTATTGCTGTTAAATTATGTTTCATGCTGTTTTGTTCTTCATCTTAAATCTTTAACCCTTTAAACCCCACAACAAAATCCTCAGTTTTAAATGAACACTTATAATGTGTACACACTACAGAGTGTTTGAGTAATAATGAATTAGTGAAGTTAATGAGCATTAGTGATGAACACCTGCTATTTAAAAACAGAATCACTAAAGGAAAGAGAAACACAAGAACTACAAATGGCGTCAGCCACAGCCTTGAATTCATCAAATCACTCAAGATCTGATTTAACAACTCCTAAAACAGCTTCACCAGATTCACATTACTAAACAGACTGACTTTATTTCTGTCAGATGTCTACAGAAGATCTTAATGAGAGTTAAATAGGTTTAGGTGTTTTTTTTTTCACTACCATGATGGAGATCAGTGTTTACTTTAGTTGGGCTCCTGAACGTGACTTTTCAACAACTAAGGTTTTTTTTTTTTTTTTTTACATGCTGTAACAATGCGTCTATAGAACTTGTATGTTTTGGAACTTGAAAAACAATTCAACTGAAGAAATAAATCTGGTCTTGTTGTTTATAGATTGACAAGAACAAACACTATTTTTGTTCCAATCCCATGTCCCTTTTCTTATTGAATGTTGATATTACAGCAAAATAAGAAACACTGCTGAGCCTTAAGTTATGAAAGACTGTTAAGAACATTTAACTCATTAAAAAAAAAACCTTCTCTGACAGGTAGACAGAAACATCAAGAATCAGCGTATGAATCACAACAATGGTGACAATCCACAAAATAAATAAACAGATCAGTTCTGAATAATTTATTCATGCCGCAATGCATGCTGGGAGTCATGGATGAGATTTCTCCTGTGCTGGTACCCAGCATGCATTGCATCATGAACCTTTTGATTATCACCATTGTTAAAATTCATATGCTGATTGTTGATGTCTCACTTTGAGTGTTGCGGACACTGCTGCCCAAAATATTTAAAACTCAAGTCGTTAAATCAATATGTTCAAATTATCACATAACTGTTCATTCTCATAAAATTAAAGAAAAAAGAAGTGTGTAATTCACTCACATATTTCAACACCAGATAAATATTTGATTACTATAGCAACACTTTAAGTCATTCTACACTGTAAAAAATTTTGCCGTTAAATAACAGTAATTTTCTGGCAGCAGGGGTGCCAGTAAAGTACTGTTAATTTACAGCTCTTAACCAGTAATTTACCACTCTTATTTTTTAACAGTATTTTACCGTAAATTCTACCATGGAAATTAACTCCACTCCCACTGCTTCAAACAGTTCGAGTTTTTAAACTAGCATTCCTACGATGTTAGTACTATGAACTTATATCATTTGAGTCCACTGAGAAGGAATATTTCTTACACTTAATGTGCAGTAATAAAGTAACTAAACACATGACTTTTACTCAAATCACTGCAGCTCATTGTCAGCTGTATTACACATGTATGTGCTGAAGTACTTAACACAGAGATCATCACTGTATCAGTGACTCCACATTTACTGCCTTTATATAAAGCAGCAGAAAATCAGAATATGTGGCTCATCATTGACTGAAGCACCGGCTCTACTCTCCAGCACAATGGTGAACAACAAAACTACATTAAACTAAACGATCTCTCTTGTGCAAACACACATTAATACAGTCAAGTTCAGTATTTACTCTCATTATCAGTGTATGACTTTGCCAAAAAAATTTTCTATGGATGTTCACAAATATTTTAGTTAAATTAACTTATTTTTCATTTGGTAAATCTGACGTTTACATTTTACAGTATATTACTGTTTTTCCTTGACTTGACGGCAAAAAACTGTAGAAAAACACTTTTTTTTTGCTGGCAACCATTAATTTACGGTAAGAAACAGTAGAAAAACAGTTATTTACTGGCAGCAGGGGTGCCAGTAAATAACTGTTTTTATACAGTTTGTTTCCTGTAAATTAATTACAGTTTATTACTGTTAAATTATGTTTCATTCTGTTTTTCTTCATCTTAAATCTTTAACCCTTTAAACCCCACAAGAAAATCCTCAGTTTTAAATGAACACTTATAATGTGTGCACACTACAGAGTGTTAGAGTAACACTGAATCAGTGAAGTTAATGAGATAATTATGTGATTAATTGATGATTGAGCATTAGTGATAAACACCTGCAGAATCACTGAAGGAAAGAGAAACACAAGAACTACAAATGACTTCAGCCACAGCCTTAAATGAAATCAACTGAATAAAAGAATACATCAAATCTCTCAGGATCTGATTAAACAACTACTAAAACAGCTTCACCAGATTCACATTACTAACCAGACTGACTTTATTTCTGTCAGATGTCTACAGAAGAACTTATGGAGAGTTAAATAGGTTTAGGTGTTTTTTTCACTACCATGATGGAGATCAGTGTTTACTTTAGTTGGGCTCTTGAACGTGACTTTTCAACAACTAAGGGTTTTTTTTTTTTTTTCATGCTGTAACAATGCGCCTTTGGAACCTGTTATAGCAACACAAAAGTACACAGAAGAAAAAAAATCTGATATTGTTGTTTATAGATTGACAAGAACAAATACTATTATTTCTGATCTAATAATTGATACTACAGCATGAGAAGGAACACTGCTGAGCCTTAAGTTATGAAAGACTGTTAAGAAAATGTCACTCATAATAAATAAAAAAAAACCTTTGCTGAAATTTAGACAGAAATATCAAGAATCAGCGTATGAATCACAACAATGGTGACAATCCACAAAATAAATGAACAGATCAGTTCTGAACATCACAACACATGCTACTAAAACTTAAAACAAATGCAAAATTATAAGCACATAAGAATTCAAGAAAATAAGTGAACAATTCAGGGGCATAATTTATTCATGCCGCAATGCATGCTGGGAATCATGGATGAGTTTTATCCTGTGCTGGTACCCAGCATGCATTGCATCATGAACCTTTTGATTGTCACCATTGTTGAGATTCATATGCTGATTGTTGATTTCTCTCTTTGAGTGTTGTGGGGACTGCTGCCCGAAATACTTTTTAACTAAAACTAGTCGTTAAACCCATAAATACTGGTTATCACACTACTTTTCAATCTTACTAAATTGAAGTGTCATTCACTCAAATATTTCAACACCAAATTAACATTTGATTATTATAGCAACACTTTAAGTCAGTCTAGTAGATCATGCCTGTTAGAAACAACCATAATCACTTGACTATCAAAATTAATACTGCTGTAACAGATGCATCATAAAGATACAAATACAGCAATAAAACAAAATGTAAAGTGAAAGTGGTCAGGAGCCCAACTAAAGCAAACACTGATCTCCACAATGGTGACACTAAACGAAACAGTAACATTATCATCTAAATCTCTTTAATTCTCAATAAGATCTTTTGATCTTTCTCTGATCTAACAGAAATAAAGTCAGTCTGGTTAGTAATGTGTGAAGTTGGTGAAGCTGTTTGTTGATCGTTTAAATCTTCAGTTGATTTCATCTAAGGCTGTGGCTGAAGTCAGTTGTATTTAATGTGTTTGTCTTGTTATGTTTTTTTTCTTCAGTGATTCTACTCATTAACAGCAGCTGTTGATCATTGTCTGAATTCACTCATTAGTGTTCATTCTCTCTGTCAGGTTGACTATATTAGTAAACTCATGTAGGGAATAGTGAATGAGGGTGTAGGGTGTGATTTGAAACACAGCCGCTGAGTGTCGAATTTGAACGTTGTTAATTTACGATATATAGCAGCAGGCTACTTCTCGAAAACGATAAATATTACCCGGAATGCACTGTTTTAATGAAAAACAGTATTTTACTGTCGAAATTTGGCCATTTTTTTACAGCGAATTTTAACAGTGTAGTAGATCGTGCCGGACAGAAACAGCCATAATCACTTGATCATTAAAACTAATATTGCTGTAACAGATGTACCATAAAAATACAAACACAGCAATGAAACAAAATGTAAAATACAAAAGTCAAGGGTCAGGAGCCCAACTAAAACAAACACTGATCTCCACAATGGTGACACTAAACTAAACTAACGTTATCATCTAAATCTCTGTAATTCTCAATAAGATCTTTTGATCTCTGATCTCTGATCTGATAGAAATAAAGTCAGTCTGGTTAGTAATGATTGAAGTTGGTAAAGCTGTTTGTTGATTGTTTAAATCTTCAGTTGATTTAATCTAAAGCTGTGGATGAAGTCAGTTGTAGTTCTTGTGTGTGTCTTGTTTCTATTTTCTTTAGTTTTTCTAATCGTTAACAGCAGCTGTTGATCACTGTCAAAATTTGGCCGTTTTTTTTACAGCAATTTTTAACAGTGCAGTTTGTTGCCGTTAAGTCAAGGAAAAACAGTAATACACTGTAAAATGTAAATGTCAGATTTACCAAATGAAAAAAAAAAGTTAATTTAACTAAAATATATGTGAACATCCATACAATATATATATATATATATATATATATATATATATATGCAAAGTCATATACTGATAATGAGAGTGATGGCAAGATGAAGCCTCATGAAGCTTTTAGCTTTTCAGCCAAGTGGTTCACAAAAGGTTTAATTTTGGAAACTTCATTTGCTCACAATACCACCTGGTGGCCAACAGGAGTAAAAACAAGCAGATATATTACAGACAGAGGTGTAATGTCCAGGGGTCAGAAAGTATAAGTCCTGCCATATTTTTGTTCCACCCATGAACTTCAGCAGCTGAATCCACCAGAGGAAACAAGTCATTCCTTTCAAGTCACAAACTAGTATAGTCAAATCCCAAGTCCTAAAAGAGTTAAAGTTAGTGAGATAATTAAGTGACTAATTAAATGATGATTGTGCATTAGTGATAAACACCTGCTGTTATTGAGAATTACAGAGGATCGGATGATTTATTGGTTAAAATGATGCCACCATCATGGAGATCAGTGTTTTCTTTAGTTGGGCTCTTGACCCTTTTAATAATTCAAAGTAATTTGTTTTTAAACACTTGTGGTTGTGTTACATAGTAAACATTAACATATTGCTGAATTAAAAGCTTGAAATAGAAAATTAAATTGCCCTTTTTTCTTCTAAATAATTTAAATGAATATCTTGAAAGTGTCTCTCTTTGGTTTGTTAAATGATGTTCAACAACAACTATATGGCCGGCTGCCATATCACCCTGGAGCCCAAGACCGGTTGCCCACTGAAGCTAAGCAGGGCTGAGCCTGGTCAGTACCTGGATGGGAGACTCCTGGGAAAACTAGGTTGCTGCTGGAAGAGGTGCTAGTGAGGCCAGCAGGGGGTTCTCACCCTGTGGTCTGTGTGGGTCCTAGCGCCCCAGTGTATTGGCTCCATCGCTCTGTCTCCTCTCCAACAGTAAGCTGGTGTGTGGTGGGCGTTCTGGCGCAATATGGCTGCTGTCGCATCATCCAGGTGGATGCTGCACACTGGTGGTGGATGAGGAGATACCCCCTGTCTATGTAAAGCGCTTTGAGTGCCTAGAAAGCGCTATATAAATGCAAGGAATTATTATTAATTATTATTATAACTACAACTGAACTACAAAAAAGTCATATTTATCAAATATTTCTGTAATGCTTAAATGTTCGGGAAAAAATTGTACAGGCTCAGGATTTTAGACATGAGCACTTACTGCATTTCGTTGCCTTGTACCTACATGTGCAGTGACAATAAAGTTGAATCTAATCTAATCTAATCATGTGATCTTCAAAAGCGGTGACAATAATTATTCATGCTACAGTGCATGATGGGAGTTTTTACTATGGTGTTACCCAGCATGCACTTCAGCATGAAGCATTTTGTTGATTGTCACCATTGTTGAGATTCATATGCTGGGTCATGATGTATGTGCGTCTTATTAGAACAAGGTTTCAAAAATGTATATCCATTACATATATTAGAATACAAATCAATTATTTACATCTATTAAAACACCAGTTCATTTGCATGTGGCAGTTCCACAAAGTATGTTATTTAAAAACCGTACATATGTTGAATGAAATAAAATTATTTTGGAAATAAACAGGCTGATGCCTAATAATTAATTCATGTAAAGCCAGTTAGTAACAGTTTTTTGCACAGCACATGTACTTTTATAGAGAAATCTCTAACACAAGCCAAAGGTCAAGAGCCCAACTGAAGCAAACACTGATCTCCATGATGGTGGAATCATTTTAACCAATAAAACATCAGCATCTGATCTTCTGTAATGCACAATAACAGCAGGTGTTCAGACTAGTTTGTGACTTGAAATGAATGACTTGGTGTCTCCTCTGATGAAATCAGCTGCTGAGTTCATGGGTGGAGCAAAAATATGGCAGGACTTTTACTCTTTGGTCCCTGGACTTCCCACCTCTGCCGGTAACAAGTCTGAACCATTAGGCCATGTGCTCAGAAGACATGACTGCAGCGCTGTAAATGTTCATGCAATAGGAGTAGATCTACATGTAATGCTATAATCATCACTTTTCACAATGAGTTAATCTGGGCAGCTGTAAAAGTAAAATGCAGTTTGAGAGAGCTCCACATGTAATACTTGTTATATGCAAAGGTTTTAGCCAATCACTGCAGTGTGTGTTTCCATTGATGTCTGACAGCAGACACACCTATTCCAACAAAGTCTTCAAATCAGATGCTAAAATCAGGGCAGAAAATAACCATTTATTTCCAAATTATGACTGCTTGCAAAGTTTAGCCAAGTTTCTTAGAAGTGGCCAGTTATAAAGTGTTGAATTGATGGTGTAAATGAACAGGTGAATTAACAGGTACCTTGTCTCTGAAGCAGATGTGTTTCCTCCTGTTCACCTCACAAACTCGAGCAGATTTTAGCAGACGCTGAGAGTCAAAACCACATGGAATGCCGAGATAATAACAATCTCTAAACATAAAATAAGAGAGGAATTACACTAACACAATAACTGATAAAACATGAATACACTTACAATGGGCCACATTTATTCTTTATCTTCAGCTGTTCAATACCTGTTCAAACCATTTAAATATAATTTTAAAATACAACTAACCGAGCCAAATAGTCCCATTTGTCCACATCAATGCCGTTCACTTTATTTGCCACAATCTCATACAGGAAGGATTTGTCCTCAGTCCTGCCCTTCATTGACCACTGCAAGATGGGAAATATTTTGAACTTTAACACTGTATCCTGATAAATGCTGAAACAGCAGCTTAAGCACATTTTACCTTGCCATCCTTTTGTCCTTTCAGAATTAATTCCTCAATGAATTTGATGTCTTTCTGTAAATCCAGTCCATAGAATTTCATCTCTTTGTCCAGTCCATTCCTCCTTTTCATGCAGCGAAACATGTCAACAGATGCCTGCTCATGCTTCAGAAGATCAACATAAACACTAATCAGTACAATTAAAGTGTACTCATAAATGGCTAGTGCTGCCAATCAATAATAAAAAAAAAACTAATTAATAACACATTTTTCTGCAATTAATTTTGATTAATTATATTGTCACAATTTCACACTGAATCTCCAAATGAATGTAGAGATTTTTCTTTTTTTATTAGTTTAATGCCATCTTTTTACTAACTAGCCTGCTAATGAAGATACCAATAATGCTACTGATGTCTCTATTAAATTCACTTTTCCCTCAGTTTTAGTCATTAATTACTGCCATTCAACATAACAGTATAACTAAAAGCTATTATTTTTTGACAGTTAAAAGGCAGAGGTGGGTAGTCCAGGAGCCAAAGAATAAAAGTCCTGGACTAAAGATAAAATATTGAGCATTTTAAACTTTTAGAACTACGGCGCACGGTATTACTATAATATTTACATTGAATGTAAATATAACAAAAAAACAAAATGTATTTTTTACATATTTGTGAAACCTGTCATTATGTCCTGACGGTAGAATATGAGACAGATAATCTGTGAAAAAATCAAGCTCCTCTGGCTCCTCCCAGTGCTCCTATTGCCATTCACAGAAATACACTGCTCCCGGTAAGAAACAACCAATCAGAGCTGTGGTCCATAACTTTTTTGTGTACAAAATTTACATAGTAATGCATGTGTACACCATGAATCCATTTTCTAAACCATGTTTTTAGACTGTCCTGAATCACTAGGGTACACCTTTAATAAGTGTTTATATTCTGACCATTTTAGACTGCTTCGGGGGTACCGCGGCGGAGTAACCCACTACCTTAGCAGCTGAGTTCATGAGTGGAGGAAGAAAATAGCAGGACCAACTCTTTGGCCCCTGGACCACCTACCTCTGTTTATAGGCTTTGAAAAATATAACTTTTACGTCAACTTAAAATAATCTTCACATAAACTATAAATCGTATATGAATGGACTATAAAATGTATACAGTTAAAAAAAAAAAAAAATTCAAGCTACAAAGGTTTATCAGCGATTAAAGCAGTTGAGTGATTTCTCTTTTACTTTGTTCTTTGATTTTCATCAGTGACAGACTGAAGCAGGTTTCACTTTAAAAGCAACGCTGTCACTTTGAAACCTGATGCATGTGACATGGCTCTGACCCACATATGATTTTCTCCCAACTCTTCACGATCATTTGGGCTTTTAAACTCATTTAAGACTGTTTATGAACTGCACATTTTGACATAATTGTATGTGTGTTTTTGTCTATTGAAGCACTACTGGCAGTCTGTCTGAAGAGGGTTTCTGTGCACGTGCTTGTGCTGGATGCCTGTGTTCACAGAGAGCTGCTTCACAAACAGAGCACCAGTACTGAATAAACTTCAACTTATTTTGTGTTTTATTGTACTTAATAGCATTGTCACATAGTCTAAAAAAAAAAAAAAAATGATGCTGTAATTTTTTCTTTAATTTAATAATTGCGTTAAACTGAAAAAGATTAATTGCAAAATGAACATGTTGATTCTGACAGCCTTATTAATTAAATAACCTTGCTTTGTAGTGTATATTAATTTTTATTATTATTAGTCAATGCTCTCTGAAGAAGCAACATTGTCATGAATTTTTGACAGTTTTGACATTACTTAAAGTTGAAGACATTACTGCCTTTTACTGCTTCCAGTTTGCACTTGTACTACAATAAATGCAGTCACAGTCATTTTTCATTCAATTACAGTAAAATAAAAAAAACAGATTCATGTTTTATGAAATTAAATTTTTGATTTGATGTTTTATGCAGCTCACTGACTTTGAAATAGCCTGCCATGTATATTATCATATATTTGTATCTGTACAGAAGAGTTATGATGCTTACCTCCCAATGCTTATCTGAGAAAGGAAAGAAATTTTAGATATCATGTAAGGCAAATTTAACAATGTACATACATACACCGACTCAGATCTGACTTAGATCTTGAGAGATTTAAAGTATTTTATTTTCAGTTCATCTAAGGCTGTGGTTGAAGAAAATGTAGATGGTGTTCTTATTTCTCTTTCTTCCAGTGCTTGTTCACAGCAGATGTTTGAATTATTACATTTGAGGGACATCATACACTGTAAAACCTGACAAGTAAACTTAACTCAAACCGTTTGAGTAAATAGATTGCCTTGATTTAAACCCTGTAAGTTTTAAAACTTTGCATTTAAGTGATTAAGTGATTAACTAAGTGCTGATTGAGAATTAGTGATGAACAGCTGCTAACAAACAGAATCACTGAAGAAAAGAGAAACACAAGAACTACTACAACTGACTTCAGACACAGCCTTAGATGAAATCAACTGAAATAAAATACATGAAATCTCTCAAGATCTGATGAAACAACCCCACAAACAGCATCAGCAGCTCCACTTATTAATAACCAGACTGACTTTATTTCTGTCAGACGTCTACAGAAGATCTTATTGAGAATGAACTAAGGTTTAGATGTTGATTTATTGTTTCATTTGAAGTAACCATGTTAGAGATCAGTGTTTGCTTTAGTTGGGCCCTTGACCCTTGATTTCTGTCTTAGTCTTTTCTCTGGCTGTTATAACTGTGTGTTTCTAAAACACATTTGTTGTAACTCAAAAGCCCAGAAGAAATGCCATCAGGTGCTAACCTGTACCTAGGTGTAGGTTATTATACTTTATATAGGTGATGATAATCATCAATTATTGATTCATAAGGAGTCTAATCTCTGATGAAATAGGGGTGTTGTGTAATTTGATTGATTATAGTAAAAGTGATTCTAAGAGCCAGTGGTTCTGTAATAATCAGTTAATACAAAGACTTTCCAAACAGTGTGGTCTTCCAGTCAGTTAGTCACACACAGACATCAATAATCAGATTATGAACCTCAACAATGGTGACCATAAAAAAAAAAAAAGGCTGCAGACCATGCTGGGAGCCATGGATGAGTTTTGTACTACAATAGTACCCAGAATGCATTGCAGCATGTTTTTTTGTCACCATTGTTGAGGTTCATATTCTGATTATTGATGTCTGTGTTTGACCCGTTACTGGCATAGAAGACAAATGTATGTGTACAAAATGTTTATGAAGTCATTTTTATATTAACTGATTATCACAAACTCTTAGTGTCACTAGTATTAGGTCCACTTCTACTAATCACACATTTGTTTCCTCCGCAATTAGACTCTGTACAGATCAATATTTGTGAATAATAATGAATAATAATCATCACCTATGTAAAGTAACAACACCTAGTAGACCTAGGTACAGGTTAACGCCTGATGGCATTTTTTCTGGGCTTTTGAGTTACAACAAATGCGTTTTAGAAACACACGGTTATAACAGCCAGAGAAAAGACTAAGACAGAAATCAAGGGTCAAGAGCCCAACTAAAGCAAACACTGATCTCTAACATGGTTACTTCAAATGAAACAATAAATCAACATCTAAACCTTAGTTCATTCTCAATAAGATCTTCTGTAGACGTCTGACAGAAATAAAGTCAGTCTGGTTATTAATAAGTGGAGCTGCTGATGCTGTTTGTGGGTTGTTTAATTAGATCTTGAGAGATTTCATGTATTTTATTTCAGTTGATTTCATCTAAGTCTGTGTCTGAAGTCAGTTGTAGTAGTTCTTGTGTTTCTCTTTTCTTCAGTGATTCTGTTTGTTAACAGCAGCTGTTCATCACTAATTCTGAATCAGCACTTAGTTAATCACTTAATTACTTAATTGCAATATATATCTTCTTTCAGTGAACTCAACTGAATTAAGTTCAGAGTACTCGTAACTGTTAGTTTTTTCAACTTAAATGGTTTAAGGCAATCGGTTTCCTCAAACGGTTTGAGTTAACATAACTTGTCAGGTTTGAGTGAAGCTGTGTCTGAATCAGCTGTAGTTCCTTTCTCTCTTTTCTTCAGTGATTCTGTTTGTTAACAGCAGGTGTTCATCACTAAAGCTCGATTATCACTCAGTTAATCACTTAATTACTTGATTGTAATGTTTATCTTCTTTCAGTTAAATCAACTGAATTAAGTTCAGAGTACTCATAACTGTTAGGTTTAAGTGGTTTAAGGCAATCAGTTTCATCAAACGGTTTGAGTTAACATAACTTAAGGATGTCTGTTTACTCAAACCGTTTGAGTTTAGTTTACTTGTCAGGTATTACAGTCAAGGCAATCGGTTTACTCAAACGATTTGAGTTAAGTTAACTTGTCGGGTTTTACAGTGTACCTTTTAAAAACCTTCCTCCCACTGGGCAAAGTTACGTCCAGTGTACGTCTTTTTATGTCTTTGCTAACGTTGAAAAGACGTCAACTGAGGAGCCAGAATGAAAGTTTTTAAGACGTCTTTTTTTGACGTCTTCTGTACGTCTGATTTAGACGTTCACAGAATTCCTTACAAGGTTAAAAACTAGTCCAAAAGTGGTCAGTGGACATATTTTCAACATCATTTAAGGTTAATTTAGGCATAATTTATACTGTTTCAAGACCAATTCAGGATAATGTTCTAACAATGTTATCAAAAGACATTTTTGCAATGTTTTTAGAGAATTTTATCCTACCTTTTAATAGAACATTCTGGAAAGTAAATTAAAACTTTCCTCTGAAAATATTCACTGAACATGAAAAATTTCTAGGTGGGTTGTCTCTGGATGTTTTTGGATGTTTCTCTGGATGTAATTGTGCATTATTAAACACTCTCATTGTGGCAGAGATTAACATCTTGCTCTTAATAATGACAAATTTTTACTCAAAATATTTTGAACGCATGCATTTTTTCCATCTTCATAATAAGCAAGTATTTTGCTCTTGGTGCCTGTAATGTAGAATCAAAAGGTTTGAGGGCTATAAAAAAATAAAAAATAAAAATCTAATTTAATGAACTCAGATACTTACATGATGACTTTTCCATCATTAACAAAGAGCTGAAAACACCTGAACTCCTTTAATTTCACCTTCATTTGCCAGTAAAACACACAGTTACAACAACCAAAGACAAACTAACACAAAAAGTATGAGGACCAAGATCCCAACTAAACCAAACACTGATCACCACAATGGTGACTTCAAATGAATCAAATATCAACATTTAAACCTCTGTTAATTCTCAATAAGAGCTTATCTATATGTCTGACAGAAATAAAGTCAATCTAATGAGTGAAGCTGTTTGTGGAGATGTTTGATCCTCCTCTGCTGAGATCTTCAGAGATTTAATGTCTTTGATTTGCAGTTGATTTTACCACATGCTCAATCGTTAGTTATTTCATTATTTCATAAATATTATTTTATTTTCTTGATTTTAGGACAAACACAGTGTCTGAAAATTACATTGAAATAACATGACTCTAAATCTAATGCATCCTGAGAGTGCTGATTTGGTCCAGAAACAGTATAAATTATGCCTAAATTAACCTTAAATGATGTTGAAAATATTTCTACTGAACACTTTTGAACTAGTTTTTAACCTTGTAAGGATGTTCTCTGAACGTCTAAATCAGACGTACAGAAGACGTCAAAAATAGACATCATAAAAACTTTCATTCTGGCTCCTCAGTTGACGTCTTTTCAACGTCAGCAAAGACATAAAAAGACGTACACTGGACGTAACTTTGCCCAGTGGGCTCTATAATGTCAAGAAAACTGGACATGTTTTATGTTCCCAGAACCAACACTCAATATTTGGAGAACATTTTTGTAACAAAATTAGCTGGGTACTCATTTACACATTTGCCAGTCTCCACACACACACACACACACACACACACACACAAACACAAATGACTACACTGATTGAATAAAGACCACAATGCTTATTAACAATGGCAAAATATTTAGTTTGCTCTCTTTATTGCTGAAATGCCAAGCTGAAATCACTGAAGTGAGAAAACTCAGACACTCACCAGGCCGGACTTCAGGGATGAACATGCCATCAAACAAATGAGAGAACGGACCATGACCTGAAAGGACAAAGTAACATGTTTATTATACATAATTGTTTTTATAAGTTCAGTTATGAGTCTCATTTTTCAAAAAAAAATTAAAACCTTAAAAGAGAACCATAAGAAAAAATAAATAAAGAAAATAAGAGTTGACAGGGCAAATTGTTACCCCACTGTCCATATGATAACTATGGGGGGGGGGGGGGGGGGGGCTGCAACAAATAGCAATTGAATACACACCAGCATGCTTTTAACAATTTCTCTAAATTGTTCTATGTAAATATTCACATGAATGTTTGGTACTCACCCATGTCATGGCACAGGGCAGCGATCTGAACACACAGGAAATCCTTTTTCTTGATGTTGAGTTCTGGCTGATTCTCATTTAGTGTCTTGAGAAGACAGCCTGCTAAATGTGCCACACTAACACACACAAAAACAAACAGTGTTAGTGTATTTCAAGGAAAATAAATGTAAAGGTGCAGTACAAAAAAAAAGAGGGAAAATTTACCCAAGTGAGTGTTCGAAGCGAGTGTGAGTGGCACCCGGATACACTAGATGTTTCGTTCCCAGTTGTTTAATGTATCGAAGTCTCTGAAACTGAGGAGTGTCAATCATTTTCACCAGCAGCGGGTGCAGCTCAATGTGACCATGAATGGGGTCATTGAAGATCTGCAGGACAGAGAAACAGTTTATAGAAACTGACCTAGAGAAAACTGTCAGAAGCAGAAAGAAAAAGGATTTAATCTGAAGTTACTTTGAAAAAATAATTACACTTTTAAATGTGACATTCATTATGGGCTTGTGTGAGGTTCTTAGTTTAATTATAGCCTAAATTGTTAAAGAATAATTTTAATTGCTGTTTAAAATATCCACCTTGAAACAAGATGTTAAAATGTAAAAGAATACAATTGTTTGAGCATGTCACTATTGTTGAGATTCATACACTGATTCCTGATGTCTGTTTTTCCACTTGTGTCTTCTTTAATAATAAATGTTTTGATCTGAATCAAACATTTAGGATGTGTCATGGGTCTGAGTTGGCTAGTACTATATTGTAGACAAAATTAATGCTAATAAACATGCTGCTCAAATTAAAACCAATACATTTAAAGCAGTGTAGTATTTAAATAATTTCAGCAGATTGCAGGTCCTCATTTTATGTCAGACTGTGGCGACAACAGCGTGGACTTATTGCTGACATAATGTATCTAGAATAACAGGAAAACATATAGATCTCATGACAAAAAATTGTTTTAACTACATAATTATATTGTTTTTACAACATAACATCTCGTTATTATGAGAAAATATGTTGTTTTAATGAGAAACAGCTCGTTATTATGAGAAAATGATAACAAGCATACATCTTGTTATTACGAGTAAAAATGTTTTTTACGAGAAAAGATGATGTTAAAATGAAATAACACTCGTTATTATGACAGAAGTGAGTGGAAAAAACAATATGTGTGTGGCAGCAATGCGTCACCGTAGATTAGTATTCTGATGTGTCTCAGTCTGTAGAATCATTGAGCTGCCATAAAAAAGTGAAATAAAAGCAACTAATATCATAGGTAAGACTGTAGCAAATCAGATAATCAGGTTGCCTTCTGATGATGTTTTAATCATCAGCAAGCAACCAGCATCATCTACTCACAAAACAAACATAACAGCCAGAGAAAAACATTTAAAACTCAAGTGTAAAATACCTTTTATCAGAACATTCTTGGAACTAAAATAGAACTTGCCGGTGAAAACGTTCCCAGAACATGCAATGTTCTTGGAACATTCTTAGAATATTAACATTCCTAGCTGTCAGCTGACAGTCCTTACAAATATATAAATAAATGAATAAACAAATAAATATTTAAATAATTAATAAACAAACAATTGAATAAATATTTCGATAGAGACTTGGACTATGAAGTTTAGTTACAGATAGTAAAGCTTGGGTTTACATATTATAGGGATGTACATTTATATGGAATATATTTTCTCAAATGGGGTCATGTAAGAATGAAAGAACCTGAGATACTTTGATCTCCTGAGAAACAGGACAATACAAACATACACAGGCATCTTCGAGACACCCCACAGAGTGGAGGAGCAGGAGACCTCTTTCCCTTCTGGCCATTTGTTTCATTTTAAATCCCTTCACCCATTCTTCCTTCTACTCAGTTTGCTCAAAATGATTACATGAAAATGTCAATGCAAGTGAACTAACACTCATGTCTAGTATCATTTGAAATGTTTTAGGGGCAACTGGTACAATGGTAGGGGCAACTGGTACAATGGTCCCAATCTTAAAAAAAAAATTTAGACTAAAAGATAATACAGATCCTAAAAGATAAGGTATATTATGCTGTAATGGGAGAGCCCTTTTCCAGGGTCATCCATGTAAATTACCTTCTGTTCCCTTTGAGGTGTAAACTATCCCGGTCTGGGACCTTGGTTAAGGCAAATAACAACTGTTTGTTCATGCCTCATTTGGGGGATATTTTATCTTGGTTTTGTATTTAAAGGACTGCAGCAAAAGGATCAGGGCAATTCTGTAGCCAGAAAGCCCGTAGTGTGTTGAGTGTCTCTTCACTTCATACTATGTATTTTCTAAGGTCAGGTATGCATATTTTAATTTTAGATTAATCTTTGAGAATTTGATGTTTTATATTGATATGATTTGATATGTTTTAATTGGATATGTAGTTGGCAGAATACATATTTACCTGACTGATAATAAATTGTTACATTTGATTTTATTCTGTTTTACTCTATAATTATTGACTCGTATTGTACGTTGAATCCTTGCTAGTTATATGAGCACCTGAAAGAATTAGTTAATATGAGATAATGAGTTTAACTAAAATAATCAAATGTCAGAATACTAATTAGAAACCAATTTGTATTCCAACATAAATTGGAGGTAATAATAAAATGTAGTCAGATTAGATACTAAAATGGAGTCAGATAAGAGTTTAACCTAAATTGAATAACTCTTTGCGCTGAAAAGACAGAACACATTCCTTGGGCCATGTGCCTGGACCTTACAGTCATATGATGCAATTTCAACTGTTCCTTTCTCTTTGGAGTGTTACAAACACTTGGTGCATAAAGAAGATTTGTAAAGTTGACTTGGAAGGAATGACTTGGTTCCTCCTCTGGTGAAATCAGCTGCTGAGTTCATGGGTGGAACAAAAATATGGCAGAACTTTTACTCTTTGGCCCCTGGACTACCCAAATCTGGTTCTTACAAGGCTTTCAACCAAGGAGGTCCTTCAAAAAATATAAGAAGCAGGCATAAAAGTAACCAGGCTTTCTCAAATCTTGTCCTGGAGGGCCAGTGCACTGCAGAGTTCAGCTTCAACCCTGATCACACTCTAATGATTTTCTAATGATCCCAAGGACATGATTAGCTTGCTCGGGTGTGTTTGATTAGGTTTAGAGCTAAACTCTGCAGGAAAGTGGATCTCGTGGGCCAGATTTGAGGATACTTTGAAGTAACTGACGTCATTTCAAGTCATTCCTTCCAAGTCACAAACTAGTCTGGAGTCAAATCCCAAGTCATCAAAGAGTTAAAGTTAATGAGATAATTAAGTAACTAATTAAATGACGATTGTGCATTAATGATTAACACCTGCTGTTATTGAGAGTCTGATCTATTGAGAAATCATCTGCTGAGTTCATGGATGGAGCAAAAATATGGCAGGACTTTTACTCTTTGGCCCCTGGACTACCCAAATCTGGTAAGAACCATGCGAAACCGTGCTATGACTTTGTCTCCACTAAAAGAAAGAAACAGAAGAAACCAGACTTACCATACATGTACCTTGAGGTCCAATAATAAATCCTATGATGTACGTTAGTCTAGATTGTACCTTGGGGGACAGAAATGGACACCTAATGTACCCCTATTTCTGAAAGTGAATAGGTTATACTAAAATGTGGTTAATGTGCATGTACCCCTAAATAATTGTACCCCTAAAGGTACAATCACACATCACACCCTACACCCTCATTCACTATTCCCTACATGAGTTTACTATAGTCCACCTGACAGAGAGTATGAAAACTAATGAGTGAATCCAGACACTGATGAACAGCTGCTTTTAACGAGTAGAATCACTGAAGAAAAGAGAAACAAGACACACACAAGAACTACGACTGACTCCAGCCACAGCCTTAGATGAAATCAACTGAAGATTTAAACAATCAACAAACAGCTTAATCAGCATCACACATTACTATCAGGCTGACTTTAATAATGTCAGATCAGAGATGAAAATATCTTATTGAGAGCAATATTGATGATGCAATGCTTTTGTCTTTAATTTTAGTAGCATGTTTTGTGATGTTCAGAACTTAACTGTTTATTTTGTGGATTGCCACCATTGTTGTGAAAAGTGTTGAAAAGTCACTGTTCAAGAGGCCAACTAATGTAAACACTGATCTCCATCATGGTAGTGAAAAAACACCTAAATCTCTTTAATGCTCAATAAGATCTTCTGTACACTGTAAAAAGTGTTTCCCTATATTTATTCAGTAAAATTGTGTCAAAAATTTACAAGCAATATTAATAATTAAATTTAACACATTTTAATTAAGTAGAAATAATCATTAAAAATGAGTAGAATAACATGAAAAAAATTAAGTAAAATTTACATAAAAATATTGATTTCATTGGACAAAAAAAACAAACAAACAAAAAACACTATGCTAAAGAATACTATGTTATGCATGCCAGGCCAGTAGTTGGCGATCATGAAACACCCTTCGAAAACATTATATGCATCACATGACATCAGCCTTTTTACAAATTCACATTTGTGTTGCTTACATAGATATGATAAAGGCATGATGTTCAAAAGGTTGTAATGCCCCCAAAACAGTTATTGAAGACACCTAAAGTTCACAAACCGAATCACTGAATGAAAAAAAAATAATAATAATTTGCTTACCATTGTACTGGTCAGTGTTTGCTTTAGTTGGACTCTTGACCCTTAAAGTTTTAAACAGATTTTATTTGGTTGCTAGTTGTGATACAGCAGCTAGATAAGCCAAGAAGGAAACGCAACCAGGTGGTGTTATTTGTTTTTACATCATCATTTGGTCTGAGTTCGGTGTGTCTTATCAATAACATGTGTCCTGTGATTGAACAACATAAGCTCTGGTGTTTTCAGCATTATCAGAGAAATTCTTAGAAGCACCTCTGATCAAAACCTTATTAAAAAAGAAAAGTGTTTTCATTTAGACACACAGACATCAAGAATCAGCCTGAGAACCTCAACAATGGTGACCATCAAAAAGCATGTTGCACTGCATTCTGGGTGCCACCAATCAAAACTCATTTTATTGCTCCCATCATGCTTTGCGGCATGAATAAATAATGAGCAACAATTCTATAGTAGCTTGTTTTGTGAATCTTACAGTTCGTCTGAGTATGCTGTGTGTCACCATTCTTGAGATTCATACGCTGGTTCTTGATGTGACTGTGTGTCAAAAGAAAGTTCCCCTTTCTCTGTTTAAAACATAATTCTCAAACTCTGGTTTATGCTGAAATTTCCACTTTTTTTTCTTTTTTGCTGAATCACAGGGCTGCCATAATGAATGTTATCTTGTCTCAGAGATCAGACTCTGAATGAGTTCAGATATTCAGGAAAAACAAAGATTATGTAATAGCATGACCAACACTACCTGATCATCTTCATTCTTAGTTTGTCTAGCTGTTATAACTGAGTTACAACAGCAATGCAAAATGCAATATTAAAACATCAAGGGTCAAGAGCACAACTAAAGCAAACACTGACCACTCTAATGGTAACCAACAATTTACCCTTTGATTCTGTTTGTGAACTTTAGGTGTCTTCAATAACTCTGTTTGGGGGGCCTTAAGACACAGCCTTTTGAACATGATGCCTGTATCATATCTATGTAAGCAACAAAAATGTTAATTTGTAAAAAGGCTGATGTCATGTGCATGCATATAATGTTTTCGAAGGGTGTTTCATGATCGCCAAATACTGGCCTGGCATGCATAACATAGTATTCTTTAGCATAGTGTTTTTTTGTTTGTTTGTTTTTTGTCCAATGAAATCAATATTTTCATGTAAATTTTTCTTAATTTTTTCATGTTATTCTACTCATTTTTAATGATTATTTCTACTTAATTAAAATGTGTTAAATTTAATTAATAATATTGCTTGTAAATTTTTGACACAATTTTACTGAATAAATATAGGGAAACACTTTTTACAGTGTAGGCTGTTTTAGGAGTTGTTTAATTAGATCTTGAGAGATTTGATTAATTATTTTATTTAAGTTGATTTCATCAAGGGTGTGGCTGAAGTTGTAGTTCTTGTGTTTGTCTTTCCTTTTGTGATTCTGTTTGTTAATAGCAGGTGTTCATCACTAGTGCTCAATCATCAATTAATCACATAATTAGTTTTTCTACAGTTTGTTGCCGTCAAGGAAAAAACTGTAATATACTGTAAAACATAAAGGTCAGATTTACCAAATGGAAAAAAAAAATAATTTGACTAAAATATTTGTGGACATCCATAGAAAGTTATGCAAAGTCATACACTGATAATGAGAGTAAATACTGAACTCAACTGTGTTAATGGGTTTTTGCACAAGAGAGATCTGTTAATGTAGTTTGAAGTTCACCATTGTGCTGGAGATTAGAGCCTGTGCTTCAGTCAATGATGAGCCACAAGTTTGATTTTTGCTGATTTATATAAAGACAGTAAATGTGGGTCCGCTGATACAGTGGTGATCTCTGTGTTAAGTATTTCAGCACATACATGTGTGCTATAGCTGACAGTGAATTGCAGTCATTTAAGTAAAAGTAAGTATTTTAGTTACTTTACTACTTCACATTAAGTGTTTGCAGTGTTATATTAAGGAAATATTACTTCTCAATGGACTCAAATGAAATAAGTTTGTAGTACTAACATCATAGGAATGCTAGTTTTTAAACTCAAATTGTTTAAAAAATAGTGGGAGTTGAGTTAATTTCCATGGTAGAATTTACCGTAAAATACTGTAAAATAATTAAGAGTGGTATATTAATGGTTGAGAGCTGTAAATTAGCAGTACTTTACTGGCAACCCTGCTGCAAGTAAATTACTGTTTTTAACGGCACAGTTTTTTACAGCGTATATATGGCACTATAAATAACTGTTTTTTTTCAAAAGTCAAAAAAAAAAAACAGCAATATACTGTAAAACGTAAAAGTCAGATTAATCAGATTAAAAAAAAGTTAATTTGACTAAAATATTTGTGGATATCCATAGAAAAAAGTTATATAATGGAGAATGGTCTGGCTGCAGACTAGCATCTCCTCAGACGCAGCTTGGGGGTCTGTTTGCGCTTCTGTTAGTGACAACACTTGCAGTCTTTTTATTTTTACTTTTTACTTTTAATCTTTTAATCTTTTTTTCTCGAATTGACTACTGAACCTGAAAGATAAATAAATGTTTTATTATTTAATGTCACTTAAAAATAAGGTTACTAAACCTTTCTGACTAATTTTTTTAATTTGATAATTTAGTGGTTCAGCGCCAACATTTTTCTTGTGCTTCAGGTCAGAACATAGTTCATTCCCATTCCCTTAAAGAAATATTTAAACTTTAATAATTTACCATAACTGAGAAAATTGAATACAACCAGCAAATACAAATAAAATAAAAAGAAAAAATTGCCAGAAACAACTTTTGATTCTTATCTGTGAATGAGAATACACCAAGATCTGTTTTTATTATTGTGCGATGGTTTGTGGACCCCCAAGCTGTTGACAAGTCAGGTGTGTTTTCCTCTGTCCTGATGTGAGAGTTATGGAAAGCTGCCAGCTCCAATATGGTGGTGACGCTGATGTGCGGTCGAGCGGCCAATGAGGCGTCTAGGTATTTATGACTATGTACATGTATATTTTAGATGAGCATGATGTGACATTTGCCAATCAGATTCCTTGTTGCTTTTATGTTGCACCACATGTTCACAACCAATAGTTTAGAATAGACAGTATTTTCCTTACTTTAATGATTATAAATATATATTTTCACTGAATTCAAAAATTGAATTCTTGAAAATTGAAAATTGACTTGGATGGCATTCCAATAATATTATGAAATTGAATATAATTTTGCTATAATTTCCCATAGAGGAGATTTTCTGCCTTCCTCTTAATGCTTCACTTGCCTTCATGATGTCCTTTGAAAAGTCTAGGGAGTTTTTCTGCAATTCCTCAGCGATGTTGCTCACTGCAGAGAAAGCATATGCAATTTTATACCTGTTAGAGATATACTGAGTTGTTTCAGATTGAAAACAAAAATCACTGTACATAACAAAATTATACGCATATATTATATATTAGGGGTTGGACGGTTCAAAAAAAAAAAAGAAAAATAAAATAAAATAAACCGTGCGGTTCTCCACACATGGTCCGGCACGATCTAGAAAATCTGACAACGCATCTGTAATAGGCTATGGTTTCTTATAAATAACACGTAAAAGAAAAACGGGTTGGCTAATGTATGTTTCTGATGATGGACGCGCATTCTGGCTTGCCAATACATTAGCTACAACAACAGCGAGGAGAGAGAGAGAGAGAGAGAGAGAAAAAAAAACCTTGGACCAACTCTTGTTCACAGCTGGAATATGAAGTCATATTTATTCCGTCATCACCCGGGAGCTGATAGCGCGCGCACAGGTGAGACCTTTATAGAGCACGTTAATATGTGCTTAAACTAAACTCATTTAAGCTTTGCCAGTTTCAACATTTAAGAGCCAGAGGACTCGAGCTCACGCACACAGTGAGACGATTTGTGCATGCGCTCATCCGATGCGCGCAAATTTTACGCTTTCTCTGGAGTATTGTGTTTGGACAAATTAATACAAAACGTATTATCAAAATGTCTTTTAAGTGTTCTTTTAAAGTAACAATCTTTATATTAATCAAACAGCAACAAGAAAGAAATTACGCTCTGCTCTTGATTGAATAGCATTTGCTTATTTACTAAATATAATCATTAATTTATTACTTTATTCAATATCTGTATTCATATATATATATATATATATATATATATATATATATATATATATATATATATCTTATTATGTATAGTTTTTCCATAAACATAGCACATACCGAACTGTACCGAAACTGTAACTATAAAAAAGTTTAACCGTTCCATCCCCAGTGTGTGTGTGTATATATATATATATATATATATATATATATATATATATATATATATATATATATATATATATATATATATATATATATATGAAAACTATTTCCATTACATTTAATTTGACTGCATTCTGATATATTTCTAAAACTGTAATTACAGCTTTTTAAAAAAAAATATCAAGCTAAAGCATTTCTTCACTTTGTTCATGTATATATATAGTTTATTTTGTTTTGTTTTCTCACCATCTTTTGCACCTTCAAATGCAGACATCTCTTCTTCTCAAGTATCTGATGATGTTCTTGCATGTAGTTGAAAACGATGATGATGTTAATCTGCAGAACAGTCTAGAGATTTTATATCAGCCCATTGTGTCATGTCACCATAGCTTTACATATTGAGGATGTGTCATAATGACTGATGAGTTTGATCATCTGTTGTGTTCTTCTGTGAATGTCCTGGTGGGGGCATTAGCTCCTACTGGAAATGAAAGCTGTTTCAGATTCCAGATTCCTAGATTTCAGTCTCATTGCATTTGTAATATATATATATATATATATATATATATATATATATATATATATATATATATATATATATATATATATATATATAATTCATATAATTAATTTTAATAACTTAATATGTTCAAAAAATGTATCCCATCATGTTTATGTGGATTAATGAAATAAGCGCTTTAGATTTAAGGTTTAAGGTTTATATGTTAATAAAAACTGCAAAACAAAATCTTTCTGAATAAACAATGCTTTGAAGAAATTAAAAATCTGCAAATTCCAATAAAAGAAAGAAAATGAAGTATTTGAACTTAAAACATTTTCAGGCATAACATATAATTATTTGTTTATGAGTTCATTGAGTTGTATTGCTCATTTAAGTACTCGGTCCTCGATAAGTTTCTCATTATCAGATCACTTACTGATGCTATAATACTACAGTGTACAACTGTGATGTAAAAAACTGCCAAATTCTAACAGGAACATACTGTATCCATCTTAACAGTAATATTCAATACAAAACAATAAATACTGGATAATATTTGCTGTTTTCGATAAAGTAGCTGACTGCAATTTAACTGTGAATTATCACACCATACATCTTCATTCAATATTTCTTGCATGAGTTTACTAATATAGTCCACCTGACAGAGAATCCAGAAACTGATGAAACCCCGCTGTTAACAAGCAGAATCACTGATGGAAAGAGAAACAACAATAACAGAAAAAAGAGAAACAAGAGATTTTAAATAATGGATTTCCTTAAAATCACCATTATCGAGAGCAGTTTTTACTTTTGTTGGGCACTTGATCTTACTTTTCAACATTATCTTTCTTGGGCTGTTTTGATAGAGAAGTGGTTTTTAGCTATGTGATAATCATTTGTTATGAAAGATTCTGAAAACACAAAGTGCTAATAATATTTTAAGTTACGTTAACATTTAGATACACATAATTATCAAGAATCAACATCTCAACAAGGAGACGTTAAATGTTTCATGTCGCAATGAATGCTGGTACAAGCACGGCAAAACTCACCCATGACTCCCAGCATGCATTGCAGCATTATCACCATTGCTGAGATTCATTTGCTGATTCTTGATGTGTTCAGAACTGTTTGGTAAAAGTGTGTTTAAAATCTTTTTGTAATTGACAGCAGCAGTGTGACTTTTACTGTACTTTGAAGTGAAAGGGTGTATAGAACAAAACACAATAGAAGATTAGATGCTGGATGAGATATGTCAACCAGACTGCTATATGTTTTAAAATCATCACAAATAAATAATCCATCTCAATAAGATATTTGTTATTTCTTTATTATTTTCATGTTACAGCATTCCCCATCCATCCAAATCCTGTTGTTGACAATTGAGTTCAGTGGAACTTGTGATCGTAGTTACTGTAGCTAAGGATGCTTTTGGGAAGCACAGTCCATTGAAACACACCATGGCAATACTGTTTGTGGAGTTATTTAATACTCTGCTGACATTTTGAGAGATTTTTAAGGTGTCTTATTTTATTTCATTGGTAGTTATTTTCTCTCTCTCTTCCTTTCAGTGATTCTGCTTGTTGACTTCATGGGTGTTCACTAATGCTTAATTTTTAATTAATCACTTAATATCTCATTAAAACCTCTTGAGACCCTGTGGCCTCATATGAGGACATTATATTTTTGTGAATTTCTCTGAGTCTGTTCATGCCACAGTTTTAGATCTGGATGTCCTGTACAGAGCACATTCAGGGCTTTTCAGAGATACCAAATGATTGGACGTTTCACATGACCACTCCCTCTCCTTGGTCATCAAAATGTCTGAAATTAATTTAGTGACACTCTTATAGAAATATGATAATATTTCTATAATATATTGTAGTTATCATTTAAATCTGTCTAATTTTTAAATTCTGTGTCATAAATCAACATCTCAGAAATATGTTATGGGGTTTCAAATCAAAATATGACTTTCTGTTACTAAACAGGACATTGATTTCATACATGTCCTCAGATGAGGACACCGGGACTAAACGCATGCTTATTACGCATTTTTGGAGACATAACAAATGAATAGAGAAAGAAATTATATTTCAATATTCTATTAAATATTATATATTATTATGAAAATCTTGTCAATTATTACTCCCATTATTACACTTCTTTTTTCATTACATGTTGTCCCAAAAACACATTAATATGCAAATTAGATTTAGTTTATAGATACATTGTATATAATGAGAAAACCCATTAATTGTAATTTAACACACATTTTGCAGAAAGAAAAATAGTATATTGAATCATTATGTTATACCATAGTTGAGAATGATCTTTATACAAAGTTTGGTTAAAAAAAATAAAATAAAAAATCTTGAACATTAAAAATGTATTTGTGATTTAAAAAAAATGTTTTTGCCTATGCATTTCCATTCATGTCTTTTCCTTTTTTTTAAGACATTAAGTCCCGATGTCCTATACGGAGGACATAACATAACTTATGAATGAAATGCATGAATGCAGAGCACAAGGCTGCACTGGAAAATCCTGTGTGCGATGCATGACATGCAATTTGCATCTGTGCTTGCAAAGTGAACGAAACTACTTTGCATCATTTCACATTATGATAGACCCACTGTCCTCACATGAGGACATATTTTTCTGCGAAAACTACTTCCTGTACAAAAACTAATTTTAGGTATTTTACTTATTAGGTCCTACATATCCCAAATAGCAAGAACAATTCTAAAATGCACAACAGGCAATCTATCGGGTCTCAGGATGGCAAAACTGCTCCAGTGTTACTTTTACTCTCTGTAGTGCGGTTTTCCTGTGGGGTTAAACGGGTTAATCAGAATCAGAATCAGAATCAGAATCAGAATGAGCTTTATTGCCAGGTATGTTTACACATACAAGGAATTTGTTTTCGTGACAGAAGCTCCGCAGTACAACAGAATGACAGACAGAACATAAAACACATAATAAAAGAATAAAAAATACAAATAAGTAGATAGTGAATGACAATATACAAATGACAATTGTAGGCAGGTATATTACAAAATGAAGTTATGTATTTACATATATATTGTGTGCAAAATTTAAGTGTATGCTAAGTATGTGTGTTAGATAAATAAGGTGTGTGTGTATATAAATATAAAGTGTAGTGTGTTCGCCGTTATTATAAGCTGTTCATAAGATAGATTGCCTGAGGGAAGAAACTGGTCCTGTGTCTGGTCGTTCTAGTGCTCAGTGCTCTGTAGCGTCGACCAGATGGCAACAGTTCAAAGAGGGAGTGTGCAGGATGTGAGGGGTCCAGAGTGATTTTGACAGCCCTTTTTCTCACTCTGGATAAGTACAGTTCTTGAATAGAAGGGAGAGTTGAACCGATGATTCGCTCAGCAGCCCGGACTACTCTCTGTAGTCTTCTGAGGTCAGATTTAGAAGCTGAGCTGAACCAGACAGTTACTGAAGTGCAGAGGATGGATTCAATGATGGTGGAGTAGAACTTTTTCAGCAGCTCCTGTGGCAGGTTAAACTTCCTCAGCTGGCGAAGGAAGTACAACCTCTGCTGGGCCTTTTTCACAATGGAGTCAATGTGAATGTCCCACTTCAGGTCCTGAGAGATGGTGGTTCCCAGGAACCTGAATGACTCCACTGCAGTCACAGTGCTGTTCATGATGGTGAGTGGGGGGAGTGCAGGGGGGTCTCTCCTGAAGTCCACGATCATCTCCACTGTTTTGAGCGTGTTAAGCTCCAGGTTGTTGAGACTGCACCAGACAGCCAGCTCTTTTACCTCCTGTCTGTAAGCAGACTCGTCACCGTCCTGGATGAGGCCGATGAGTGTGGTGTCGTCTGCAAACTTCAGGAGCTTGACAGAGGGGTCCTTAGATGTGCAATCGTTGGTGTACAGGGAGAAGAGCAGTGGGGAGAGAACGCAGCCCTGGGGAGCTCCGGTGCTGATTGTACGGGTGCTGGATGTGTATTTTCCCAGCCTCACTAGCTGCTGCCTGTCTGTCAGGAAGCTGTTGATCCACTGACAGATGGAGGTGGGCACAGAGAGCTGAGTTAGTTTGGGCAGGAGGAGGTTTGGGATGATCGTGTTGAAGGCCGAGCTGAAGTCCACAAACAGGAAAGTGTAAGATAAAAAGACACATCAGTGAAATGTATTTTAACAATAATAAATTGTAAATTAAGTTTACAGTAAGCAAACTGGAGAAAAACAGTGATATATTGAGAACGGTATAGCTGCAGCCTCCAAAATAGGGCGTGGCTTCCTCCCTTTGAGAGACAGGCACATGACACATATGCACAATTTTCCCTCCAGTCCACTTCAGTGCAAACTTTTGAGTGCAGCATGCTTAAAGTTTAGAAACTAAAACCGCAACAGCAACTGTTGATGATGATGGAAAAAAAAAAGAAAGTAAGTAAAACTAAGCAGAGAATTAAAGTAGATATTTGACGTCAATCAATATAAGGCAATTTGAACATCCAGTTATTTGTAATTAAAGCATATGAGGCCAGATAACATGACACATGTTCAACTGATGGCTATGCATTAAGGACTTGTACACCTTCAACAACAACTTCAGTATAACGTGGTGTCTGGAGAGGATCCTCCCTGAAGACAAACACTGCCTTTGTTCATCTCAAACTCTATTTGAGAGTCATCCTTCTGAACGATCTGACAAAACAAATCAAGTAAACCATTAAACACAGCTAACCTCCAAAAATGTATAACATCTGCTTTGTAAAAAATACAATAACATTAAATAGTAAAATACACTAAATATACTTGTCAGTTGGGGACACTTCAGAGTAATAATAGATCTAAGCAAATAAACAAAAGCCAGAATGTTTTTTTTTTTCAGACCAGAAACGTGTAAATGTTTACAATTAGGTTTAATCTTATCTAAAGTTAAATAATTACGGTAATTAAAAAAAATACCATATACTCCTTGATAAGTTTTTCCACATATTTTCCCAGCTGATGATGTCAGTGGTCACATGCTTTTCACACAACACAAAATTATCACTAGATTTGAAGCAAAGAGTTTAAATTTCACCAACAAATGTTAGTTTTACTTCAATTAACTAAATTAACTATAATATTTAGCTCAATGACGAGACAGAAAAGTACATTTATTAAGTTAGATCAAGTGTGAAATGTTCTCTAGAGTATCGACAAGCACTCTGATAAAAACATGTCAATGTCAATAGCAAACCGAAAATCACATTAGTGTCATAATTCACACTCATTCATTTCAATTATAGATGCAAATGATTGAATCGGCGTAGCAGATTACTTAAAGGGGTCTTATGGCGTTGCTTAAAAGAACATTATTTTGTGGATTTTATGTAATGCAATGTGTTTATGCGGTTTAAGGTTAAAAACACACATTATTTTTCCACATACTGTACATTATTGTTGCTCATCTATGCTCCACCTTTCTGAAACATGCACTGTAAAAAATAAGTGTAATTTTAACTGTAAAATTTTGTAAAAACGCTACGGAAAAAAACTGATAATAGGTTAACAGTAAGTTCCCGTACTATATACAGGGACAAACTGTAAAAGATCTAACAAAGCATTTAATGTAAATTTACAGTAAAATTCTGTTAATTATACAGCTAAAAAAAGAACAAATCAATGTATAATTTACAGTCTAAAACTGTAAACTGATATTCCCAGAATTCCCTGCGTGTCACTCCACGTTTGAAAGTATTTTGTTTAAATAATCATGTTTTTAAATAGTTCTTGTTATCAGTTATGTACATTTGAGCTTTATGTTACATCTTCTGTTGCTTAATGAAAGTTTTTTGCATTATTTAAGTATCACGTGTGTTACCATGATGGTGTTTTGTGTTTCCATAAATGTGCACCTTCTATATGTTAATATATACTTCTGCTTGTGGTGAAGCTACTTGTGATGAGCTTTGATACTTCATGTGGCTTTCTCTTATACAGTACCATCTTTATTATTATGGTGGTTGTCAGTATTTTCAAGGTACAAAACAGATTTAATTTTGTGTGTTGTTGAATTTACTGGTTTATATTCACATTTTCTTGTTTGTAAATTACAGCTTTATATTGTAAAATTAACAGTTTTTGACGTAAATGTGTTTACAGTTTTCTGTATTTTTACAAAATTATTCTGGCAACCACAGCTGCCAAAAAGTTTTTGTAAAAACAACAAGAAATTGTTTACAGTGTGACGATTTTAACAAAACTCGTGTTTTGTAAAGAAAGGTGTGCTCTGATTGGCCAGCTATCCAGTGTGTTGTAATTGGCTGATTCCTCAAGTGTGTGACGGAAATGTTACGTCCCTTACCATACTGTGATGCCGTGTCCCATTGTTCTGACAAGAACTCCATGATGAGACAAAACCAATAAAACCTATTACAAACAAAGCATTTGCTGCATCACGTGGAGACATGATTACTGATTTTAATGACTTATACTTTCTTTTTACGCATTGTGTTGTGTATTGTGCTGCGTAAATAAAACCATGTCTGCATTTGTGATCAGAGAAACGACAAACAGCAAGCACTACTCTTCACTGCTCAAAACATACAGGCTGTGAGCAAGGCCTTGTAACACTCCAAAGAGAAAGGAACAATTGAAATCGCATCATATGACCCCTTTAAGAAAATAATAAGATATATTATAATATAAATTATAAATTTACATCCCTAAAATATGAAAACCATTACATGTAAATAACTTATTGCTGCTCCCTTTTGCAAATAAATATGCAACACAGATAAATTAAACCTTTTTTTATTAATTCCACATTCATCAGTCCTACACAATCTTAAAACTCATAACTCAACACACGCACAAAAAAAAAAAAAAAAAATTCTGCCACCAGAATTTCAAAAAAATTTCTTTTTAATTTTGATTACATTTTTTCATTATTAAATAACTATAAACCATTACCTTAAAACTGATTTTAACTGAATGTGCAGATGATTTCTTGGAGTAAACCAATTTTGTGTTACAGTCACAGAAAATATTTATATGTCAATTATTCAGCTGCCTATTTGACTCCAAAATTGGAGCCACACCACATTTGGAAGCACTTTTCTGCCTCCTCCACCTTCTTCTTCTCTTCCTTCTTATCTTCAGCTGCCTGATCATCAGATGGTTTGTAGTAAACTCTGACCATCTCTTCATTAAACCTATTTGGCAGGAAACTGGAGAGCTGAAAATAAGACACATAACACAACCAGTTTTCAAAAATATTTTATACAAAGTTCAAGTCTGTGTGCAATTAGTTATTTATTATTTATTTGCTTGTTTGTTTATTAATTATTTAATTGTTTATTTGTTTATTCATTTACTTATTTATTTGGATGTTTCAATCCAAAGTTGTGAATATCGCAAAATTTTAATATTGCATAAAACAAAATCGCCACTTCCTTATAGACTGGTGCCTAACACGTCAAATAAAAGACTAATTCACTGCAGAAGTAGAAGCTAATGTTTTTTAATCTATTTTATTTAAATAAATTACTTGCTCCCCAGAGCAGCAATAACTGCTGTCATGTTAAAATGCTTTTTGGAGGTGGACGACTGCTGTTTGAGAACGCAGTCATTCTTTGAGGCCATTATGCTGAATCACTTTGACGGATACTTTGGCTCAGGCATTTCAGAATAACCAAAACAACATTTAATTTCATATTCTGTAAATATGTTTCCATGATAGTTTATGTATGTGTACTTATTTATATGTATTTTTTTATGTTTGTTTTATATTTAGAATTTAATTGCCATTTCCATCCAGCCTTATTTTTTCTTTTTTTATGTGATATTTTAAAATGTGCATAAAAACCAGTGGATGGAAACATAGCTGATCACACTCGTTTGGAAAAATACATAGAGGTGCAATTGGTGATTGTCTTAAGATTTTTTTTTTTTTTTTTTTGTTTGCTATACATTGGTCTGGGAACGAAGAAACCCTTGGGAAGAAACACTTATTCAACATTCATTTTTGTTTCAGAAAGTGGCATAAATGTATAATTCATAATCATTTTTACCTGGAGATTCAACCAGATGACAAAATATGTCTGGAAACGACATTTGGTTGGGTCATTGACCCAGTTTTTAATTAAATAAGGGCAATCATAAGCTATTGCAGTTCATTTTGCAATGTATCATTGCCAGTCAGTAGGCGTCAATGACTCGCAATACAATTTTTTTTTCATTCAAATACATGATGTTCGCGGTGTTTTCCCCCACGCCGACTCAACCCTCCCCACGCCAGACCATGGCCCAAACTATGACTAGATGCTGACTGTATGTATGCTGGATGAAATTTTCGTCACAACACTCGGTCCGAGAATTTTGTTTGGCTTGGCTACCTGCGTGCCAACAAATGTATTTGCATGTCTCTGTGCACCGATACGCGCAGACACGGTACATCATCAGCCCGTTCACATACGATGTGCAGACAGAGCGAGAATGGCAAGAATGGTATAACTGCAGCCTGGAGATTTCCAAATAGGGGCGGGATCTCCAAAACGGGGTGGGAGCTCTAAAATAGGGTGTGGCTTTCTCCCATTGAGAGACAGGTGCACGACACGCATGCACAGTTTTCCCCCAAATCCACTTTACTGCAAACTCCACCCCACAACTGATTCTGAAGTTTTTACTGGTTGTGTCAATTAAAGTGTTTCCTAAACTATGCAACAAAAAATGCTAATCCCTAATCCTACCTTATTTAACAGAATTTGCCTACAAAAAACGACCCGTTTGGACTACATCCCTCTAGTTCCTGCAGTAATGACGTCACTACAACAGTTTTTTGACTAACCTCCGCCCACATGAATACAAAAAAAGGGGGGCGTGGTCTTGTTGCACTCTGATGGAGAAGAGGAAGAGTTGCGTTTGTGTTTGTCGCCATGCCATGTCGTCGAAACGCTGTTATTTTCATCTCGGAGTCCAATCATCTTTGTTTGGGCTTCCCAGGGACGCTGTACTTGGAGAATGGTTACAATTTATGTTTAACTCAGTTCCGAAAATTATAATCCACATGTAAAACTATGTGTAAAACTATTTTGCTGAGGACAGCTTGCTGAGGACAGTTTCCTCAATCTCAATCAGTTTAATGCCAGATTCGCACAAATCGCATTCGGTATACAGATAGGTGAATTTTGTGAAAAATACTGTTTTTTTTATTTAATACTGTCCACGCGAAACATGAACACATGTTATATTGCACACTGTAAACACAATCAAAGCTTCAAAAAAGTGCGAAAAACAGGACCTTTAACCAGTGAAACTGACTGAATGGCGGGATTGGCGCTGAATAGTGTGGTAAAGAAAGTTGCGGTTCAGGAGATAAACAGTCAATAAGATTAAGCAATATGAGACTCACCGGACAATGGCACCTTTTTAGTTACACCCAGCATCACTACCCCCTCCTAGCCTGCGAATTTCGTGTTCCGGGATGGCCCCATTGATTGAAATCAAACGATCGAGTAAAATCTTTCCCCTCCGCTGGGACGGCTTCTGAGTGATTCCTGTTTACATCATGAAGCAGAGGTTCTGACTTGGGTCCAAACACCACTGGCCACAAGCTTTGGCCTCTGCTCTCATGGAGAATGTTTATTTATATAGCATATTTTATTTTAGATGAACTAAAAACAATCTTTAATTTATAAAGTTTTATTTGAAATATAAGTCAGTAACAATTGGCTGAAGCCACAGCCAATGGTGAAAGTCTTTGCGAAAAGAGACCCCGCCCCGTTTTGGAGATTCTGTCCAATTTTGGAGTTCACGCCCCATTTTGGAGATCTCTGGTTTGCAGTTATTCCCACTTGAGAATGGCAGACAAACATCAAAAACCTGATCTTCCTTCCTGGTATTGTAGTAGAGGAGACCGGGTATAGTTGTAACACTGGGAGAGCTGTAACACTACCAATTCTATGAATCGTGGATATGCTAGTCATGTGACAGTTTCAATTTCCTCAGGCTTCCGTACGATCCCACATGGAGGTTTTCCTGTCTGTGTTGCTATCTCTCCTGAAGCTACAGCAGAAAATATAATTCTGATGTAAGATAGTAACAAATGGAATCTGCCATGTCACCTTGAACAGATCTTGGCAGAAATATAAAACTATGAGTATTTACAACATTCCAGACATTGTTAGGATTGCCCCGCCTACAGCCGCAACACAGAAAAACATACAGATGGGCTTCCATTGTACAGGCAAATGGCCTTTCAATTGTAACATTTTTCAGGACTGTGACTTTGCGCCTTCACAAGTCACAACTTGTCCTTATCCATCTGGGTCTCTTTAACAGAGCTCCTCTCCATCTAACCCTTTTATTTAAGTATATTTATTAATGTTTTTAGAAGTGTGAAAAATAATTTGCTCTGCACCTCAGGAAGATATATGTGCTCAGAGACACGGACATGTAAAGTCATCTTTTAGCTCAAGGTGAGTGCCTAAACGGTCAAATACACGAAAAATATTTTTAAAATGCTGCATCATGATTATTCACGTATACCTTTGTCAGTCATGAAATAACTTAACATAAAGAGTTGAGTATATAGAATGAAAATATGCGTGTAATGGTAAACTGGATCTGTGCAGCTCTTAATGTGACAGTGGGCTATTTTCCTGTTGCGACAGTGTGCTTTATGTAACGGAGGCCAGCGAATAGTGCTGTGCAGGTAAACCTCACTCCCCGATCTCAAGAGACGCACTAGCGACAGACGCTAGTGGCTGTAGCCATTTAGCCTCCTTGTTAGTGCGTCCGCCTCCCATGACAGAAGACCCGGGTTTGAGCCCCGCTCAGAACGAGTGCGAGGAGCGTCAGAGAGGACCCGGGTGAGAGGGGTTACATTTATAATCAAACAAAAAAAGACAAATTCAAAATCACACACTGCTCTTGAGTGAAGGGTTTTTGTAGCTTTAAGAAACAAAAAAGTGTATTTCTTACAGTGAAAACTATGCTGTTTTATTTGACATTTGATTATTAATTTATGTAGTAGCCAAGGCTGTAAACTGCTTGAAACTTGCATAAAAACAACTAAATAATAATAATAATAAATAGCACAGTTTGTTTCATTTGTATCTATTTATTCTACTGTATTTGCCCTTTGTTTTTTTTATTACTGACAGTTTAATTATTTTCAATAATTTTGAATAAATCACTCACATAAATTTTTGTTCATATGACCCCCTCATAACTGTGTTGAATAACCGTGATTACAATATTGACCAAATTAATCGCTATTTAGATTTTTGCCATAATCGAGCAGCCCCACATTATATACACATATATATTTCCCCCAGGGAAAGTGGCGCCACACATAGAGTGCAAGTCTATGGGAAACACTGTGATGTATTGTTGTAATGTTTCTCTGGTCATCAGGTCTAAGGGTGTGTTCATGCACTCAGGGGACGTGGCTTTGCTCAGCGATTGCAGGGAGGGTGCGATTATGGATTTTAGTGCTATCAGGCTAAAGTTAGCATTTTCTGAAATCTCCTACTGCACCCTTAAATATTCTGAAATAAAACAGTTAAAGTGTCGAGTACCTGATAATCTTTAATGGGAGAGGCTTCGTTGGGTTTCCTCTTGCTGTAGAAAAAGACCTTTTCAATGGGGTTTTTGTCCTTCATTCCATGATCCAGATCAACCACCTGAGTAAGAAGAGATGAAATAGCTAGTTTGTGAAGATATGAAGGCAGATGTGAATTGTTTGAAACATAACTTACATAAACTGGTAAATCTTCAGCGTTCAGAGAAACAGTCAGGTCTGTAGGTCTGTACTGCTCTAATGCTGTTTTCCATGTTTTCATCAGCTCTTCCTGAAATTTCAGATTCGAGAGGGCTTGTCAGTTCTAGAGGGTTAATCAAAGTGTAAGCCAGTGTGCTTTTCACTTCTGTCTAACCTTTGACATGCTGTTCTCAGTCAGTCGAGCTTCTCCAACAAACTTTGGCAGTTTTCTTCTGATGATCTTGTTCAAGATGTCTCTGGATTTCTTCAAATTATCAGAAGTGGAGGACGATATCTGCTCAAAGATCTCATCTGACAAAAGAACAGAAGAGTCATTATTATCATCAATAAAAATTTGTTATTTCCTGTATGGTATGTCCTGAGACACATTACCACAAGTCTATAATAGAGGAAATGTGTTTATCTTGGTATAATAGGGCACATATTACTTCTTTAATTTATATATATTTGTGTGTATGTGTGTGTTTTGTGTTTTTGCTGACCTGTGAGTTTGCTGTAGTCCTCTGCTGTCTTTATGGCTTCAGAAATCTTCAGCATATCTTCAGGTTTTCCTTCATGAAGATCACGATCAGCTTGTACAAGTGCTTCTGCAAACCTAACACAGGAAAAAATACATCTGAGTTAGTGTTTCAAACATGTATAAGGTGTGCAGTCAGTTACCTAATTTGTGTAATATTCTGGAAGGAAAAATTAGAAATGCAAGATTTTTAAATCAGAAACACAGATATCACCACTGTCCAGACAGCGAAACTCACATGTCTTCAATGATGTTGCAGATTTTGTGCTGATAGGCCTGGCGATGGAGAGTGTATCGAGTGCGAAACATGTCATAAACATTATCAGCCTCCTGTTAGACACAAACATCATAGTGTGAGAAATGTTTTTTGTCTATACAAAGAAATTCTCAAGGGCCTCAAGGGTTATTCTGGAGCTCACTGACTCATGACATGGACAGAAACAATAGAAACATGGTATCACAGGTTTAGAAAAGCAGGAGGATATGTAATTAACTTAAACATACTTTAATTTAAAGTCTTCATTTGAAAGTCATATTAGTATGTCTGACATGATATATAACTATAACATATTCTGTATATATTAATAGAGCTTCTGCTAGGGCTGGACAATTAATCAAATTTCTAATCGTAATTACAATTCCCTCAATGCTGCGGAGAAAAATAGTTGAGCAATATTAGAAAGGAGTTTCTCAGAGAAAATGTAAAATAGTGTAAAGTTATCATCATCTACAGTAAATAATATCATCCAAAGATTCAGAGAATTTGGAACAATCTCTGTGCGTAAGGGTCAAGGCCGGAAAACATTGTCGGTGAAAAAAATCCACCGTGCCATTCGCCATTGCCTGCTATAACTCTATAGGTCAAAAAAGAAGCCATATCTAAACATGATCCAGAAGCGCAGCCATTTTCTCTGGGCCTATGCTCATTTTGTCAAGGTAGCCGCTGTATCATCCTAGTCTTGTGTGTTTGTGTGTGTGTGGGCGTCTCGTTACGCTGATTGTTTTATTTGGGCATTACCTCTGATCATCAGTGATCAGTAGCAGCTGCATGTAATTTCCCCAGCCTATTTAATTGCCTTGTCTTTTGTATCATCTTAGATCTTTGTTGAGTTTGAGTTTGTTGTGTCAAGCTGTACCTTTTCCAGTCTCATTGTGGATTCTACACCTGACTCATCACTCACCACTCCGGGGAATTCTTCACTGTCGTCACTCATCTCAACTGGATTGCCCATTGAAGTCCCTGTGCCACCACTCTCCTGCTGGTTGCGACAGGAAGACCTTTGCTGTAATCTCAATAAAGAGTCATTTTACTTGCGACTTTCATCCGCTTATGTTTCACGTAACGGAACGATCTTACCATCATTATGGATGCAGCGAGTTCCACTTCACTGAGTTCATCAACCACATTATTGCTTGTATGGATCAGCAGCAGGAGAGTATCTCCACCACGGGGCACGCTGTGCAAGCGCTTTAAACGCAGGTGTCCGAGCTCTCCCAAAAGTTCCAACTCCTGAGTAATCCCACTGCGCCCCCCCCACACCATTGGACCCGAGTAACCAACCTGAACCGTGCCTGCCCATTCATCAGAGCTATGCTGGTGAGCCCGATTTTTGCAGAGCCTTTCTCACCCAATGTTCTATGGACTTTTCCCTACATCCCAGGACCTTTGAGAGAGAAGAGTCCAAGGTGGTGTTTGTACTCACCCTTCTCACTGGTCAGGCGGCGCTATGGGGGACGGCGGTGTGGGAAACCAAGGACCCAAGCTGCACCTTGTTCCAGGCACTCACCACCAAGATGAAGAGGGTCCTCGACTGTGTGGTAACAGGCAAGGATGCTGCCAGACTCCTTGCAGATCTAAGACAAGGTGATCATATGGTAGCTGACTACTCCATCGAGTTCAGGACGTTGGTGGCAGAGTGCAGATGGAACGAAGAGGTGCAGTAGGATATGTTCTTGCATGGGTTGGTTGACCGTATCCAAAGGGAAATGTACATCTTGGACCCCCCCCCCAGAGTCTCAACAGACTTGTCAACCTGGTGTTGCATGTATATCCTAGTCCCAACCGCCTTGAGAAGTGCACTCATCCTAACCGCAGATCCGGAGGCGCTGAAGGCCAAACAACCAGCGAGGGAGACACGGTCGGCCCCGCCACTGATCCTGAGCCCATGGACGTAGGGAGATCCGGAAGACTTTGTCTATACTGTGGAGGAACGGGCCATTTCCTACATTCGTGTCCAGTAAAAGAGCAGGCCCGATAGTATTGAATAGGCTACTATCGGGTGGGATCTGGGCCGAGAAGTCCTCACAATCCACTCTTCTTCCGGTAAGACTGAGATGGGCCAATCACACTCACACCTGCCAAGCTTTACTGGACTCCAGAGCCAAGGTTAATTTCATGTACACTCACTTTGCCCAGAAATTTCCGCCACCCCATCACACAACTCACCAGACAGGTCTCTGTTAGTGGACAGAAACTCCCCAGTATCTCCCTTACTACCTGTCCAATAACCCTTACCACATCAGGCAACCACACTGAAAAATTCTAGGCTACAAGCTCCAGTTCTCAAAAATCCCAGGAACCATTGTTCTTTATGTGTTTTATGGCCTTATTCAAGTGATTTAAGATTTTAAGTTTTTCACTAACCACGCATAACATTTTGTTTCTCAAAAATACAATCATGTACATGCATGCATTTCACATATTATTATAGCCCAGTTTGTGTTGATTACAGTGAGATTAGACTTTACCCATTTACATATTTATAAGAAACTGAAAAAAGCACAAATATCAGGGCATGACACAACTTCTCCAGGCCCCAAATATTCCCTTAGATTCTTGTGTCTGCTTGTCCTTCTGTTTCTGTTTCTGTGTTTCAGGAGAAGGCAGTGGACATATCAAACGTGCCGTGGAGAACCTGGATCTGAGGGAAGTCTTCAGTAAGTCCCGTGCTGCTTCTCTCCCTCTGCATTGTCCCTATGACTGTGCTATATATTTATTGCCAGGTAAGTCTCTGCTTAAAGGCAAGCTTTACTCTCTTTCTGCTCCTGAGAGGGAGGCCATGGAGAAATATATTTCTGGTTCTCTAGCAGCGGGGTTCTTCCGACCTTCCTCTTCTCCAGCGGGGGCGGGGTTCTTTTTTTGTGGGGAAGAAGGATGGTTCCTTGCGGCTTTGTATTGATTAAAGATGGCGGCGCGATCACATCGCGAGGCTCAGCGTCTTACCAGATTTCGGAAATTAGTGTTAATCTACCTGGTTATTTCACTCGTGTTCGCGCGATTCAGTTATGCGAACTACATCTATACTAAACAGTCACTTTTGGACATCAACAAACGGTGTTCCAACATAGTTTTAGATTATCCTTTCGACTTCAGCGAACTCCCACCGGAGCTACTGAGGTCACCGCGGACAAGCGGATCACTCGTACCGACTGGAAGTTCTCGGCGTCGGCGTCGAGACCGTAAACAAAGACGAGGAAAGCGTGGAGGGCTGCGTGCTAAGCTAAGGCTAAATCCACATCGACCAGCTCTGCCCAGCATCTTCCTTGCCAATGTACGGTCTCTGATGAACAAGATGGATGAACTAAAGATCTGGACCCTCACACAGAAATGGCTTATGGACTGTAATGTTATGTTTTTCACTGAAACATGGCTCTGCAACGATGTCCCAAACAGCGTGGTACATATGGATGGACGCTCTTTCTTCAGGGCTGACAGAGTAGCAGCAACCTCTGGTAAAAACAAAGGTGGTGGAGTATGCATTTATGTTAACAAATCATGGTGTAAAGACTCTGTCATTGTTGATACCTACTGCTCTGCTGATCTGGAGTTCCTGATTATCAAGTGCAGGCCATTCTATCTACCACGTGAATTTACTTGCATTGTTGCAGCTGCAGTTTATGTACCTCCGGACGCTAATGCTAACGTGGCTATGAAAGAACTTTGTGCTGCTATTAGCAAATTACAAACCCTGCACCCGGATGGAGCCTTTATTGTTGCTGGGGACTTCAATCACTGCACTTTAAGATGTTTTCTCCCTAAATTTCATCAAAATGTCTCCTGCACTACAAGGGGACATAAAACACTGGACCACGTTTATACTAATGTGACTGATGCCTACAAAGTCACACCCCTCCCCCATCTGGGTCAGTCAGACCACCTCTCTTTGTTCCTGCTCCCCAAGTATACCCCGGTCATCAAATGTGTGAAACCTACAATAAGGACTGTTAAAATCTGGCTGGAAGGTGCAGACTCCACTCTTCAACATCAGTTCCAGCACACAGACTGGAGTGAGTTTGCTGCCCAGGCCACCATAAACTCTCAGATTAACATTGACACTTACACAAATTCTGTCCTGGAGCACATCAACAGATGTGTAAGCAGAGTGACCACACTCAAAAAAATAAAAATTTTCCCCAATCAGAAGCCCTGGATGAACAGAGAGGTTCGCCTCCTGCTCAAAGCAAGAGATACAGCCTTCAGGTCTGGAGACCAGGAGGCTTACAGCTCAGCCAGAGCCAACCTGAGGAAGGGTATCTGCCAGGCCAAACTCACACACAAACAAAGGATTGAAGAACACTTCAATTCTTCAGACCCCCGGCGTATGTGGCAAGGCATACAATCTATCACCGATTACAAACCACCTAACTCTGTGCCCCCCTCCAGCTCTGCCTCCCTCCCAGACGAGCTCAATCACTTTTATGCTCGCTTTGATAAAAATAATAAGGAGATCTCACTCAAAACTGAGCATCAACCCAGTGAACTGCCTCTCACACTCTCCACATCAGATGTTTACTCCACTCTGCGTAAAGTGAATGGACGGAAAGCAGCTGGCCCTGACGGAATACCTGGTCGTGTGCTTAAAGCCTGTGCGGAGCAGCTGGCTGAGGTCTTCACAGACATTTTCAATCTGTCCCTGGCCCAAACAACTGTCCCCACTTGCTTCAAAACCTCCACCATCGTGCCTGTACCGAAGCATTCCACTGCCTCGGTCCCTAACGACTTCCGTCCTGTTGCACTCACCCCCATCATTGCCAAGTGCTTTGAGAAACTGGTCGCATCCCACTTAAAATCCTGTCTCCCTGCTACATTAGACCCTTTCCAATTTGCCTATCGCAACAATAGGTCAACAGAGGACGCCATCTCAACGGCACTTCACTCTGCCCTCACCCACCTGGACAGTCAGAACACACACGTGAGAATGCTGTTCATAGATTTCAGTTCTGCATTTAATACAGTAATCCCCTCCAAGCTGATCTCCAAGCTCAGCCATCTTGGAATCAGCACACCCATCTGCAATTGGATTCTAGATTTTCTGACTAACAGACCTCAGTCTGTTAAGTTAGATAACCTCTCCTCCTCCATCATAACCCTGAACACTGGAGTGCCACAAGGCTGCGTACTTAGCCCTCTCCTGTACTCCCTATTCACCAATGACTGTGTTCCTGTTTATGGCTCCAACACCATAATCAAATTCGCAGATGACACCACGGTGGTAGGTCTGATCAAGGATGACGACGAGTCAGCCTACAGGGATGAGGTGCAGCACCTGGCTGAGTGGTGTGCCAACAACAACCTGGAACTGAACACCCAGAAGACTAAGGAGATCATTGTGGACTTCAGGCGGACTAGGAATCATGCACACACACCCATCTACATCAACGGAGCTGTAGTGGAGCGTGTGTCGAGTTTCAAGTTCCTTGGCATCCACATCTCAGATGATCTCACCTGGTCCCTAAACACCTCCACCCTGGTCAAAAAGGCTCAGCAGCGCCTTTACTTCTTACGGAGCCTTAAAAAAGTTCACCTCAGTCCTAGGATCCTTTCTGAATTCTACCGCTGTACCATTGAGAGCATACTCACAAACTGCATCTCAGTGTGGTACAGCAATTGCTCCGCATCTGACCGCAAAGCACTCCAGCGGGTGGTGAAAACTGCTCAACGGATCACCGGCACTCAGTTAACATCCATCGAGAACATTTACCAGAAGCGCTGTCTGGGCAGGGCAAGAAACATCATCAAGGATGTCTCTCACCCAAACCATGGACTTTTCACCCTCCTTCCATCCGGCAGGCGTTACAGAAGCCTACGCTCTCGCACTAGTAGGCTCAGGAAGAGCTTCTTTCCTGAGGCTGTGACACTCCTGAACGCCACACCACCAATCTAACCTGCACCTGCTCTTTTACTGCACTGGTCACAGTACTTTACATACATGTATTGCACTACTCATATTTTGCACAGACTGCACATGGTTATATCCATTACACTATAAACTGTCTAAAGCTGTTACTGTACAAGCACAGTAAACTATTCTACAAAAAATATAATTGCACTACTGTTATTTTGCATATAATTGTTAAACAATACTTTTGCACACTCATTCAACTGTATTTATTATTACTGTTCTCAAGTTCCTGCTATTCATAATGTATATATAATCATTCTTTGCTCTGTTCATAATGTACATACAATCCCTACATTAAATTAATATTTACATTCTGTATATACTCTGATCAATATTGTATATAGCAACTCCACTGTACATTCTGTATATCATAAGCTTTACTTACTCTGCACTTTTATGTATATATATAACACTATATTCTTGCACTTCTGGTTAGATGCTAACTGCATTTCATTAGCTCTGTACTTGTACTCTGCATAATGACAATAAAGTTGAATCTAATCTAATCTAATTAACTAGGACTGGACAACATCATGTTAAAGCATACCTATCCTTTGCTGTTGATGTATTCAGCTTTCGAGAGGTTTCAGGGAGCATCCGTTTTCATAAAATTGGATTTCCGTAATGCTTATCATTTGGTTCACATTCGGAAAGGGGGATGAATGGAAAACCACTTTTAACACCCCCAGAGGGCATTTTTAATATTTGGTTATGCCGTTCGGCCTTTCCAATTCCCCAGCAGTTTTCCAGGCACTCATGAATGACGTGTTTAGGGACATGGTAGATCAATTCATATATGTCTACCTGGATGACATATAGATTTTTTCATCTTCTTTCCAGGAACACATTCAGCATGTCAGAAGAGTGCTTCAGAGGCTGCTAGAGAATAGTTTTTTGTCAAGGTGGAGAAATGCAATTTTCATGCAGTCTGTTTCTTTTATAGGATACATCATCTCGTCTGAGGGAGTACATATGGATCATGACATGGTTAAGGCTGTGGTAAATTGGCCAAGTCCAGATTCCCATAAGGCCCTACAGAGGTTTCTGGGGTTTGCCAATTTTTATTGGAGTTTCATGCACAATTTCAGCCAACTAGCCGTTCCTCTGACTGCCTTGACCTCCCCCAGAATGACATTCAGGTTGTCTGATACAGCTGAGGCTGTATTCGCTATTCTCATAGCCCCTGATACTTCACATCACTTCATGGTGGAGGTCGATGCATCAGAGGTGGGGGTAGGTGCAGTTCTATCTCAACGTCCTTCCACAGACGACAAGATGCATCCCTGTGCATTTTTTCCCCATTGTTTATCACCCGCCAAACGTAATTTTGATATTGGGAACAAAGAGCAGTTGGCAGTCAAATTAGTGTTGGAAGAATGTTGTCATTGGTTAGAAGGGTCGGAGGTACCTTTTATCAGTTGGATTGACCATAAGAACCTGGAATATATCAGGTCTGCTAAAAGACTTAACTGGCAGGCTTGGTGGGCACTTTTTTTTGGACGATTACATTTTTCTCTTTCATACACCCCGGATTCCAAAAATGTCAAACCGATTCTTTGTCACATATTTTTGATCCTTCTGAATGCCCGTCTACTCCTGAGTGTATTTTACCAGAGATATTAGTGGTCTCCACTCTGACATGGGTGATTGAATCGAGGGTCAGAACGGCAGAAGTGGTAACGCCTCCAACCTATTGCCCACCGAATAGAAAATTTGTGCCGGAGGGGTTAAGGTCCAACGTCATTCAGTGTGGGGATTGTTCCAACATTGTGTGTCATCCAGGAGTTAATGACCAGTTTTTTTGTCAAGCAACGATTCTGGTGGCTGTTGATGGCTCATTACATTCATAATTTTGTTTTGGCTTGTTCGGTTTGTGCCACTGGTAAGACTTCCAATCGACCCCCAGATAGGCAACTCCAACCGCTGTCAGTCCCTTTGAGACCTTGGTCCCACAATGCTCTAGATTTCATTACCACCCTCCCACCCTCACAGGGGAAAATGGTAGTTTTGACAGCAGTGGACTGGTGCTCGAAGGCGGCTCATGTTATTCCCTTTCCCAAATTACCATCTGCCAAGGTCACAGCGGTAACTGTCGTACATCACGTCTTTCAGCTATATGCCCTCCCGATGGACATGATTTCCGACAGAGGACCCCAATTTGTGTCCAAATTTTGGCAGGAGTTTTGTAAGTTACTGGGTGTGACTGTCAGTCTATCTTCGGGGTTCCATCCCCAAAGCAATGGCCAAACCGAGAGAGCCAACCAAGATTTGGAGAGAGTGTTGCAATGTTTGATATCCAAGAATCCTTCCTCTTGGAGTCAGCAACTCTCTATGGTTGAGTATGCTCATAACTGGTTACCGGTGTCATCCACAGGCCTTTCTTCGTTTGAATGTAGCTTAAGTTACCAGCCACCTATTTTTTCCAGTCTGAAATCCGATGTCGGGGTCCTCTCTGCCCATGCCTTCATCCAGAGGTGCCGCCACACTTGGAGTAGAGCCTGTGAGACTCTTCTTCAGGTGGGGGAGCACACCAAGGCCCAGACCGATCGCCACCGGTCGAAGCCTCCCATATAAGTTGTGGGTCAAAAAGTGTGGCTTTCTACCAAAACCATTCGGTTCTGCTCCATATCTAACAAGTTAGCTCCAAAATGTATTGGCCTTTTTTTCTGTCCTACTCAAACTTCTTCCAACGTACAGGAAGATTCATCTCGCCTTCCATGTATCAAAGATTAAACCCATGTTTCATTCACACAAGGAACCGACATATTCGGTGAACCATATTCCGTACTCGAGATGGAGTGGACGTGGATTCAAGTACTTGGTGGACTGAGAAGGTTACGGTCCGGAGGAGAGAAGATGGGTACCTGCTAGGGACATCCTGGATCACTCCCTTATCAATGATTACAATCGACAGGTAGGATAGTCTGTGAACGCCAGTAGGCGTTCCTATGGGGGAGGGTACTGTCAACTTTCATCTGATTATCTTTCACGTAACATATTTAAAATGGACTGTGGCAAAGTGGAAAACTGTTCTGCGGTCAGACAAATCAAAATTTGAAGTTATTTTTGGAATACTGGGACACCATGTCATCCGGACTAAAGAGGACAAGGACAACCCAAGTTGTTATCAGCACTCAGTTCAGAAGCCTGCATCTCTGATGGTATGGGGTTGCATGAGTGTGTGTAGCATGGGCAGCTTACACATCTGGAAAGGCACCATCAATGCTGAAAGGTATATCCAAGTTCTAGATCCACATATGCTCCCATACAGACATTGTCCCTCTAAGGGAAGACCTTACATTTTCCAACATGACAATGCCAGACAATGCCAGACATACTGCATCAATTACAACATGATGGCTGCGTAGAAGAAGGATCCAGGAACTGAAATGACCAGCCTGCAGTCCAGATCTTTCACCCATAGAAAAAAAATTAGCACATCATGAAGAGGAAGATGTGACAAAGAAGAACTAAGGCAGATGAGCAACTAGAAGCCTGTATTAGACCAGGATGGGACAACATTCCTATTCCTAAACTGGAGCAACTTGTCTTCTCGGTCCACAGACGTTTGCAGACTGTTATAAAAAGAAGAGGGAATGCCACACAGTGGTAAACATGGCCTCGTCCCAACTTTTTTGGAATGTGTAGCTCTCATGTAAACCAAAATGAGCCAATATTTGGCATGACATTTCAAAATGTCTCACTTTCAACATTTGATATGTTATCTAAATTCTATTGTGAATAAAATATAAATTTATGAGATTTGTAAATTATTCCATTCTGTTTTTACTCACAAATTCTACAGTTTCCCAACTTTTTTGGAATCAGGTTAGTACTTAATCGGCAATTAATCGGTCAAAGCGGCAATTAATCTTTCAAAGTACACTTAATGTTTTTCTGCTTAAGATGCATTTTTTTCTTTCTACATGTTATCTTAAAGGTTTTTCCCATTATTTACAATTTAGTTTTAGTGTAACATTAGAATACCACTATAATATTACAATATTTTTATTTTTTATAATTTTAAGAAGAAACCAATTAGATTTATAGTTGACATTTATGCTTAATACTATAGCACTAAAAGTTTTTCAGTTAGAGTGTTTTCATATTGTTTATTTTCATGTAAAATTATGTCATGCATTTGCATCATTCAATGTAAATTGTGATAATTGTAATCGATAATCACAATTACTATTTCAAGGGAATTATCAACAAATATGATTTTTGTCATAATCGTGCAGCCCTACCGTTATATGTCAAACACAGAGTGGGTGTGTTTGGTTTGAAATAATGTGTGATGATTGTATGAGGCACCTTGTCTCTGAAGCAGATGTGATTTCTTTTGTTCACTTCACAGACTCGTGCAAACTTCAGCAGACGTTGATGGTCAAAACTGTTTCGAATGCCCAGGTGATGACAGTCTCTGTCAAATAAGTATTCAATATGAAAACACAGTGGATGCATAAATAATAGGATCATCTTTATCACAGCTTGTAATAAGGTAAGACATGGTTAAAGTACAGCTGTGAATATGTACATTACTAAAATGATTACACCATAGTAGATATTTTCTCAGTTTTTTTTTTAGGCTCTTAAAGTGAGTAATGGTTTTATATTTGTCTGGCATTTGTGACGTCACATCTCAGAATAATCATTAGTGATTCAGCCAATCGGTATTGCCATTTACCTACAGATCCAGAGACATTAGTCACATGACATCAACAGCCCTTGCATCTGTGCAAAATTCTAATATTTACCGTGCAAAATAGTCCCATTTGTCCACATCGATGCCATTCTGTTTATTTGCTACAATCTCATACAGGAAGGATTTGTCTTCATCTCTGCCCTCGTATCTCCACTGAACAGAAGAGCGGTTCAGACTTCATTCTACTGAACTGTCAATTTTATTAACACACCATAAAGAGTATCAGTCTGTACCTCTGAGGTTTTTGCCCCTTCGATTAACTCTTTAATGAAGGTGATGTCTCTATCATCCAGTCCATGTTCTTTCATCACATCTTCATTCTCAGCCTTCAGACTCCTCACAATGTCATCGAACATCTGGACTGACATCTGCTCATGCTGCAGTAAATACAGAAACATAGATGGCATCATGAATACATGTAATACACAACCAGTTGCTTTGGCTGCATGAGCAGTGTGTTTGCGCTTACCTTCCAGTTTCCAGGGATGTCATCATGCAGCCCTAAGAAAAAGAAGCAGCTCTCAGGTTGAAAGTCATATTGTACATTATATTTGATTTAAGTTTATTACAAACTTTTCCAGTAATATTTACAAGGCATACATTTACAGTAGTTCGACATGTCAAAATGTAACAATGATTTGAGAGGAAACTTGTCCACAGATTCTTCTGATTAGATTTCATGTCACACTGCTGCTTACCTCTTAATTTTTTCATTTTTTTGGCTCCTGGAATAACCAGACCATCAAATACATGAGAAAACGGACCATGACCTTAAAAAAAGAAAAAGAAAAGAAAATGCATGTTTTGCAGTCTTATGTCTCTTTTTATGTCTTAAGTGTCTTTAAGGCCATTTTGCGCATGACCTCTAAAAGTGATAATCACCGTTTGAAACTTGCAGTATCTTCTTGTTTTTCAAATTTATACACTTAAACGGGATTCTAGTTTTGGGCCACTAAACTCTGTGTCCCTTTTGTTTCAAATATCACAAAACTATCAGTAATAACTATTACTGTACTTATCACTGTACTGTGTAGCTAAGGTCAACATAAATCTCTGCTGAAGTTTACGAAGGTTTGGGTGAAATGGAAACCATTACAAATACAAAAATAGTATTAAATTAAATTTATTCTTAGTATTTATTAACTTTGGAACAACAATTTTGGAGAAAATAACAAAATGTTAAAAATAACAAGAGATGAAGATTCCAGTATAAATAGTTCATAAATAAGTATTAGCACTACTCACCCAAGTCGTGACACAGACCAGCGATCTGAACACACAGGAAATCCTGTTTGGTAATTTTGAGCTCTGGCTGATTGTTGTGAAGAACTTTTACCAGACGTCCTGCTAAATGTGCCACACTAAAACACAAACACACACACACACACACACACACACACACCCGCGTGACTTTACCTTAACAAAATCGAAAGCACCGAATCTTACAAAAAGATTAATAATGTTCTTTTTTTTTGCTTGCATGTCATGTGACTGTTATTCATCACATGGAAGAGCATGCCTTACCTTTTTTATTATTATTATTTATTTTTTTATTTTTAATATGGTATTATTAATTCAGTCTCACCCAAGCGAGTGTTCAAAGCGATTGTGAGAAGCACCCGGATACACCAGATATGTTCCTCCCAGCTGTTTGATGTGTCTGAGTCTCTGAAACTGAGGAGTGTCAATGATCTTCACCATCAGGGGGTGCAGCTCCATGTGTCCATGAATGGGGTCATTGAAGATCTACAGGAAAAAAAAAGAAAAGAAAAATAAATCCCTGGTTTATCTCACTAAAATGAATTTGTGACTCAATGTACGAAGTTCTGAGGATATTCCTGTTAGCTGGGTTTATGAGTGAGTCATTGAATCATTCGCTCAACTGATTTCCAATGATTCATTGGCTGATCTGGTTCATTCAGAAACAGAAATCTGCTCTAGTCAGTTTTTTTTTTTTAATCCTGCTTCTACAACACGTGTATTCCGCTTTTGAAATTGCTTTTGAATGAGAGCTTGCTGTTCAATTTTCACTTTCAATTTTTTAATCATGCTCACTCTGCGTAAAGGGAGCACATCTTACAAAATCAAATATTTGTCAATGAGTTTGTCAATGAGCTCAGGATCTGTTGAGCAGCAAATCCTTCAGCATGGTTTTGTCAGTCAACTCCTGTATGGAGCAGAGCGGAGGCTTTCAGTTTATAACTGTAGTGAACGTTTCCAAATTTAACTCAATTATTTTTATTTCAATAAAAAGCATATGACCAAACACATACACCCACTACTGTAGAAAACCGTCATTTGTTTAACTCCATTATTCTTGTAATACGCAAAATATTTGATCCCTGTCCATTGCCAAAAGATTTTAATCCAGGATCCCAATCCCAGTGCAGCCCCCTGCTCTGCTCTGAGTTCATTTATAAGTGTTTGTTTTGTTGTTGGAGCAAAACTTTCTTCACAAATAGTTCCTCCCATTGAAATGATTCCTCTTTATGTACACAAATTGAGGAAACTTTTAACACACTGACCAAAGGCGGACTTACCCATTAGGCAAAAACAGGTGACCCCCTTGAGCCCAAAAAAGCCAAGGGCCTAATGTATAATTTCCTTTCCTAAATTAAGTATTTACATAACCAATTTATATTTAGTTAAAATAGACCTTTTTAAATGTTTTTTTTTTTGGTTAAATTCCTAAAATAAGATACTTTCACATTTTATTCTACGACATAAAACAGAATGCTTACACCCCACTCGTGACTTCTTTTAATTGTTGTGTTTCTTTAAAAGATGGTTGCTAGCAAGTTGCTAAATGGGACTGTGGGCACTGTCAGGGGCATTAATGTCATCACGCCAAACAGTTGATCAATTTGCAGTGTTTTCCAGCAGTAGTATAATTTGTAATACAATTAATTGTAGTATAACTAATTTATTGTTTGAGGTATTTTATATTTTTGGTCGACAATGTTTTTTTTTTTTTTTTTTTTTTTTTTTTTTTGTCCTGTAATGGAACACAAGTCTTCAGATAGAAAATGCTTGTTTTATCACTTTCCTACTGATGCAGAGACTCCACACCACACCACATTTAATGGCTTAGTCATGGTGAAAGTAACCTTAACTATGTATAGCACTTAAAGCCACATTAAATTTAAATGTTTACGTCCACATGAAGCTGTTAGAAAGCATAGATTGATGATTTCCTACACAGCAAAAAATCCAGAGTGAAAATAACTCTGCTGGGAGTTCATGTGAGACCACACTCAAGAGTGTGAATGGTCTAAAATAGGAGTGTTAAATTAACACTGAAGCTGAGTTAAAGTTAATGAGATAATTAAGTGATTAATTGAGTGATGATTGACCATTATTGACGGGACCTGATGTTAACATGCAGAATCAACAAAGATGAAAATCGCTATTTTATGTCACCATTATAGTGGTCAGTGTTTGCTATAGTTGGGCTCTTGACCCCTAAAATTTTAAAGTCAGATTTTAATTTGAGTGTGGTCTCACATGTACTCCCATCAGAGTTAATTTCTCTCAGATTTTTTTGCTGTGTAAAAGCAAGGATAAAATAATATTTTGTGTAACTTACCTAGCCTAACAAAGATGAAATGTGGTACTTTATTCACTAAAATAAGTTTAATCTGACCATATCCAAAAACTCACTCACTCTAGTTATGATAATTTTATTTATTCACTATACTGTTTATTATTAATGTCTCATTTCAGTTTTAGTTTGGATCTAGTTTTGTATTTATTCCAATTTATATGAAAGGTTCATGTGGTGTGAATTAAAATTCATATACAGAGTAAATCCTTTTCAGTGAACACATTAAAAATAAGTTAGAAAACATCGTGCGAAGCGTGGAGGTGGTGACGCTGAAGTCGAGCGCCCGTGGTGCTGTAGATCAATTGTAGCCTGAGTTTAGCTTTTAAATTCTGGTGCTTTTATTTAGGCTTCAAAATTTATTAAAGTTATTTTACTTTGTGAAGATTACCTTGATAGACAAAACGTGTAAGTTTCATGAACTATGGTTGAACACAGAGCTTATTTTTTTGCGAATCCTATAAGCTTTTTGTCGAGGTAAATGCCCATCCACCTCCAGGGTGATGTCATATATCCTTCTATTTACATTAAATACTAGCTTCACTGACAGTCCCAGTTCGCGCATGCATGATAAGTCCAATACTGCACAGATGCATCAAACATCCAATACATATAGGATCTGATCCAGCTAATGTCATCATGACAGGCTGCAGCGAGGACCCTTTGTTCTATTCTGGAAAAGAGGGCAGGGAGCAGCAGCTCATTTGCATTTAAAGAGACAGGCATGAAAAAAAATTATGTTTTGCTTTCACTCAAAATTTTTGAAATGATAAATGATCTGTGGGGTATTATATATATATATATATATATATATATATATATATATATATATATATATATATATATATATATATATATATATATATATATATATATATATATGAATGAGTTTCTGAATGGAATTAACTGTCTCCAGAAAAGTTTCAATGGCATTTTCATTTTATCTGATGAAGTAGTGTTTATGAGCACTGCTTTGTTTATAGCTATCACCGGGAAAACCACTATAGTTGTGACGTTCCAAAAGTGCTTCTGCTGGCAGAGGAATGGGCATTTTCATTAATACCATCTGCAGTTTTTGTTCAGAATAATGCTAGAATCCACCCACAACCCCCTTTTATAATTTATATAATTTTTACTTCTGACTCATCCCTTTCTTAAAAAATAATTTAAAGGCTTGATTGTGAAGTTTATCATTTAAGAATTTATTTCACTTCTGTGAAAACCCATATCTCAACTGTAAATCAAATGATTTCCTTGGTCTACAACATGAAAGTATTCCATTATAACACATACATAAAAATGTAGAAACATTGGACACAACTATTGGGCACCATTGTGCAGCACCAAGCATCACACAAAACACCTCAAGGTGGATCTAGATAAATGTGTGCAAATGTATTGGGCCCATCACTGTAAAACCAAACAGTGAAATGAATCAAATTAAATTAGTTAATTGCACTCAAATAAAAATGAAAGTACATTGGACTTAATTTAAATAAGTTCTGTAAACTAAAAATTTTGCTGTAGTAAGGTGAACTTAAAATGATTGTGTTTTCAAGTTCCCAGCATGCTTTGCATCAGAAAACAAGGGAAATAAATAAATGTAGAAATTGAGTGTTATTTTGTGTGTTTTTTACAAGATTAGCATAGAGGGACTTAAGTTAGTACTTGAATGTTGTGTTATGTCAGAACTTACAAAGGTTACTATTATGTTGTTTTTGTAGTGTTACCGTTGTGGTGAAGAGTAGAGCCTGTGGTTAGGTTGAGAATGGACAACAATAGACTAAGTTTGAGTTTATTTCCCACATTATATGAGTTGAAAAAAGAGAACATTTTAAGTGAAGTACTCTCTAATTATAAGTTGAGAAATATCAATATTTATAAGATGACTGAGCTAATTTAAGGCAACTGGAAATGAAATTTCTAATTTAATGTAAACTTAAGAGTTCTGTGAACTTATTAGGGTTTACAGTGTATGGTAACAGACACTTGAAAATATATATTTTATTGAACTAAAAATGTTTAAGTTAATTTGACTTAAAATTTTCAACTATTTTTTCGAGTTAAGTGAACTTTTGTGAATTGAGGTTTTACAGTGTAGATTTTGCCTGGTGCCCCCAAATCACTAAATATGCCCCTCACACTGACATAATGTGATGACTTGGCATTTCAGTTTAAAGATAACAAATAATTATCTACTAAATGAATACTGTTGACAACATAACTATAGACTGTTATGTTTCTGCATGGAAGTGAGAATAAAATGATACCATCATCATAATATTTTTTATTATTTTTTTTTTACCTTCATTTGTTCTTTTGAGAAGTTTAAAGAGTATTTCTTCAGGATGTCCTGCAATTCATCCTTGATAATCTCCCATAACTGTTGTTTCTCAGGCTCTGTAAAGGCATAACATTTTTAATCCTCAGTATACTATATATATATATATATATATATATATATATATATATATATATATATATATATATATATATATATATATATTAGTGCTGTCAAAATTAGAGCGTTAACGCATTCGATTAATTTGAAATTTTTAACGCGTTAAAAAAAATAACGCAATTAACGCGGTTGCAGTTTTTTTTATTTCCAGTTGTGGCCTATGTGTGTTCAACGTGCAAAGAAATATGGATAAGACCAAGGAAGGACTTTTAGACGGAAAGTCTGCCACAAGAAACATTACTCTTCATTCAGTCTGCCACAAGAAACAGCAACATTAAAATCATGAACTCAAATGTCATTGTTTAAAAAAAAAAAAAAACAATGACTGTAACAGTGCGTAAATCAGACCTTTCTGTAACGCTAACATTAATAAGCTTAAACAAAAATAACGAAATAATTGTGTAGCGGAGTATTTTTTGTACACAGTGCCGCGAACTGTCAATCACTCCTGTACGCGTGCATCACTGTCCTCCTCGCAGCTGCAGCAACTTGCGCTCTCTCTCTTCATCAAGCTTTAAAACAAAAAGGGGACAAAAAGATCATATTGTCTTTGTGCATAGGCTATAGATTAATTAGATAAATGAATATCTAAATTTGTGCCTTGCCGTCTACAGTATTTTTTTAGAACTTAGAAAAAAGATGCTGCAGCCAATGAGCAGCCGGCGGGGGCTGCAGGACGACTCAACCTCCGCAGACAGTTTTTAATGTTTATCAGACAATAAATACTCAAGATTTTGCTTTAGTATAACTCACAACGAGTTTCACACACCTTCTCCGGCCACGTTGAGTTGTTGACACTAACAGTGGTAAAAGCGACACATGCGCTATTCACTTGTATAACTTAAGGGTGAATGGGTAATGTAGTTTCTGCTCTGGGTGGGATGAATTAGGAAGCTTGCATTGTGAAGGGCGCTCTGAAAATCGGCAGTGCAGGTAAAAGATTAAAACCTCTATTAAAACAGATGTCCAAATGAGCGTACCGGTACGCTACAAGCACGTTCTGGGCGCACGGAGAGGTGGCGGTACGCTCAAGAGCTATATTTGGAAGTGGCGGTACTGAATACCGGTGCATACCGGCCCACTTAAAGCACTGGCAATGACTATACTTAGGAATTTTTTTGCAGTCCACTTAGAATTCAACATGGAAATCATTTTTGTTTTTTATTGGCATTGATTGTTTTGAAATTCAAATGGTACTTACATGCCTGTGTTTTTATTTCTGTAATAAATATGGCTTTCAAGCCAACAGTTAATTTGGAGGATATTGATGGTTTATTGCAGGTATGTTGTTTACATGAGAAAATCTGTGTTACAAGTTAAACAAAAATTCCAATAAACAATCATATTTTGAATTTAAATAGTTTCTTTGTCTTGAGTTTACATTAATTATTTACATTTTACATTTACATATCCAAAAAGTTTCAGTCTTTTAATTGCGATTAATCGCGATTAATTTTAAAAAAATGTGCGATTAATTAGTACATTTTTTTAATCGATTGACAGCACTAATATATATATATATATATATATATATATATATATATATATATATATATATATATATATATATATATATATATATATATATGCTGAATGTAATTGCTATGGTAAATCTCGGCTACACAGTACACCTAGCAAAGTTTATATATATATATATATATATATATATATATATATATATATATATAATATGTACAGGATAATACATTAATATTACTACTAATATTCACTAATATAATATAACACATATATAAAATTGTCCCATACAAAATTTATGCTGAATTGATATTCAAGTAGTGTGACTAGTTTTAGGGATTCGAGTAGATGATGTTATGTTTATGTCTCTCTGACGTAGTTCCTGTGGGTGGATTTTCCTCTTGCAAAACAGTAGGCTGTCTTTCTACCTTGATAAATCTATCGGGTTTACTGTCTTTACAGAACAGGTTATGTGATGACAGGAGTTGAAAGACTGGATATAATTTGTTGCTTAATTTTTCAGTAATCTAATTCCTTGAAGCCTATTTTGAAAACAGAAAATTACTCTCTGCGCAAATGAACCTTACGTTTACATCCACACACAACACACAACACATCTGTCTTCCCTTACCTTCACTTGCTTCATAGGACTTTTTTAGATCCTGGAGACTTTTCCTGTAATCGGAGAGAGTTTTTCTGGTTGGTTCAGCTCGAGGCATCTTCTCTTTTATTTTATAATTGTGGGTTTTAAGAAAACTCGGGTGAAGCAATAAAGGTCTGTCTATCTGCTTAGAGATTTCACAGCTCCAGCAGCTCAACTTACTCGCAGGAATACACGTTCAGGAAAGTCTTGTCATTATGAGGGTGTGTCTCAGACCAGCCTGGTTTCATTGTTTAGATGATGGTGTTAGTGTGTTCCTGTGGCTCAGTGATAGAGCATTGTGATCTCAGTGCAAATGGCTGTGGGTTCAATACCCAGGGAACACATGTTAGGTAAAAATAATGTTAGCTTGGAACCACTGCAAGTCACTTTGATAAAAGTGTCTGCAACATGCATAAATGTAAACAGCACGTGTGTGGAGGCGTATATTGTGATTGCACAGAGATGTATACTAAACAAAACTGCACATCAGCCACACAATGCTGGACATTGGGTGCTCAACAAATAATGAAAATAATAAAAAACAAACAAAATTCAGCCTATCATAGACTACAAAAATGCTAAGCAATTTAATAATGGACTTCTCACAAGGTAATGTTTTGTGCTAATACATGACATACATGTTCATTATGAAGGTGTGTCTCTGACAACTGTTCAGTTTGTTCAATGCCATGAGACACATTAGATGGACTACTGCTGAAAACACTATACAATTATGAGCTGCCAGCGGAACAATATTTTCTATATAGTTATTTTGTATTTATTTGTCTTACAGTGTTTGATTGGTTAGTCTGTTTAGCAAATATATGTTAATGTAAATCCAATATTTGTTAATAAAGGCTAGGAATAATTTATTCTCCCAATGTTATTCCAGGCGTGTATGACTTCACTGTAAACCCGGATAAGTGGAATCTACTTTACAAAAAAAAACAAGGTAACTCGTTGCCTTAAAAGTTTTAAGTAATGAAGCATTAGTTGAATAAGTGAAGTGTACTATGTTCAATGTACTTAAGCCCATAATATAATGGAATAGAACATTTAAGTTGAACGTTTTAATAACCGAGTTATAGTAACTGAAGATGCTTAGTTTAAACAATAATTTGCCACTCAGCTTGGTAAGCATTACTTACTCCATTACCAATTCAACTAAATTGTATATTCTATCTGACCAAATTAACTTTTAGTCCCTGAAACTCTGTTTCAAAATGCCTTTCAATTAATAGAGCTGTGTAAAATACATTCATATAATGTCAACATTACACTGATCCAATTTCTTTATTTTATTTTTTTATTGAACATGCCTTTTTTAAAAAAACAAAAGAAACAAATCCATGGCCTAATAAGCTTCTGGATGTTTAGTTTCCTCAGTGATGGCATAAAAAAAAAAAAAAAAAAAAAAAAAAAAAACTTAGCTATTCGCTGACAAATGTCCATCAACACTAATGTCGTTTTAAATGAGGTTTCATCAATTGTACGTTAACATCAGTGACACAACAATAACATCCAGAAATCACGAACTTGACTCCATGACTCCATCTGGAAAATAATTTGCGATCTTGTATTTTGTTTTTGACCCTATGAACCGCTGGACACGCCTCGGCATGAGACGGGATGCCATGACACGAGAAGCGCCAGGCTGCAGCCAGTCTTGTTAGTAACAGGAAAAACTTGATATTGAGTTGTTTGAGCTCAAACACATAATTACAATAAGATAGGCCATTAAAAAGTACAGTTCAATTCATAAGTAATGTACAGAAATGAAACATGTTTAAGTAATACAAACTCAGTTTGTTTGATTAGAAACTACTGATTGGACTTAAAAACACAAGTACAAGAAGAAAGGACATGAAAAAGTTCAGCTTACTCAGAATTAACAATTAATGTCAATAAATTAGAAACATTTATGTAATAAGATCTCTATCTCCTGAGTTGAATCAAAATCTGGGTTTACATTGTTCCTTTCTTCTGTGTTAAAGTTATTTTGAGAAATTGCACCTCACAAATATATCTCCTAAAGCTGTACATGTACAGTACACAACAGGTTTGATGGGTGAACAGCTGGGGTATTTGTCACGTTTGAAATCTTTTCTTTTGTCAGGTGTTTCTTAGTGCGTGTCATGACTTTGTCTGAATTTTCAGGTATGTCTTGTTAGTAAAAGTAACAGGTATCTATAATATAAAAACATAAAACATACCAACGCCCCTGAAAATAAAACACAGTTTAGCATGTTCAGCTGTAAGATGTGGAAATGATGTGTTGATGCTCACATAAACAAAACCTTCTGTGGTTTACAGGAAGTAAATGTTGACAGGGAAACAGGTTCAGTTACACGAGTGAAGAACAGGTGCTGTTTGATGAGATGAACAGCTGATCTGTGTTGGCACACAACACATCTGTCTTCCCTTACCTTCACTTGCTTCATAGGACTTTTTTAGATCCTGGAGTCTCTTCCTGTAATCAGAGAGAGTTTTTCTGGTTTGTTCAGATCGAAGCATCTTCTCTTTTATTTTATTCTTGTGGGTTGTTAGAAAACTCGGGTGAAACAATAATAAAGATCTGTCTATCTACTCAGAGATTTCACAGCTCCAGCAGCCCAACTTTATGACTTCCTTTCTTCTGTGGTAAAGTTATTTTGAGAAATTTCCCCTCACAATTAGTGTTAGATTCAAATATATCTCATAAAGCTGTACATGTACAGTACACAACAGGTTTGATGGGTGAACAGCTGGGGTATTTTGTCATGTTTGAAATCTTTTCTTTTGTCAGGTGTTTCTTAGTGCGTGTCATGACTTTGTCTGAATTTTCAGGTATGTCTTGTTAGTAAAAGTAACAGGTATCTATAATATAAAAACATAAGACAACGCCCCTGAAAATAGAACCGCACAGTTTAGCAGGTTCAACTGTAAGATGTGGAAAGGTGTGTTGATGCTCACATAAACAAAACCTTCTGTGATTTACAGGAATTAAAGGTTGACAGGGAAACAGGTTCAGTTACACGAGTGAAGAACAGATAGTGCTGTTTGACGAGATGAACAGCTGATCTGTGTTTGCTTTCCGTTGTGTTTTTGCCTTTAATCGCTATTTCTTTAATTGTATTCAATAGTTTCTATATTGATTAATCAAAAACTATAATAATAATAAAAAATAATAATAATTAAGTACATTAACTGCATAAACATTAAATCCATTAATATTAACCAATGGACCCTCACTGTAAAGTATTACTGATTTCTGTAATCTCAGTGCAGCACTTGAAATGTTTTGTGTCCTCTTTAATGAATTGCTGCAGTTTGCTTTCGGTCTCATTTGTAAATCAGGCAAGAGATTAATGTAAATATACATGTAAATGTAAAAAAAAAACATGCTGTTTGCCTCTTTTAACCTCCATACATTTTGTTGAGAAAGATGCGTTGAGTATAAATATTTTATATGTGTTATATAAGTTACACAGACCTTCTAAAGTGTATTGGAAGGCATCCCAATAACATTGTGCAATTTTAAATAAATATATAGTACAATACTTTATATTTTAAAGTTTATATTTATTTTGCTTTTTTAACAAGTAAACTAGTTTCTGTGTACTATTCTGTTCTTGTTTTCTCATATTGTAAACTGTTCTTGTGTTTTATTAGATGAGTAATTTATCAGAGGAGTTTATTCATTAGATAAGTCAGAGCAGTTTGAGAAAAGGACATATCTGTGCATTAGACCCTGGAATATCACACACCTTTACAGATATCTTCAAATGTAAGAATGGTTCAGTGTACTGATTGCTTATCAAAGCTTTTTTGTGTTCAGAACTGAAAGAGAGAACAAACACACAGCGGACAGATGGACATTCATTCAAATATATCTTGTCCTGAGGCACTTTCCTCTCCTGGCCTTAACCTGAAGCTCTCTGATTTCATCATGGCCATACATTTCCATGCCGTGACCTTGTGAGTGAGGTTTTGTCAGTCAAATCTCTGATAGCATGCAATGCAAATATTGAATCTATTAATCAAATGTTGGATCAATGATGGGTGTTTGTTTTGGTGTTGCTTAATGGAAATGTTTGATCATACATGCAAATAAAAACCCGAGCTGCTGGACAAATATAACCTCCATACTTTCTCTAATGTCACGCATCTGCTCTTTTCTCTGCAGTGACGGACTTAATTAGAAACTTGTCTTAAATTTTGTTTTACATAATTGTTTTTAAGAAAGTATTATTAGATTGTGCACTTTATTCTTTATCAAGCACATTTTATATGGATGTCCTGCGATCTGTAGCCAAACACCCAACATAATAATCTTCAGTGTGTGTGCTTGTGATTCATAGGAACACTTTTCTGTTGAGATTCCTACATTATGTGGCAGATGTAATGACTGAAAGTCTTTGAATGTTGCAGGGTTTTCGTCTTGATCTTGTGCTGCAGAGACGATCGTCTTCATACAGCTGAACTGTTTGTTATTTCAATAGTCTCTCATGGTAAACTGCTTTATGAATGTTGCTGATATTAATCAGTATATCAGTTATCATTTCATGAAAGACCCATTTTGCACAGAACAATCAGATTCCTTCCAGATCTAAATACAGTTGTTGTGAATTTGAGTAGATGAGGCCACTGTGTTACTTTCTGATTCAGGAAACATCACACAGGTTTTGATTAACTCTTTTATACAACATTTACAGTATCTACAGCTCAGTCTGTATTTCTAGATAAATATGTCATTTACATGCGTGGAAATGTTATTTTAAAAATGGAAATGTTATTTTAAAATGGTCAATCATACGATTTAAAACAGACATTTGAAAAACAAGCACTAAAAACACTAGCGTGAGTTGACATCAGTGTCATTTGTGTTGTCATCACAAGTTGTATTTTCAGTCTTTTTATCTTTGGTTGCATTTGTTAAAATCTTTTCACTTGAGCAATTATTCACAGATACTTACACTATGTAATGCAGTATATTTTCTTTGTAAATAGTACTTATAAGATATGTATACTTATATAAATATCTATCAAATCAGACATAAGTCACTGCAGTTTTATTTGGTTCAAACATACACTGCAATACAAACATCTAAATATTTTGTTATTATATATACTGATTTCTAATAATGTCATTGTATATGACATATATCTGTTATCTCAGCTGTATTTTGTTCTTTTTGTCTTCTATAACTCTTACATATGTCCATTAAGGTTTATGTTTTTGCTTTTATTTTGTAAGTCTAATAGCACAATGTGTTTTCACCAATGGAAGCACCTTTTGTTCTTATGGCTGGGGAAAATATTTGATTAACATTTTACAGCAAAGCTTAACAAAACACTTGTGATCTCATATTATCTGAGTATACAGACCATCTCTGTTTGTGGAAGGATGTTTCAGAGAGTTCATCAATCCAGTCATTGTTAGTTGATTGTTTATGAGAGATAGATGAGTTAATGAATGCTGATAAAGAAGAGTGGTAAATGTTTAGTAATGTTTGTCACGAAACAGAGTGCTGAATATCAGCATACGTTTTCCTTATTAAACCACATGAAATGGTTCTGATATCTAGTTCCCATGTTAAATGTAATTATAAGTAACGTGCTTTCAGCAGTGTTGGGAAAATTTAGTTTTAAAAGTAGTACATTACAATAATGAGTTAATCCCTAAAAAAGTAACTATTTGAATTTCTTAGTGACGTGTGCTTCTGCTGTTTGAGTTTCAGCTTTCAGAAACTGTGTGACACGTAAAGAATTTGCGAGTAAGCAGTTGAAAAAAAGAAACAAGAACAACAAAAAATATATTTTGAATACAGGGGTTCATTTTGGATGAGATGTGAGGCATTTTGCATTGTGTGTTTGCAGCTCTTGGATTTGTGTGTGAAATTTTGAAATATAAAAAGAGGCAATGTTTTGGAAATCAGTGTAGGCAGATATAAAATGTGAAACAGCACAGCTTCAGTGTGTCAGAGGAGAGTGTGCTGCTGCTCTGCGCCGCTAGAGGGAGCGAGAGTGTCCTCATGAGCCGAGCTAAAAACGAAAGTGAAAGTACACGGGAAATAAGCGACTATACTAATACATATATATGGCAAGCCGTTCAGGAAATAATTCATGTATATTGTGTGAATATGGATTGGTTTACTGGTTGAATGTATGGTTCAATGACAAACACATTGGTTTATGATACATTGGTATAACCAGACATATACTGGTTTAGATACATCGGTCTGATCAAGTGTATATGGGTTTGCTCCTTTATACACTGGTTTGTTCGAGTAAACATTGGGCTCCTCAAATATGCATTGGTTTCCCCAACTATATATTGGTTTAGATACATCGGTTTCCTCAACTATACATCGGTTTCCTCAACTATATATCGGTTTCCTCAACTATTTATTGGTTTTCTCAACTATATATCGGTTTCCTCAACTATATATTGGTTTCCTCAACTATATATTGGTTTATATACATCGGTTTCCTCAACTATATATTGGTTTTCTCAACTATATATCGGTTTCCTCAACTATATATTGGTTTTCTCAACTATATATTGGTTTTCTCAACTATATATCGGTTTCCTCAACTATATATTGGTTTCCTCAACTATATATTGGTTTAGATACATTGGTTTCCTCAACTATATATCGGTTTCCTTAACTATATATTGGTTTTCTCAACTATATATCGGTTTAGATACATCGGTTTCCTCAACTATATATTGGTTTTCTCAACTATATATTGGTTTCCTCAACTATATATTGGTTTAGATACATCGGTTTCCTCAACTATATATTGGTTTCCTCAACTATATATTGGTTTCCTCAACTATATATTGGTTTAGATACATCGGTTTCCTCAACTATATATTGGTTTTCTCAACTATATATCGGTTTCCTCAACTATATATTGGTTTTCTCAACTATATATTGGTTTCCTCAATTATATATTGGTTTAGATACATTGGTTTCCTCAACTATATATCGGTTTCCTTAACTATATATTGGTTTTCTCAACTATATATTGGTTTCCTCAATTATATATTGGTTTAGATACATTGGTTTCCTCAACTATATATCGGTTTCCTTAACTATATATTGGTTTTCTCAACTATATATCGGTTTAGATACATCGGTTTCCTCAACTATATATTGGTTTCCTCAACTATATATTGGTTTAGATACATCGGTTTCCTCAACTATATATTGCTTTTCTCAACTATATATTGGTATTATCCACTATATATTGGTTTAGATACATTGGTTTCCTCAACTATATATTGGTTTGTTCAAACACACAAGTTTGGATATTTTCAGAATTGATGTGTGAAATTTCTGGTCACATGATCAGATCACATGATCACAGAATCAAACTAACTTCCTTATCTATTTAGAAATGGTTAAAGGTTGTGGAAAATTAGTTCAGATGAAGTTCGGGCATATTTTGATGGATTGCAAATAATTGTTTATAGTATCATCTTGCCCACTTTGGAGTCTTCAGAAACAGAAGTTTTATCAAGACGTCTTGAGGATCATAAATACATAATTTCATCTTTTATTATATGTCTATTTTCTAACCAGGCCTATTTGCTACTGAAATCTACAACATTTAAAATAAAAAGAAAAATTTGATCAAATTAGCACACAGTTAACAGTGCTGCTGCTCACGATCGACAAAGGATCAGACAAATTTCCATGTGCATCTTGAAAAGCTAATGTTTTGGAAAGTAAACACAGCTACACTATCCCTTATGACTTTTTAATGGAATTTTGTTATTTACACTGCATATACACAGTGACCACAGGTAGGATCCTACTGTACTGAGTATAATACTTGGTTAAAAAGTACCTCTCAACCATCCCCTTAAAGTCAGTTAAAGTCAGTTATGCAATTCTTAAATTTATCATGCAACTGAAAATCAACTAAACATACATGGGGTATTTGGTAAATCAACACTGGGACTAACTTTAATATTTGTAATACCCAATTCTGAGTATGCTCTTTGCAGTCCAAACAGGGTTTCTGGCTCCAACTTTTGCTTGTTGAAGTTTTTAAGTTGATCCAAAAGCCCATTTGCAGGTTAAGCTCATAAATATTTAGTAGTATTTCATCCATCTCAACCTCCAGTAATGGGATTAAAGAAGATACTATACAAAAACAAAAAAACAGCACAGCATAAAATATTTTTCAAGAGTGTGCCTGTACTACTATAATTTTTTTATAGTATTTTTATAGTATAGTATAAGCCCACTTCTTCATGTACCGTTTCCTGCAGGCCTGGTATGACATATGACCTCTCTTCTATTTTATCGTACACGCCACAATTGTCAGTTATCCAGTTGTGCAATCTTTCTCCAATGCTCATAGGAAGAAACATCTCAAATGCTCATAAAAGATCCTCTAAAGAAATTTTTAACATATTTAATTAAATTATCTTTTTTTTGCTCATGAATGCATAAAACCAGCACACTATGTGCATATCTTTGAAGAAACTGTCAGATACAAATGTTTTAATTATAATAAAAATCAACAGGCCTGATCAAAAATGTTTTTATTAAACTCCTACTTCTTATTTGTGTCTGTGTTGTTAATTTATTACTGTGTAGGACTAACTCCCGACAATACCCCGACAATTTCACTTGAGTAACAAAGAAATCACTCAAGGAAATACAATTTGGATGAATCAATATGTTAAGGAGTATATATTAATTAAAATACTTAAGCAAATGATCTGCACTCTTTACACTCTTTTGGTTATACACTGTTAAAAATGTATTGTATTTTTACAGGAAACTCCTGGCAACTAATTGCTGTGAACTTACAGCAAACAATATCTTACTAAGACATTGAGAGACACAGTGACTGATATTTATATAATTTAATGTAAGTTTCTGTTAGACTGTTATAAAGATCTCGTCTATTTATTAGCATTATTATTAGTACTTTATTTCACTGTATACAAATATAGACTCTGTATGCTGTGTACTTCTATTATGTATATTTGTGTTAAATGTTCATTTAAATGTTGCAATATTTTTTTTTACCAAGCCAATAAAGCTTCTTTTTTATTTTAATTAAGACATCAACATCTTAACCTCTGTGAATTCTCAATAAGAACTTCTGTAGATGCATGACAGAAATAAAATAATTCTGGTTAGTATTACTACAAGTGAAGCTGGTGATGCTGTTTGTGGAGTTGTTCATTCAGATCTTGAGAGATTTAAAGTCTTGTATCTTCAGTTCACCTAGGACTGTGGCTGAAGAAAGTTGTAGTTTGTGTTATTATTTCTCTTTCTTTCTTGCTTGATCACAGCAGGTGTTTGAATGACTGAGAGAATGTTGCAGGAACATTTTACTAACCTTAAAATAACATTACACTAATATGGAAACTGAACCTTTTTATGTTCTTGGAATGTTACAAATCAACGTTCCTAGAATGTTGAATTTTTAAAATCAAAATTAAGTTGAAAGAATGTATGAGAAACATCATACCTTTTAAAAAGTTTATTTTAACGTAAAGAAAACTGGACTTTTTATGTTAGAAAGAATATGAAAGTACCAGTTTTAATGCTATCCCACAATGCTTTGTGGTGTCTGTAAAATAATGCTTCTAAAGTGTAGTTATAATAATATTACAGGACTGTAAATCAATTTCCCATCATGCATTTGCATTTACAATAAAAACCATGAATACAGTGAATTGTTGTAAAATATATGGTAAAATTACATCAATTACTAACAGTGTACCTCTTGTTTAAAGTAATAAAATAATATGTTGACGTAGAAAACAGTTGTGACAACCCCATCAATTCACCAGCAAACCAATGTGTTCTTACCAATTTACATTTGAGCCAACCTGTATTTTGACAAACCACTGTATAAATTAACTAACTTTAATGTATCTAAACCAATGCATGAGCTAACCAATGTATCTAAACCAATAGTTGAGGAAGCCAATATATAGCTGAGTAAACCAATATATAGTTGAGGAGAACGATGTACCTAAACCAATATATAGTTGAGGAAACCAATATATAGTTGAGGAAACCAATGTATCTAAACCAATATATAGTTGAGGAAACCAATGTATCTAAACCGATATATAGTTGAGGAAACCGATATATAGTTGAGGAAACCGATGTATCTAAACCAATATATAGTTGAGAAAACCAATATATAGTTGAGGAAGCCAATGTATCTAAACCAATATATAGTTGAGGAAGCCAATGTATCTAAACCAATATATAGTTGAGGAAACCAATGTATCTAATCCAATATATAGTTGAGGAAACCAATAAATAGTTGAGGAAACCGATATATAGTTGAGGAAACCGATGTATCTAAACCAATATATAGTTGAGAAAACCAATATATAGTTGAGGAAACCAATGTATCTAAACCAATATATAGTTGAGGAAACCAATGTATCTAAACCGATATATAGTTGAGGAAACCGATGTATCTAAACCAATATATAGTTGAGAAAACCAATATATAGTTGAGGAAGCCAATGTATCTAAACCAATATATAGTTGAGGAAGCCAATGTATCTAAACCAATATATAGTTGAGGAAACCAATGTATCTAATCCAATATATAGTTGAGGAAACCAATAAATAGTTGAGGAAACCGATATATAGTTGAGGAAACCGATGTATCTAAACCAATATATAGTTGAGAAAACCAATATATAGTTGAGGAAACCAATGTATCTAAACCAATATATAGTTGAGGAAACCAATGTATCTAAACCAATATATAGTTGAGAAAATCAATATATAGTTGAGAAAACCAATATATAGTTGAGGAAACGATATATAGTTGAGAAAACCAATATATAGTTGAGGAAACCGATGTATCTAAACCAATATATAGTTGAGGAAACCAATATATAGTTGAGGAAACCAATATATAGTTGAGGAAACCGATGTATCTAAACCAATATATAGTTGAGGAAACCAATATATAGTTGAGAAAACCAATATATAGTTGAGGAAACCGATGTATCTAAACCGATATATAGTTGAGAAAACCAATATATAGTTAAGGAAACCGATATATAGTTGAGGAAACCAATGTATCTAAACCAATATATAGTTGAGGAAACCAATATATAGTTGAGGAAACCGATATATAGTTGAGAAAACCAATATATAGTTGAGAAAACCCATATATAGTTGAGGAAACCGATATATAGTTGAGAAAACCAATATATAGTTGAGGAAACCGATGTATATAAACCAATATATAGTTGAGGAAACCAATAAATAGTTGAGGAAACCGATATATAGTTGAGAAAACCAATATATAGTTGAGAAAACCAATATATAGTTGAGGAAACCGATATATAGTTGAGAAAACCAATATATAGTTGAGGAAACCGATGTATATAAACCAATATATAGTTGAGGAAACCAATATATAGTTGAGGAAACCGATGTATATAAACCAATATATAGTTGAGGAAACCAATATATAGTTGAGGAAACCGATATATAGTTGAGAAAACCAATAAATAGTTGAGGAAACCGATATATAGTTGAGGAAACCGATGTATAGTTGAGGAAACCGATGTATCTAAACCAATATATAGTTGGGGAAACCAATGCATATTTGAGGAGCCCAATGTTTACTCGAACAAACCAGTGTATAAAGGAGCAAACCCATATACACTTGATCAGACCGATGTATCTAAACCAGTATATGTCTGGTTATACCAATGTATCATAAACCAATGTGTTTGTCATTGAACCATACATTCAATACATATATATATATATAATATGCAATTCAGTAACATTAAGTTGATGTAATTAATGAAACATTGTTAAGAAGAAATAATAACTTTTACATTACCATTTTGAATTAGTTTGTATGTAGAATACAGTAGGTGGGATGGTGATAGTGACAGGAGTGTTCACAGTAGAGATGGGAGTGTTGACCAGAGGAGAAATAATACAAGTAGACATGCTAAGACTGAGAGAAGATGTGCCACACAAGAGAGTGCGATGAGGATGCTTTTGGAAGTACAGTGACCCATACTCAAAATTCGTGCTCTGCATTTAACTCATCCAAAGTGCACACACACACACACACACATACACGCGCGCACACGCACACACACACACACACACACACAGCTTAAGTTAAACAGGATTTCCAAACTTGCTTTTAGACAGATGTGTTCAATTAAAATCAACATGGAAATAAAGGCAGACTGTGAGATATGGACAGATATCATGTACTGTTAGAACGGGAAGAGACTGCGCTAATAAAGGATACAGTGGACTCAATATAAACTTTAGGATATAACGCTCTGACTACTTACAATGGGCAGAGTCTGCATGAGAGCTGAGGTGATGGCCAATGACAGCAGGAGGAAAAACTGTAGAATTTGTATGAATTATTAACACTTTGTTTAAATTTAACCTAAAAGTAAAAAAAACAAAAAAACAAAAAAAAACATCAAATTCAGTGCAAAAACTGCAATAAAATAGTGTCGAGGTGCTCAGATCCACACAGACGTACCACTGGAAATGTTTGCCTTTACAACTTTTGGTCTTCTCTGTAAATGCACAAGACGATCAAATTCATCCCTCTCCACAAACAAGAAAGGTTTGACAAGAGTTTGACAGACCTTCATTTGATCTACTGTTTCAGCTGAAATAAAAAAGGAAAATGTTGTTGTTGTTTTAATACATAGATGTTGAGACAGTGTGTGAGAAATGATTTGTGGACAAAATATTTGAAAAGAAGGACTATAAGGAAGGTTATTAAACATAAAGTAAGGATACATTAGTTAAAATATATCAGTTATAGCTAAATGTCTTCAACAAAACCTGTGATGTGTTGAACCTTTGAAGGACTTCAGCTTCCCTGACAACTTCTTCAAGTTCAGGATTTAGCTTCAAGTTCAAGTTCCCTGTTAATACAAGAACTGATCCAAATCTGATTCTGAGCTGTGAAAATATGACATGATGAACAAGAGAAAGCAAGAAAGAAAAATATGTGTCTGAATTATGAATTACAGTTCAGAAAAAAAGGAAAGGAAAATGAGAGCGAGAGATTGAGAGAGAGACAGAGAGAGACAGAGAGAGAGAGAGAGAGATTCACAAAGAGCTGCTGGACACTGAATGTTGTTGTAGATGGAGATATGTGTGATATGAAGAAACTTAAAAATAGAAAAGTAAAAAAAAACCCACTGAATTACAATTACATTGCAAAATTGTATAAAAGGTTGTTGTGGTTGAGCGACATATTACTATGGTAAAAACATGGTAAATGTGTGACTTTTACATGACCTCTTTCCTTCTCAGGTGAATTTCAAATCAATATCACAATGAAAACTAATGTTATAATGCTGGTGGAGTCCGATTGAATGATCTGAACGTCAAACAGGTCAAATAGGCCAAAAAGCGTCCAGTAATTTGAAAAAAGAACTCATAATATTATTCATAAACACGGGATGATCGAATACTTTATGAGACGGATGGAAACCCTATCTGTACATGTCTCGATGTCATCTTAAATCCATTTCTTTTTAGCAAAACATTTCGAACAGCTGGGAGAGTTTAAAACACAAACAGTTCAAAACGCAATTAGCAAACATATTAAAATAGACCCACAATGCATTCAAAGTTCATGTAGCATATCTCCTGTGTCCAACAGGGGCACTAATTTAGGGAACGGTCATGGGTCGTATTTGAGGATAGTGACCTACACGGGTAAAAAGTGCACCTGTAGCTCAAGTGGTAGAGCAATGCTTAGCAAGTGCAAGGTTGATGGTTCCAATCCCAAGGAACACATGTTAGGAGGGAAATGTTAGCCAGAATGCAATGTAAGATGCTTTGGATAAAAGCATCCTGCTAAATGCATAAATTTATTTTAATTTAAAATGTATACGGTCATGTGGGTTGGAGGACTTGTTGGTACTGTTTAGCAGGTTCAACTGTAAGGTGTGGAAAGATGTGTTGATGCTCACATAAACAAAACCTTCTGTGGTTTACAGGAAGTAAAGGGATGAGAGGAAACAGGTTCAGTTACATGATTGGTGAACAGGTGCATGATTGGCACACAACACATCTGTCTTCCCTTACCTTCACTTGCTTCATAGGACTTTTTTAGATCCTGGAGACTTTTCCTGTAATCGGAGAGAGTTTTTCTGGTTTGTTCAGATTGAGGCATCTTCTCTTTTATTTTATTCTTGTGGGTTGTTAGAAAACTCGGGTGAAGCAATAATAAAGATCTGTCTATCTGCTCAGAGATTTCACAGCTCCAGCAGCTCAACTTTATGACTTCCTTTCTTCTGTGGTAAAGTTATTTTGAGAAATCATACTTCACAAATAATTTTAGATTCAAATATATCTCATAAAGCTTTACATGTACAGTACACAACAGGTTTGATGGGTAAACAGCTGGGGTATTTTGTCATGTTTGAAATCTTTTATTTTGTCAGGTGTTGCGTGTCATGACTTTGTCTGAATTTTCAGGTATGTCTTGTTAGTAAAAGTAACAGGTATCTATAATATAAAAACATAAGACATACCAACGCCCCTGAAAATAAAACTGCACTGTTTAGCAGGTTCAACTGTAAGGTGTGGAAAGATGTGTTGATGCTCACATAAACAAAAACTTATGTGGTTTAAAGGAAGTAAATGTTGACAGGGAAACAGGTTCAGTTACACGAGTGAAGAACAGGTGCTGTTTGATGAGATGAACAGCTGATCCATCTAGGAATCTTTCATGTTCTGGGAATGTTTCAACGGCAAGTTTTATTTTAGTTCCCATGTTCTGATAAAGCTTCCCATCACACTAGATGTGGACTGACACTGCTCAGAAGTCAAATGTTGGTTGAAAGTGAAAACCTAACCTTTGTTAGATGTCAAACTCCAGCGTAAATAACTCCAAAAAACAGTATTACCAACTTCACTTATTATCAGTGAGATTGACTTTATTTCTGTCATAAATTAAAAAAAAGTTCTTATTGAGATTAACAGAGATGTCAATGGTTTATTGAAAATAATAGTTTGGTTTGACTTCACCATTATGTTGATCAATAGTTATACAGTATGACTCTTTTTAATGTTAGTATTTATTTGATTATTGTAATTACTGAGATGGGTAGAGTACCCAAAAACTGTGTAAAAATAAAAGTTCTAGTCTGAATATTTACATGAGTAACAGTAAAAAAAAAAAAAGTATCAGATTAAAATAACTACTCTTTAATTACTTTGGGTCATATACTCAATATCTATAGTCTAATTTTATTTAGATGTATAGTTAAAATGTATGTGTGTGTAAATATTTTTAATTATGTTCTTTAATTATGTTTTTTCAATTATGTTCTCTTTAGACAATCCAAAACAAAATATCACAGGTTCCAAAAAATATTAAACTGTTTCCAGCACTGGTAATTAATCAATACATTAGAATTATTTTTGAAGAACCGTGACTCTGGAAACTGGAGTAAAAGCTGATGAAAAGTGTGATTTGCATCACTGAAATAAGTATGTAATATATATGTATAAATAATCTCTGACACAGAGAAGTGTAAAAACTCCTCACATGACCACTAAGTTACTGAACATCTGAACATAACAAACCAAATGCGGTCTCACACGAGAGTGTGCTGCTGCTCTGCGCCGCTAGAGGGAGCGCGAGTGTCCTTCACATGAGTCGAGCTAAAAAACGAAAACGAAAACGAAAGTGAAGCTGAAAGTGAAGTACGAAAGTGAAGTACAGCTGCTTGCAAATGGTATTCAGTTCAGTTTGAAAAGCTGCTTTTGTATTGTCTGAGCTGAGCCAGGAAGTCCAGCAGGTCATTATATCTGTATTCAACAGCAGATTATATGCATGCTTAACAATATATGATTGTATGTCATGTCTGTACTAAAGTGTATTACTTAAATAGATAGTCCACCCAAAAATGAAAAATCATCATTTACTCACCCTCGTGGAACTACATGCTTCTCTGTCTGTCGGTCTATTTTTACTTTTAGGCAAACTATATATATATACATAAGAACTACAAGTGACTTCCAGCCGCAGTCTTACATGAATTCAGCTGAAGATAAAAGACATTAAATCTGAAGATCTCAGCAGAAGAGGATCAAACAACACAAACAGCTTCACCAGCTTCACACTAACCAGACTGACTTTTTAGTCTACAGGAGATCGTATTGGGAATTACATAAATTTAAATGATAATATTTATGTTCATTTATTTTTTTATGGCACAACTGTAGCATACAGGGATATAATTTCAACTTTTATCTCATACTGTAATTATGATTTATGTCACAATTTCAACTTTTTATATCAATATTTTTGCATAATTTCCACCATGTCAATTTCAGTTTTATAATTACAATTTAGTATGTCATAATATTGACTTTTTATGTCATAATTATGACTTTTATCTCACATATAAATGTGTTAATGTCTGTATAAAAGGCAGCTCCAGTCATTTCTTCCAGCATTCATCTAGACACATAATTTGCCTTAAACCAACAAATTCAAAGCAAACTAAACTAAGATTTAATCAGAAACTGATGCTTAAGATTATTGCATGATTGATTCAGTTTTAACAATCATTTAATATCAGACAGAGAGTTATAAACACAGGTGCAAAGTGACTCAGGGAAACCTTTACCAAAAATAAATAGATTATGAGAACAGCGTCCTCTGCTGGTCACTCTTCATGCCTTACAGTGACAAGTCTTTTACTCATAAAATAAAAGTGTGCTTAATTAATTTGCAAATTTCATACTATCAATACAACTCCTGTAATTTATTTTCCATTATCATTTTTCTTTGTCTTGTGTAGTAACAATAATGTAAAAAAGGTTTATATAAACTGTCTCTATAGTTTATTCATTAAACAACCAGTGAAATTACAGACACTTGTACTGATTGTGCAGCCACAATCTTAAATATTATATATTATAAACCATTAAAGGCATCCGAATTTGGATTTACACCAATCCTGAAAGCACTTCTCAGCCTCCTCCACTTTCTTCTTCAGCTCATCTTTATTCCCATCAGTTGTTTTGTAGTAAACTCTGACCAGCTCTTCATTAAACCTCAGTGGCAGGAAACTGGAGAGCTGACAGAACAAGACCATTCATTCATTAATCATTCACAATCATTCATATCTAAAGAATGATTTGAAATATAATGGTGTAAATGCAATGGATACCTGATAATCTTTAATGGCAGAAGCTTCGTTGGGTTTCCTCTTGCTGTAGAAAAATACCTTTTTAATGGGGTTTTTGTCCTTCATGCCGTGATCCAGATCAACCAGCTGAGTAAGAGATGAAATGGTTTATGAGGAAAAGATGAATCCAGTAAACAGCTGAGCATCTTATTTCAGTGAAAAAAAAGCTGTATCTAAACTCCTGCAATCTAGTTTAAGTTTGCAAATCCGCCCTGAAATATAACATAACTTACATAAACGGAGAAGTCATCAGCGCTCAGAGAAACAGTCGGGTCTGAAGGTTCATACTTGTGTACAGCTGCCTTCCATGAATCTGTCAGCTGTTCCTGATTTGAGAGAGTCAGCAGATACTGGCTTGTGTTTGTGACTCAGAGTTTAAAAGATCATGTTTGTAATGACATTTGGACTGACTCCTTGTGATTTTATGACTATTGTCTGATCTGTAGTTATTTAAATACATGATAAGGCATGTTTTTTTTTAATATTGGTGATATCAGACAAACACTAAACCAGTGTTTTTCAGTTACCTTTGACATGCTGTTCTCAGTCAGTCGAGCTTCTCCAACAAACTTTGGCAGTTTTCTTCTGATGATCTTGTTCAAGATGTCTCGAGCTTCCTTCAGATTATCAGAAGTGGAGGATGAAATCTGCTCAAAGATCTCATCTGACAGAAGAACAGAAGAGTCATTATCTGGAAACCGTAGCAAAACATCGCGCACCATTTTGAACTTGAATATGCCCCAGGTCTCATCAATAATGGTCAATCATCCCTCAATGAATCACTTAATTATCTCATTAACTTTAACTCTGCTTCAGTGTTATTTTAACACTCCTATTTCAACACTAATGAGTGTGGTCTCACATGTACTCCCAGCAGAGTTAATTTCACTCAGATTTTTTTTGCTGTGTAGTGTTTAATATATATTTGACCTTCAGCATGTCTTTCAGCTGACCTGTGAGTTTGCTGTAGTCCTCTGCTGTTTTTATGGATTCAGAAATCTTTAGCATATCTTCAGGTTTTCCTTCATGAAGATCACGATCAGCTAGTATGAGTGCTTCTGCAAACCTAACAGAGAAAAAAACATAAAGTTAGAGTTTGTTTTAACATGCATAAAGATGATTCACAAAAGATGAATCTGTATAATCTTCATAAAAGAAGAATTGGTGATGCAGCATTTTAATATCGTGGCAGCACAGATGTGCTGTTTGGTATCTGCAGGTGTGTTATATATCCACATCCTCTTCATGCTCAGAGAAACTCACATGGTGTCAATGATGTAGCCCATCTTGTGTTGATAGGCCTGGCGATGGAGAGTGTATCGAGTGCGAAACATGTCATAAACATTATCAGCCTCCTGTTAGACACACAAACATCAGAAGTTCCACGGGTGACTTTAAATTATTGACTGTTAGGCTGTCGATCAGCGTAACATTGGTGTTTTTCCAGACATGTGCACACATGAAGAGGCTGTTTTACCTGGATATTTGCACACGAGTGAAGTAAAACTTGTTTAGAAGCTTATAATAGCCTAATTATAGTTTAGAATGAATGCCACTGTAATGTTTATAATGTTTGTAAATGTTTCATTTACCAATACTGTACATAATTTGTGTGTGTGTGTGATAACTGTATCAGGCACCTTGTCTCTGAAGCAGATGTGTTTTCTCCTGTTCACTTCACAGACTCGAGCAAACTTCAGCAGACGCTGATGGTCAAAACTGTTTCGAATGCCCAGGTGATGACAGTCTCTGTCAAATTAAATATTCAACATGGGTCATAAATAATAGGATGATCTTTAAACCAGCTTGTTGATGGATAACTTTATCACACTAACAAATGAACAAGACACGGCTAAATTAAAGTTGTCACATATAACATAATAATATTAATATATGTTTTGTTTCAGCTCCTTTGTGGAAGTAAAAAAAAATACTACTACTACTACTACTACTACTACTAATAATAATAATAATAGGTTTTAGCTGATAATTTATACTTCAGTTCATTGACTTGTCATTGTCTTTATACTCAAGAAAGCACATAATTTAAAAGCATGGGATGTAAATAATCAAATTAGGTTAAACATGTTAACACATTTTTAGACAGATGGAAAAATAAACAGAGATAATAATATTTACCGTGCGAAATAGTCCCATTTGTCCACATCGATGCCGTTCTGTTTATTTGCCACAATCTCATACAGGAAGGATTTGTCTTCATCTCTGCCCTCGTATCTCCACTGAAAAATAATCACTTTAACATTTTCCACGACAGACTGTGAGTCGATTAGGTTTAATTAACCACATCAATATGTACCTCTAATTTTTTTGCCCCTTTGATTAATTCTTTAATGAAGGTGACGTCTTTATCACCCAGTCCATGTTCTTCAAACACATCTTCGTTCTCAGCCTTCAGACGTTTCACAATGTCATCAAACATCTGGACTGACATCTGCTCATGCTGTTGATAAGAAGAGTGAATGTAAGCGATTATGAAATTGTTGATTATTTTCAGTATCTATAATTTTAACTGTTTTCAATCAGTTGTTGAAGTCCTAAAATTTCTCACCTCCCAATTTTCAGGAATGTCATCAGGCAGGCCTAAAAAAAAACAATGAACTCTCGATCATATCAACTATTTCAAGTTCAGTTTGATCACATATACACTGTCCAAATATAGCAATGACACAAGTACGATACTTGCATGTTCACTGATCCTTCTGATTAGATTTATTTTTTCACAAGCACTTACGTTTGGATTTTTTTATTTTTTTGGCTTCAGGAATAACCCACCTCTCAAATGAATGAGAAATTGGACCATGACCTAAAAAAGGAAAAAGGGTTTATAAGAAATAATTATAATAATAATAATAAACAGCATTTTTGTGTAGAATTGAAAATATTACTGGGGGGGGGGTCTATTATATTAAATGTTATAAATATTATATTCCTCCTTAAGATTTTAACCTATAAGACATATTTATTTTTTAAATAACTTTAATCCACACAAATAAATACACACACAAATATCAACAGCACTTGAAACAAAAGTATCAAATCAACACAAATATGAGATGAAGATATTAGGACTGATTAATAAAGGTTGCTGATTTTTTATTTTATTTTTTATTTATTTTTTTGCTGTATAATATTCCATAAGTATTAGTGCTCCTCACCCAAGTCGTGACACAGACCAGCGATCTGAACACACAGGAAATCCTGTTTGGTAATGTTGAGCTCAGGCTGATTGTCATGAAGGATCTTCACCAGACAACCTGCTAAATATGCCACACTAACACACACACACACACACACACACACACACAATCACACAAGATATAAGCTCACTGATTCTAGAATTTTTACTGATCAGACTGAGGGATTATGCAATAAAATAATATCTGCAAAATAGTCAATCAATAAATGAAACAAAAGATATAGAGCGCCCACTGAATGTTGACAACCAGCTTTCTACAGTTGCACAGTATTGAAGGCTCAGTTCAGATCAGTTCTCACCTGAACTGAATTTAATAAACCTTTGAATATAATAATATCTCACCCAAGAGAGTGTTCAAAGCGATTATGAGAAGCGCCAGGATAGACCAGGTATATCCCTCCCAGCTGTTTGATGTGTCTGAGTCTCTGAAACTGAGGAGTGTCAATGATCTTCACCAGCAGGGGGTGCAGCTCCATGTGTCCATGAATGGGGTCATTGAAGATCTACAAGACAAAAAGCATCTGTTTGCTAAGTGCTCTAACTGGTTTTAACTTATAACTAAATATAATTTACCAACTGGGATAAGATAGTAGTTACATAGAAGACCTAAAGATGTTGTTTTGAGATGTTGACCAATATATTCGCTGCCTAGTAAAACGCCAAGCCTGGGATGGAGTTTGTAAAGCACACTGATACTGGATGCTGACTCATCTCAATTTCTCAAAGCATATCCAATAGCTCAGAAAAACAGGATATAAACAGGATATAAACAGGATATAGAAACTATGGACTCTTTTCTAGCACATTAGATACAGTTACTCCTTTACGCTTAAATAAGATTAAAGAATACAGTCTGACATCATAGTATAACAAGCACACTCGCCCCCTAAAGAGAGCGCATCAAAACTAGAAACTAGAGGTGTTTCATATAGCATGGAGGGAAAGTACTTCTACTTATACATTAACTCTTAAAACTTCTAGGTCTACTTACTTGTTGCCTCTTTTAGAAGAAATCAAACAAAACCACAGGTATTTATTCAGTGCACTAGCTAAATTAATAACACATAAAACATCAACAGGTGCAGACATTTCCCAAGAGCTTAGCGGTAATGACTTTATTGAAATTATCAAAGAGAAAATTATAACCTGCTGTGTGTGTGCACTTGGCTGAGTTAAATGCAGAGCACCAATTCTGAGTATGGGTTACCATCCTTGGCAAATGTCACAACCAGGCACACTGTTTAGGTGCAGGATGTGTATTGTGTTTATTAAACTTTATTTTTCATAGTACATGAGACCACTGCCTGCAGCGTTTTACACATGAAACTAATAATAGAAGTGTGAAGTGTGACATAATGTAGCCTTCCTCTGTAAATAAACACAATTTAAATTTGCATCTTACACATATTAATGCCCTTTGAATTGAACATTTCCACGTCCTTCGAACTTGAAACATGGCGCAATATCCTGTAATGTCCAATTCTCAGGGCATTTACTGTCAAATAGAAAAATACATGTAACAGAGCTTTGTTCTGTTTCTGCTTTCACTCAAAATAGGCTTTTTAAAAATGATCTGTGGGGTATTTCATATATAAAAATGCAGAGGAAAAATTCTGCATTCCTAGATTTTTCCTGGGGCCCCCAAATCACTAAATCTGCTCCTCACACTGACATCATGTGATGACTTGGCATTTCAGTTTAAAGATAACAAATAATTATCTACTAAATGACTACTGTTGACAACATAACTATAGACTTGTATGTTTCTGCATGGAAGTAAGATTTAATATGATACCATCATCATCATTTTTTTTTTTTACCTTCATTTGTTCTTTAGAGAAGTTTAAAGAGTATTTCTTCAGGACGTCCTGCAATTCATCCTTGATAATCTCCCACAACTGTTGTTTCTCAGGCTCTGGAAAGGAATGACATTTTAAATCATCAGTATAATATATAGACTGGATATTGAACGTGTTGCTTCATTTTTAAGTAATCAAATTCATTGTAGCCTTTAAACATTACGTTTACATCCACACAAAACACATCTGTCTTCCCTTACCTTCACTTGCTTCATAGGACTTTTTTAGATCCTGGAGACTTTTCCTGTAATCGGAGAGAGTTTTTCTGGTTGGTTCAGCACGAGGCATCTTCTCTTTTATTTTATAATTGTGGGTTTTAAGAAAACTCGGGTGAAGCAATAAAGGTCTGTCTATCTGCTTAGAGATTTCACAGCTCCAGCAGCTCAACTTACTCGCAGGAATACACGTTCAGGAAAGTCTTGTCATTATGAGGGTGTGTCTCAGACCAGCCTGGTTTCATTGTTTAGATGAAGGTGTTAGTGTGTTCCTGTGGCTCAGTGGTAACATATTATGATATCAGTGCAAACGGTTGTGGGTTCAATTCCCAGGGAACACATGTTAGGTAAAAAATAATGTAAGCTTGACTTCCTTTTTACTTTGGTAAAGTTATTTTGAGAAATTTCCCCTCACAATTAATTTTAGATCCAAATATGTCTCATAAAGCTGTACATGTACAGTACACAACAGGTTTGATGGGTAAACAGCTGGGGTATTTGTCATGTTTGAAATCTTTTCTTTTGTCAGGTGTTTCTTAGTGCGTGTCATGACTTTGTCTGAATTTTCAGGTATGTCTTGTTAGTAAAAGTAACAGGTATCTATAATATAAAAACATAAAACATATCAACGCCCCTAGAAATAAAACTGCACTGTTTAGCAGGTTCAACTGTAAGATGTGGAAAGGTGTGTTGATGCTCACATAAACAAAACCTTCTGTGGTTTACAGGAAGTAAAAGAGGGAAACAGGTTCAGTTACACGAGTGAAGAACAGATAGTGCTGTTTGGTGAGATGAACAGCTGATCTTTATTGGCACACAACACATTTGTCTTCCCTTACCTTCACTTGCTTCATAGAACTTTTTTAGATCCTGGAGACTTTTCCTGTAATCAGAGAGAGTTTTTCTGGTTTGTTCAGATTGAGGCATCTTCTCTTTTATTTTATTCTTGTGGGTTGTAAGAAAACTCGGGTGAAGCAATGAAAGTTTGTTTATCTGCTCAGAGATTTTACAGCTCCAGCAGCTTAACTTTATGAGTTCATTTCTTCTGTGGTAAAGTTATTTTGAGAAATTACACCACACAAATAATTTTAGATCCAAATATATCTCATAAAGCTGTACATGTACAGTACACAACAGGTTTGATGGGTGAACAGCTGGGGTATTTGTCATGTTTTAAATCTTGTTTTTTTGTCATGTGTTTCTTAGTGTCGTGACTTTGATTTTTCAGGTATATCTTGGTAAAAGTATATTAAAACGTAAAACACACCAATGCCCTTTAGCAGGTTCAACTGTAAGGTGTGTTTATGTTCAGAAAAAAACAAAAAAACTTATGTGGTTTACAGGAAGTAAAGGTTGACAGGGAAACAGCTTGAGTTACACGAGTGAAGAACAGATAGTGCTGTTTCACGAGATTAACAGCTGACCAACCTAGGAGTTTTTCATGTTCTGGGAATGTTTCAACGGCAAGTTTTATTTTAGTTCCCAAAATGTTCTGCTATAAGTTAGGATAACATGCTCTAAAATTAACATTCTACATTCTAACATTCTAAAAATTTATATTGATAAAATTGATAAAACATTATTCTCTAACATTCTGATGAAGCTTCCCATCACACTACATGTGTACTGACATAGCTCAAAAGTCAAATGTTGGTTGAAAGTGAAAACCCAACTTTTGTTAGATGACAGCATTACCCGCTTCACTTATAAACAAGGTTGACTTTATTTTTGTCATAAATTAAAAAAGTTCTTATTGAGATTAACATACCTGTTGATGGTTTATTGAAAATAATAGTTTGGTTTGACTTCACCATTATGTTGATCAGTAGTTATTCAGTATGACTCTTTTTTAATGTTAGTTTTTATTTGATTATTGTAACTACAGAGATGGGCAGAGAACCCGAAAACTGTGTTAAAATAAGTTCTAGTCTGAATAGTTACATGAGTAACAGTAAAACAAAGTATCGGATTAAAAAAACTACTCACGTAGTTAATTTCTTTGGGTCATATACTGAATATCTATGCTCTATTTTTATTTAGATATATAGATAAAATATATGTGCGTATATGTATATTTAATCAGCCTTTATTCCAGTCTTCAGTGTCACATAATCCTTTAGAAATCACTCCAACATGTTGATCTATGTTGATCATGTGACACACAGCAGCCACAACATCATATTGGCAAATTATTATTAAGCATTATTATTATTTATTTTTTATTAGAAACATTCCCAGTTCCCAGATGCATAAACTGTATCATGAAATATCTCGATTCTCACCTTCATAGACTATTTTAATAACGATAATATGCAATGGTCAATATAACCTAATAATGTAATCTGTTAAGTATGCATAAAAACCTGTCTGTTTACTTAAGTAACAGATATGAGCCTCATGACATAACATATTTTAATACGACTGACTTTATATTAAATGTTGAAACATTTAAAGTTACTGTGACATAAAATCGGCTACAGAAAGAGAGCAAATAACATTTACATTATCAAAGAACACTTTCACTGAATGTCTAGAGTTCAATCACTCTCACAAACTATTTATTTATTATTATTTTTGAGAATTAACAGAGGTTTAAATGTTAATGTTTTATTTGAAAATGTTTGATCACCATTACTGTGATCAGTGTTTGCTTTAGTTGGGTAGTTTGACTCTTGGCTTAGTAAGTTTTAGGTTCCTGTAATAGTGTTTACCAAAACACATAATTTGTTATAAATTATTATTAATTAACAATATTCAAGAATGTTTTCTTCCATCAGCAAAGAAATCTGAGTGAAATTAACTCTGTTGGGAGTACATGTGAGACCACACTCAAGAGTGTGAAAGTGTTAAAATAGGAGTGTAAAATTAACACTGAAGCACAGTTAAAGTTAATGAGATAATCAAGTGATTAATTGAGTGATGATTGACCATTATTGACGAGACCTGATGTCAACTTGCAGAATCAACAAAGATGAAAATTACTATTTTAATGGTGTCACCATTATAGCGGTCAGTGTTTGCTTTAGTTGGGCTATTGACCCCTAAAATGTTAAAGTCAGATTTTAATTGGCTGTTATAACTGAGTTATAAATCTGATGGACAAGCAAAGCCCATTGTTATTTCTGAGTTAAAGTTACATTGTTGATTATTGCAGCTCTATGAGTCTTCAACAAAGTTTTTCCAGCACCAAAACCTCTCAGTTAGACATGCAAACATCAAGAATCAACCTGTGAATCTCAACAATGGTGAAAATCAAAAAAGCATGTTGCAGTGCATTCTGGGTGCCACCTATCAAAATTCATCCATGGCTCCCATGATGCATTGCGGCATGATTAAATTATTAGCTGGATTGTTTCAGTAATTTCCTTTATTCTTACTATTCTATTTTTTTTTTATGTTTCTTTTAGTAGTTTGTTTTCCAATGTTTATAGTTGTTCTGTTTTTCTGAAAATGCTGTTTGTCATACACAAATTTGAGTTTCATACACAAATATTGGATGTATGTGTGTGCCTAAAACAAGCTTTTTTATTATCAGAACAACTTTCAAGAAATCATTTTAATTAACAGTTACCATTAGTGATGTGACATTTGAACCGAGGCGTAGGAGCTTGTGTTGAGAAAAAAGGGGCGTGCCAGATAAAGCCGGTTTTCGAGGCTTGTGTTGTTGACATGGAGAACACGTGACTGATGGCAAACGAGGCCTCGGTTTGTGTGGACACGTCATCGGTTCGGTCTGAGTGTCGGTTCCGGATAAAGGCGGTTCGAAACTCACGCCACCTTGTGGGTGTTTTCAGGTGTAGATGAATCAGTTGTAGTAGAGAGAGTCAGAGTTAGAGTTAAATAGTTGTGTCGTAATCGTTATTGTGTCATATATGTGTTAGGGCTGTATAATATTAGATTATATCAGGTTATATTAGGTATAGTATATTTTTATTATTAATTAAAGTAGTTATGTTATAGTATTGTTATATTAATTAGATACGATTTTTTGGATTGCTTTGGTTTTTTGGATTTGGACTGGACTGCTTTTTGATTTGGATTGCCCTCTTGGATTTGTTTGCTTTTTGTGAACTCTTCCTTTTTCCTTGTAATGGAGCCAGCAAGAAAGAGGAATCCTCCTCTGTTTGGGAGTTTTTTTAAATGGTTGGTCACAATAAGGTATGTGTATTATTATTATTGTTTTACTGTCTTGATCTAATAATAATACTCACTATAAGGCTTTATTATATTTCATGTCTATTCGTTTATGTTTCTAGGTGAAATGTTTGCTGTGCCTAAAGGAGCTGACATACAACAATAACACCTCCTCCATGCTCAGGCATTATCGAGCACTGCACGAGCATGCACAGACTACTAACAATCTTTATCAATCAAATCAAATCAATATTTATCCAAAGTGAATCTCACAGGATCCACTAGTATATTGGGCTCAACATAAACATCTGTATCCTCATTTATAACAGTTGGCCCTGCGTTCCTCTGTTCCAATGCGAAATGATCTTTTCCAAGGCTGGAGAGGTTTTGTCCAAAAGGAGGATTCGTCTAAATCGTCGAAAAATTCTGTTCCTCAATAAAAGAATGTGTGATCCTTCCCTCACCCACCCCAAACTGCAGTGTTGCAGTTTGTTCCACTAAATCCAAAGTCCCATAAGCACAACACTGCACTAAAACTAGTAACAGTTTAATGCACAAAACACACCAGAAACAATTCTTAACCTTTCCCACCCCACACTTTTCTGTTGTAATTTGCGTTATTACACTCCCTCCACCATAAGAACTACATTCAACACAGTCTCACTTTTGTTGTTCCTACTGTCACTATCCGAACAATTTATGAATAATGAATGAACTGTGTGTGACAGTTGTCTCTGCACAAGTAAATTCAGACAGACAGAGAAACATATTTTATTTGATACCCAGGCAATGGACAAATGTCTGCTCAGGTCATTGATTCAGTAGGCTTTTATTGGTCTGCTATTTCTTTGCACAGTAGCTAGGTGTCACTAGTGAGCAATAATGTATGAAGCCTCGAGTAATGAACCTTTTGGTGAAGCAATGGGCTGCGAGGTTTCAGTGGTTCAGGAAGCCTCATTTTGCCACCACTAGTTACCATACAATCACAGGGTTGTTATAATCAATGAGATCAATCAAATCTGTTTAGGCTTTAATTGAGTTTGGTGATTCAGATCAAATGCCCAGGTTTTGATTTTCTCTCGTCTATTTGTTACAATTCAGTTGTAACAGCCAAACCAAATCTGACTTTAAAAATGTAAGGCTCAAGAGTCCAACTGAACAAAACACTGACCACTATAATGGTGACATAAAAATAGTGATTTTCATCTTTGTTGATTCTCGTCAATAATGGTCAATCATCCCTCAATGAATCACTTAATTATCTCATTAACTTTAACTCAGATTCAGTGTTAATTTAACACTCCTATTTTAACACTTTCACACTCTTGAGTGTGGTCTCACATTTACTCTGAGCAGAGTTAATTTCACTCTGTATTTTTTGCTGTGTAGTTTGCACTGCACAAGGCATGGTTTCTTTTTCCCATGTATAATAGATAAACATTCACTGGTTTTATGTGGTAATATAAGTCATCCGGCCAAGCAGGTTAAATGAATAAAGTAGCTCGGAACAGACTAGAAAATCAGACAACGATTAGCTCAGATCTGATTAATTTGATCTAAACATTTATTCATTGTTGATTATGCGCTTTTGAAGATAGCTCAACTCCATCAAGCTGGGGTCACAATATTTCAGTATTTCTGGTCATAAGTGTTTGTGATTTTAATAGTTTTATCATTCAGTTCAGAATGTTACTATTGTTAAGTCATCATTTCAGGAGTGACTCGTCATTCTGTACACACAACAATCAGTCTACTCCAGATTATGATGTTGGGAGGGACTGTACAGACTGATTAATAAAACATTAACCCTTTAGGCGCCAGGGCCTTTTGGAAAAAATGTTGTATTTTGACATCAAGATTTCAAAAGCATGTGGCTTGAAAGGGCTTAAAGATAGAGATCTACTGTCAGTTAGACAAATGTTGGGCATGACCAAAAGTTTATGTGGGGTCTACATTTTCTACAGTTTCCCTCTTTTCAGGGTTAACATAGTCAGAGTTTTCATTTAACCTTCTTTCTGAAATAGGCCCCTGGATTTGCTCCAAGAGTTGTCATCTTGTTTCTATATTACAAAATCAACAACGTCACAAAAAAAGTGTGTTTTTTGAGGGAAAGATAACCTTGTTCAGTTTTTCCGGTGCAGCAACAGGATGTTAGCATGGCTCTCAAGTCTTACTCGTCCACAGTGAGGCACACGCATGTCGAGTTCACACGCTCTCAGGCCACGCTGAGAAGTAAGTGATAGCTTGTCCCACTATTTAAACAATTAACTCTTTCCCCGTCAGCATTTTTTTTTAAAACAGTTTGCAGCCACCGGCAGCAATTTTGATGATTTTCAGTCAAATTTGATGTTCTCCAGTATATTTTGCTGTATGTAATACACTAAAATAATGATCAGATTTAAACAAAAAAATATTTTTTATTTTTTTATTTTTTTATCAACACAAGAATATAGGTAGGTTTCATAAATAATCCATAATTTTGAGCAAAAAGTTGAAAAAAATCTAATTTTTATCAAAAACTACATCTGGATAATATTCAGTATGAATATCAAAGCATAAATCCTGTAAATCGCTTCCATCAACACCTCCAAAGCTAGCACAGATATATATACCCCTTCCTGGATCAACATTGTACTCTGTAACATTATGCTGTTTTCATTTATATGCTGTCTATTGCTGATAATCACATTATTTTTCATATGCATCTGTTTACATAAGAGATTAATGTTTACCATCCTTTTCACGTGTGTTTTTGTTTGGGAGGTCTTGTACTCGTTCAGAAGATGTGTAATAGTGCCCCTGAGTGTATAACAGTGAGAACTCGTTATAACTCCTCAATGGAAGGGAAATTAATAAACAAGGTTGGGGAAGTTATCTGTCGAGGTCATATCTGTCTCAGAATCATACAGAGTTACATAACACCTACCAGCCAATCAGAAATTAGAATGTTTTTTCTGTGTAAATATGGTGATCACACTGCAAGCATGAACATGGATGCACATCCACACAGAGAGTAAGGTGATAGATCAAGATCCCCTTCGTTTTTTTTTTTTTTTTTTTTTTTTTTTTTTATAGCATTTTTTACATTTAGATTTTACGATTCCTGGACGAATCAGTTACCTACCTGTCAACACTTTGCTCTCACAGTGATGTCACCATGAGCTCCCAGGATACTTGTGATGAGGTCACAATGTGAGGTCACTGTGAGCTAAAAGTGTAACCTCACACTGCACTCAATGTGTGCTCATACTAATGTGAGGTCAAAGTGCACTCACTGTACAGAGACTAGGTACCCAGCATGCATTGCAGCATGGAGCTTTTAATTGTCACCATTGTTGAGATTCCTACACTGATTTTTTATGTTTCTCTGTTTTTAAATGACACAGCAGTTCAAAATGCTTGTGACTTGTAATGCTTTTCATAAATTATTAAACTGCTGGCATATGTTGCATCATTAAATACCTTTTATAATTAAAAAACTTTAGATAAGTAGCTCCCCACAGAAACTGCGTATTGAATCTGGGTGGTGGTTGTGTTATCAAATGTGCTTTACAAACACAGTTACAGCAGCCCAAAAAATATAATGTCTAAAAAGTCAAGGGTTAAGAGTCCAACTAAAGCAGATACTAAGCAGCTTGATGCTAGCGTGTGAAATGAAACAATCAAACATCATCATCTAAATATCTGTTCATTCTCATTGTCTCAGTGTGGCAAGAAAATTGATTTATCTAATGTATTTCACTTTTTAATGATAAATTGTTAATTTATTTACTTCACTTATTTAATGATTTATCAACTTTATTTTATTTAAGCATTTGTTTCACTTATGTTATGATTTATTGTTCATAAAATCATTGATTTCCGATGAGATCACATCTGACATAATGTACATATAGACATAATGCTTTCAATGCAGTTGAAATTTATTTGAAGGTTTGCTACATTTATACAATAGTAAATCAAACGATCAAAAACAAAGATAAAGTAAAAGCTTAAACCTTCACATCTGTCAAATGGTGAAAATAATATCAGACATTGGTTTCTGAAAACACTGATGTTTCTAAAACACACGTTTGATCTTCATGCGGATAGATTTCAGACCGACATCAAGCCCCTTCCAACTTTGCCAAACATTCCCAATGGCAAAAAAGTTTGTATTTGGAGTTTTTCCCCATAAATACACACCGTTAGGGTTTGTGCCATGACAGTTTTTGTACCAAAATGCGCCGAGATGCAGACCGGCACAGTTATGTTCATAGGAATCTTGGTCCTTGTCAAAGGTGGAGAACTTCTCTCCGTCATGGTACAACAAAGATTCACCTGCAGAGGAAGAGCATCACTCAGCACATTGGGATCTTGTGACTTATTCACTTATTCATGACATATTGACCATTCATAATAATACATTTATGATTATTTAGAATGACATCTATTTCTGATTTTTAAAAAAAATAGAAATAATAAAAAAAAAAAAAACTCTGATATTCTACTATATAAGGAACTCTCTAATTTGGTATTATATAATTTCTACCAATTTTGGTACTGTAATATTAGAGGTTAAAATTAACAACAGAGCCCAAAGTACTATATTCAGCTGCTATTTATTTTCAGGTTATCCACTGATGTATATAATAACTGGATGCTCATTGCGTTCTAAACTACAGACAATGACTGACAGCCAAAACACTGACCCACATCACCCGATTTAAAGCGTATCAGTCGCACGGGATTAGATTGCATGGTATTTTTATGTAAATTAATTTTTACTTCTACCTGCAATATTCTGATATAATGTGAAATTACATAAACTGACTGTGCAAGGCAAATGAAGGTATGTGAATAAAAAGCATTAATCTTTATTCAGATTTCAGAATAAGCTTGTCGTTTGTACATATGTTGAGGATTTCGTCTGTCTGTTGTTTATCACAGGCAGGGATGTTGTGGCAGGCTCACACATCTGGTCAGCCAGAATCTCAGGCTTTTCCTCAAAGAAAGTATTTAGCAGCATCCAGTAGGACTTTACCTGGGGCGTCACAAACCAGATCTTGCTGCCAGACCAGACCCTGAACCCCTCCATGAGGGTAATGTTATTTCAGATGGCGAGATGGATGGCACCAATGAACTTCTTCACATACACCTCCAAGTCTCTTCTTCTTTGTCAAATAAAGATTGTGGCCCAGTTGGGGTTGTAATGATTTCACATTGGGGACATATTTATTCAGGCAATCTCCAATTTAATTTGTTCTGTCTCAATAATGCTTTTAAAGACAATGATGTTGAAAAAGGTAAAGATCCAAAATAGTCTTTAATAACAGTCACATGTCGAACCAAACAAAGCAGGCAAGTAACACAACCATAACAGAGACGGCAGCAGACAAAGATCAGCAAGAAGGACCAAAACAGAGCAAAACTGTAACACCTACCTGCTCCGCCATCTTTGAATCCTGAAACATGCAGTCGATACCCATCAGCTTCAGGACCCACAGAGAAAGAGGAGTACACCGCAAAAACTTGATTTCCTTCAAAGTCCTCCAGATCCACTCTCAGCGTGTACTTCCTGTTGCGTGTCAGCTGGTTCATGTTCTCCAGCCCTGATCACACACACACATGAAGAACACGTTCAACCAAACACGGGACATGAACATCCACACAAACACACACACACACACACACACACTGAGAGATCTTACCCAGCCAGTATTCACTTTCCACATTCCCAAATCCTCTCTTGTACTGGTCCCACGGCCGATAGAAGTTCACGCTGCCGTCCATTCTCCTCTGAATCACCTGTGATGGGTTTATACAGAAGATATGATTCATAATGAATGTTCTGATGTGTGTTAATGATTTATAGTCACATTAATACCGTCCATCCTCCATTGTCTTCAACTTTCCCATCTGAGATCATCTCACAGTAAACCCAGAGAGGAGCGTCGCCCACTGGATAGATGGGATAAATCCCACAGATTTTTTGTCCTGAGTTAAAAATGTCAGAACAGTCGAATGGCATGAATTTACAGTCACTGCCCAGTACAGCCGGAAGAAGAGCCACCAAAAACACCATCATCTATATGAGACAGAAAGATAAAGAGATTAAATAAAAAAAAATGCTGAAAACATCTCTAGGAATGTAGAGTTAGTATAAACGTACTGCCATCTTCTCAATCTTTCCCACAGCAGATCACAGCAGAGATCTGTTTTACCTTGACAAAAATAACAATCATATTTCTGTTATGTCTATTTCCTGAAAGATCAAGTTTATGTTCTGTAAAGTAACTGACCATTTGTGTTGTGCCTCTTGTGTTGTTCTGTTTGATAAAAACACTCTTTATGTATCTGTCAGATTGACAGGCGCCTCCTCTGCATCTTCATGTAAATGTAAGCACTAGATGTCTAGCTGCATGATCATGTTATCTGTAATGTATGTTTACAGAGAGAGAGAGGGGGGGGGGATGCCAAATTAAATATTAGATTCTGGTAAATAACCCATTCTGCAGCCAAAAGTTATTTACACACTAAGTCATACACCATCAATTATAACAAAGGACAAAATGGCCACAACTGTTTTATTTATATTAATTAATCATATTAAATTCAAAGTGTAGATTGCCTCTCAAACAGCCTGACAACTTGCACTCAGATTGTCCGGTAGAGCCAGACAAATATATTATGATAGCAAACCCTAACAAAATATGTCCTCTGAATCTCCAAAATGTCTCTTTCTCTATAGGTTTTATGAACAATAAGGGAACTTCTTTCCATGTTATCATTCTGCAAACATTATGTAAATGTTACTTTCAAATGGGAATTTTCTGAAAGGAGTAGCAATACTTAACAAAGTACATAGTAAATACCAGAGAATTTGGAACAAACATTCTTGTTCATGTCACTGAAAAATGTTATGTAAAGCTTTAGGAGCAGCTGACCAGAGTTTGAATCTATTCCTGTAACTTATTGCATTACAGATTATAACCGGACCCTTCATCGGTTTCTGTTCAAGATGTTGATGCAGAAACACATATTCGCGAGCATCTGACCAGTAATGCAGTTCATGTTCAAAGGACGAGCTTTTAAAAGCAAGGATTTTTGTACTTAAGAACAATTCTGTCTTAACAACGTTCACTTGCGATGGAGTAATATTTGACCATCAGCGTCTGTACTTTCACTCAAGTAGTGGAGTGGTTTACTTTGTCCACCTCTGGTTGCAAGCCCCAGCCAATGAAGAAAAGGGGCGCAGGAGACTTGCACAGGACACTAGAAGAGGCAGCATCCATGACATTTTGGTAGGGATCCCAATTCGTCAGTCATTACCGACATGGCGTTGAGAGTGACTGACTGCAAGGGAACATCTCGGTTACGTTTGTAACCCTCGTAACATGAAGGTGGGACCGGGGACGTCACCACAGCTGTTTGGCCTGGTCACCAGCTCGGCTCCTCAGCAATAACCTAACTAGGCCAATGCATTGCACACGCTGCCTATTCATACTCGCGCTATGATCAGTGGCAGCTGTGCATTGGCTCATTTATTTTACACTTAAGTTGGATTGGTTTCTCAAAGTGAGACCCCAATTCGCCTGTCATTACTGACGTGATGTCTATGTCCCCTTTTCAAGGAAAGAGGGTTACAAATGTAAGTGAGACGTTTCTGAGAGAGGTTCAGAATAAGGGTTGAAAATAATATTTTTTTCACATATCGTTTATTTATTTACTTATTTATTTGTTGTGTCATTATAAGCAAACCTCAAACCTTAACATATTAAAAATAATAAAAAAGTCCATGTCATGAGCCCTTTAAAGAAAGAAACTTAATAAGAAGAGAGTTCCGGCTTCAGAAATTTTATTTTCAGTGCTGTTTAGACAGTTTCACTGTAAATTCTGTAGAAAAATATAGTTTGTTCTCATTCTATGTTTTTGGGTAATTGCTGTTTGTCCTCAATGGGTTTTGGTCTTGAATGTGTTCTAGTGAAAAGCGAGCTAATAACAGATCACATGGCCTCCAGCTTTGCATGTGTCATGAACAGAAATGAGTCTTATGTTGGTTTTTGGGATGTCAACAGCTCAAACCAATTCATTTTGTGTGTCAAGAGTACAAATGTATAAAAACAAATAAAGCACTATGAAGACACAAATACAGACAGTGTCTTGAAATGTAAGCCTGTTTACCTCTCAAACATCTGATCTACCGAAGAGCAAACCATTGAGGATGTTGTGTTGTGTTTTGAACATGTCATGTCATCTGCAAAGAAAAAATGGATCCAAGAAACATGTTTGTTAATGTAAGTTAAACAGTACATTGTGCATTATGATGAATTTCCAAGTGAAGGCAGGTGTGAGTGCATATGATCTGCATGCAAAGTGAGGCCAAGACTTTTGGAGGGTGCCTGGTGTCAAGAAGGGCTGCGAAGAACCCACTTCTCTCCAGGAAAAGCAACAGTGCAGACTGGTCTTCCCCACTGGGCAAAGTTACGTCCAGTGGACGTCTTTTTATGTCTTTGCTGACGTTGAAAAGACGTCCCCTGAGGAGCCAGAATGAAAGTTAAAGTTTTTTTGACGTCTTCTGTACGTCCGATTTAGACGTTCACAGAACCTGCTTTCAAGGTTAAAAACTAGTTCAAAAGTGGTCAGTGGACACATTTTCAACATCATTTAAGGTTAATTTAGGCATAACTTATACTTTTTCTGGATCAAATCAACACTAATTACGGTAAATTAAAAACTGTTTGGCATGATGACCTTTCATTTCTGACAGCAGCCACTGTCCCATTTAGCAACTTGTTGGCAACCGTGTTTTTTAAGAAACATAACAGTTAAAAAAATCACAACTGGTGTGTAACTGGTGTGTTTTATGTTGTAGAATAAAACGTGAAAGTTGAACCTGTGTGAATCACGGACCTTATTTTAGGGATTTAATTAACCAAAATCCCATTCAAAAACCAATTGACTCTTTATGGAACTGGAAGTGCTAAAATGCTAACTCTCTTCCGGGTTTTTGCCTGCAAAGTGACATCATAGGTCCAGGACTCTATTCTCATGAAATGTGTAAAAAATGTCCTTGTTCCCTATTGAATTTTATTTTTTAATTTTTTTATGCTGGGATGACATGCACATGACCAGCATAAACCAGCAAAGGACCAGCATCCCAGCATCAAAACATACCTAACCAGCATATGCTTCTTTTTTTATTTTTTTCAGTAGGGTTGTATGTAAATTATTATTATTTTGTATTTGTGACATTACTGCATATGATTACATTTACCCCATATATTACCATATATTTTACTCTATATTATACTTATAATATTTTAAAACAGGCTTTAAACAGATGTACAGTATTTTAGAAGAGCTTAGAAGAGTTGCTATCAGGATAACTGTCATTAACAGATATAAGGCGGGGCTTGAGAGAGGGACTGTTATTGTTACATTTGTTGTTCATTTTAGGTGAAATATGTCCCGGACATATGTGAGTCACGTCATTAGTGCTTGGCTAAATAACACCAGCAGTTTCCTTAACTCACATAATCGGTGTCAATAAAATCCACTATTTTGCTTAAGTATGTATTATATGCAATTTAAAATGGGTTAACTAATCATTATATCTGTGATTGTTTCACTCATTTTCCTACAAGCATCCGTTGTCTGTCAATGCGCTCATTTTCGTCAAACTGAAGTCCTATCCAGCGCTCCAGTCCAGCAGGGGGCGGAAGTGCGTCATATGTTGCTGCGTCTCGCGCAGACTCTGCTGCTGTGTGATTAACGTATTTCAGGTCGGTTATGTGAATTTACTGCATAATGTACTTTAAGAGATTATGACCGTGTGCTTTATTGTATCTCGCTACTGTGTGTCGGACGATGATTTATGTTTTACAGAGTTAGCGAGTTCAATATCATGTTTTAATACTTCAAATCCAGCAGCTAAACGTTTCTTAAATGTGATTAATATTATGCATTATTGTATAATATTTGATAGAAAGCATAAATCATCTTTGTAACATTGTTATGATTTCTTGAGCACTTTTTTTTCTCTCTAAGGTACATTTTTCATAGTAAAATGTAAACATTTTGTTATGAAAAGGTTTGTATTTAAAACGTTTTATTGAATGATTAGATTTTATTTTAGATTTGTCTGTGTTATCATTATCCCAGACATTCAGTAGAAAACCATAAACAAGTTATGGTAAGTATTCTTTGAAATAATAATTACTAGTAACTTTATTAACTTGCCATGAAGGCAATTCATTTTAATAAATTGTATTAGTATAAAGAAAGGTTAGTGAGATTGAAGAATCTGAAGAAACATCTAATTATATGTGAATTAGTTTTTTTTCAGTCCATTATCAATGTGTCTTCCAGTAACCATGAAGTTTTTGTGTTCAGATGTTGAGCATGAAAGCGCAGGTGGATGTGGTCTGCTGTAAATCAGTAGGAACTGATCTGTCCATGCTGGATATTGAGGATTTCATCACAGAAATCTGTCAGCTGAAGAAAGAGGTGGCTTCACTGGAGGCAAAGCTGAGAGAAAGAGGAGACAAACTGAACAGAGAGGTTTGAACAGATCTTCAATTTATCCTTCAGCTCAGACACACAGTGAGACTCCTTTCACAAACCAAACTCATTTCTTATCACCATCTCAAATTAACTATTCACCAGTATAAGCACCACTAGAGTTAACTTCTGAGTAATAAGGCTAATATCAGCATTTTGTTCTTTATTATTGTTTATCTGTGATGTGCTTTTCAGGATGTGGAGCAGGTTTGGGTGCGTGAGACTGATGGGACAGAAGCTCAGGATTCAGTCTGGAGCGTCAGAGATCAGAGATCCAGAGACACACAGGACTCAGAGCTCAGCCTCACTTTACTCTGTTATACTGACGCTCAGGATCATGAATCCACTGATCAAACCTCTGACTGTAACGCTGGAGAACAGCAGATGCTGCAGACGCCGCTGAAGATGTGCTCCGTCAAACTGGTGGACTGCAGGAACCTGATCGAGAGCAGAGGAGAAGAAACCACCGCAGAGAAACAACAACAACACACTGATGAGGAAGAGGAGGAGGAGGAGGAGAATAATGGGGAGGAAGATGAAGATGGTGAAGATGAAGATTTCATTCTTCACGGTTTATTTATCCTTTCATGACCTTTTTTCATGACACTTGAAAGTCAGCAGAGACTCTGATCAGGTTTATTTTGGTTGATGGTGCAGATTTTCTGAGATATTTGGGAACATGATGGAAAATGAAAAACTTATAGCAAATTCAAATTGACATATTTACGACAATATTTTGATAAAGTTGTCCAAGCACTGAGCCTTGAGGAACCCCAATAGCAAGAAGTTGTGACTTAGATACCTCATCCCTCCTATACATCCTGAAGGATCTATCTGAGAGGTAGGACTTGAACCACAGGAGTGCGGTTCCTGAGATGCCCACTGTTCTGAGTGGGACAGAAGAATCTGGTGATTAACAGTGTCAATAGCAGCAGACAGATCCATTAAGATTAGTACTGAGGATTTGGAAGCTGCTCCTGCCAGTTTGCAGGGCTTCAGTAACTGCGAGCAGGGCAGTCTTAGTTGATTGGCCGCCTTTGAAGCCAGACTGGTTGCTGTTAGCTGTAAGAGTTGATGAAGGAGGAGGGAAAAGAGCAAAGAGAAGAGAAAGCTTTGAAAAGTGTTTGAGTCAGAACATTTGATAATTTTGGTAGTATGTCATTTTAGCAGTTGAGACGTTTGCAGAGAAGGAAGAGATGAGTGACTGATACACATTAAGGTCGGTAGAGTTTTTTTATTTGCACTATTTCCTCTCTGCAGCCCTGAGTTCAGAGCGATGTTCCAAGGGGCAGAGGGGGTAGTGCATGCTCGTTTGGATGAAAGTGGGCAAAATTTGTCAAAGCAAGATGTTATAATGGAGATTGTCAATAGCACTGATTGTGTCCAGTGCTGAAAACTGAGAGAGTGAAGGAAGTGAGGATGAAACCATAGAGGATAGGCGAGAAGGAGAGAGTGGGCGTAGTTTACATCGAAAGGTGACCTGCGGAGGAGTGTGTGCTGTGTCAGGAGTTAGTGTGAGGTTGGAAGTGATGAAGTGGTCTGAGGTGTGTAGTGGAGCAACTAAAGTGTTGTCAGTGAAGCAATAGCATGTGCAGATGAGGTCCAGTTGGTTGCCTGACTTGTGAGTAGCCGTATTAGACGCTCGCATTAGATCAAATAACGACAGCAGAGTGTTGAAGTCAGAGGCTTGGGGTTTATCTAGATGGATGGTGAAGTCACCGAGCAGTACCAGAGGAGTACCATCTTTAGGAAAGTTTGACAGTAACACATCCAACTTAACCAAGAAGTTGCCCAGTTGACCTGGGTCACGATAAATGACTACAAAGTGGATTTTAACAGGGTGGGTTATAGTAATTGCATGTGATTCAAATGAACTGCCCGGTAGAAGATCAAATTTCCATTCATTTTAGATTAGGAGAACAGTACATCCACCCCTCCCAATTGTGCGATGGGTGTGGGAAAAAGGGACATTAGTGGAGAGGGCTGCAGGAGTGGCAGATACATTTTTACTTGTTTACGTGTTTGCATCTTTATCTTTTGCTGGTTTGCATTGCACATGAACATTAGTTGAGTTCACTAAACATTAGACTCGCTTAAAGAGTGCTGCAAAATGTGTGCATTGAATTAATTCAGTCGAGTTCAAATGATCACTAAACGTTTGTCATGACATCTCTCTGCTTGAGAGATGTAAGATTTAAAAGCACAACGTGAGAACAGTTGTCCTATACAAGTATATTAGAACAAGCTGTACAAAGAGTAAAGAAGGGGGAGAAAATAAATACTCAAGTGCCTTGTCGATGGCATCACACAGGTAGTATTAAAAGATGTCAGTGAAAAACCAAAAATCATTACAAGCACTGACAGCGAGAGACTCATTAGCACTGCATCTTATGTCTTCGATGAGGAGAAAACAGTGGTTGTTGTTGGTGTAATGGAGAACAGAGAGTCGGAACTGTGCCGCCAAACCTCACTCCCCTGATCTCAAGAGATGCATTAGTAATTGATGCAAGTGGCTGCAGTCATTTAGCCTCCTTTTTAGTGCATCCGCCTCCCATGGCTGAGATCTGGGTTTTGAGGCCCAGTTGGAGGAAGGACGAGTTGTGGCGGCGAGGACCCGGGGGAGAGGGGTTACATTGGTGCCGTGACCCGGATGAGAGTGAGGTTTAGGGGGGCTGAGTGTAACGGATGCCAGCGGGTAGGTGCTGTGCAGGTAAAACCTCACTCCCCTGATCTCAAGAGACGCACTAGCAACTGGCTGCAGTCATTGAGCCTCCTTGTTAGTGCGTCCACCTCCAATGCTGGAGTCCCAGGTTCGAAGGCCCACTCAGAGCGAGTACGTAGTGTTGCGGTGAGGACCCGGGAGAGAGGGGTTACACTGGTATGATTATTGAAATTGCAAAATGTGCTTCAGCCAAGAATTTTCATTCAGTGCATCCCTAGATGTTATCTAACTTTATTCAGCTATATTTTAAAGTTCTTTATTAAAGTTTTTTTTCCCTTTCAGATGTCAATGGTGGCTCATCTTCTGATAGAGATGAAAAAACAGTCTCAACATCAAAAGAACAGCTGACGGTCAAGAGTTTCTCCTGCAGCACCTGTGGAAAAACACTGACTTCAGAGGATCATTTAGCAAGACACGAGAGAACACACACAGATCAGAAAGACTTCAGCTGTAAGATATGCAACATCAGCTTTCCTACCGCAGAAGAGAAGAGACTTCACTCAAAAGAGCACAGCGGGAAGAAGGTATTTCACTGCGAACAGTGTGGGAAGGTTTTTTTCACCACTGCTCAAATTATGAAAGCTCATAAAAAAACACACAGCGAAAAGTTTTTCCACTGCAATGAATGTGACAAGTATTTCAGCAATAAAGGAAATCTTGATGCTCATAAGCGAATCCACACGGGAGAAAGACCATACAAGTGTCCTCACTGCGAGAGAAGATTCAATCACGGATCTCATCTGAGGACACATTTGCATTTCCATACTAATGAGAGACCGTATCAGTGCAGTGAATGTGGGAAAGCCTTCACAGACTCAAGATCTCTAAATTCACACCAGAAAATCCATTCTGATGAGAAACCCTTTCAGTGCAAACACTGTGACAAACGATTCCGTCAGATTGCTAATCTGAATTGTCACGAGAGGATTCACACCGGAAAGAAACCATATATGTGTGCCCACTGTGGGAAGAGTTTTTCTGATCCAACTCATTTCAGGGAACATAAGCGAGTCCACACTGGAGAAAAACCATATCACTGCAGCATTTGTGGGAAGAGTTTCACGCAAAACACTAACTTAATAAAGCATCAGAGGATTCATACTGGAGAAAGACCGTTTAAATGCTCACAATGTGAAAAGACGTTTACTCGATCAGACGTCCTTAAGATCCATCAGCGAGTTCATACAGGAGAGAAACCTTACTCCTGCTCCATCTGCGGCGAGAGATTCGCTTATTTAGGTAGTTTTCAGACCCACCAGAACAAACACCCTAAAGAACAAACTGCTCCAGAATCATCAGAGTGACTTTTCATGTCTTGGTCTGTCAGTAAAGGCTTTATTTCTGCAGTTGCTTTCATCATTCATGCCATGTGATATATGACAATAGCATCATACAAATTATGATTTCAATTTAAAACATGAACCATATATTATGGATCAGGTGAATTGGATTTCTGAGCAGTGTTCGTAGTGTGGATATTAAGTCCAGGATCACTGAGTGATTTCACTGTTCGTACAGTAGGCTATTCCACACCAGAGAGTGAGTTGTGTTATTTGTGCCTGTTATTTTTCCTCATATAACGTTGGTGTCAAACTCATTTCCTGGAGAGCAGCTCTGCACAATTTAGCTCCAACCCAATTCAAACACACCTGATCCAGCTAATCAAGCTCTTCAGGATCACTAGAAACTTCCAAGCAGTTGTGAGTTAGAGCTAAACTCTGCAGACCTGTGGCCCTCCAAGAATCAGATTTAAGAAAATATTCTCAGATATGGAGTCAAATCATATGAACTATCAATTAAAGTTTGACGTTACTTGACATTATTTTTTTTTATAAAACAATTAAATAACTCAAACTACTGTTGTATAAATGTAGTGTTCACAGTTGTTCTGATGTGCAGAATATCAGCGTTAATTTCACAGAAGAATGAAGATCAGAAACTGTCAGAGATCTACAGTAATTCACATAAAATATGTAAAAAATTGCCATGTATGTAAATTATTATTATTTTGTATTTGTGAGAATACTGCATGTGATTAAATTTACCCCATATGCTTTACTTATGTACTGTATATTATACTTAACGGATTTAAGGCGGGGTTCAAGAGAGCGACTGTTATTGTTAATTTAGGCTTTCTACATTTGTTGTTAATTTTAGGTGAAAAATGTCCCGGACATATGTGAGTCACGTCATTAGTGCTTGGCTAAACAACACCAGCAGTTTCCTTAACTCACATAAATTATCTTTTAGTGTGCAAATCTGTCTACAAAATAGGCTATTTTGCATAAGTATTTATCATACGTAATACAAAATGGGTTAACTAATCATATGTCTGTGATTGTTGCACTCATTTTCCTACAATCATCCGTCTGTCAGTGGCGCTCATTTTCATCAAACTGAAGTCATTTCCAGCGCTCCAGTCCAGCAGGGGGCGGAAGTGCGTCATATGTTGCTCAGAGCTCACGACGGAGGTAGTACCAGTAATACAGAGTTTTCTTTCTGCTGCTGTGTGATTAACGTATTTCAGGTCGGTTATGTGAATTTACTTCATAATGTACTTTAAGATATCATGACCGTGTGCTTTATCGTATCTCGTTATTGTGTGTCGGACGATGCATGTTTTACAGAGAGTTCAATATCATTGTTTTAATACTTCAAATCCCGCAGCTAATATTTTGCTTCATTGTAAAATATTTGATATAAAGCATAAGTCACGTTTATAACATTGTTTACTTTTTTGTCTCTAAGGTCACTTTTTTAAATATTTGTTATGAAAGGTTTTGCATTTGACGCGTTTTATTGAATGCTTTTTATGTTTAGATGTGGCTGCTTTACCATTATCCCAGACATTCAGTAGAAAACCATAAAAAAGTTATTGTAAATATTCTTTGAACTAATAATTAGGAGTAACTTTATTAACCATCTATATGAAGGCAGTTGATTTTACTAAATTATATTAATATGAAGAAAGGTTAGTGAGATTGGCAACAGTTACATTTACAATATTAAGTTATGATAAATTATTTGACTATTCACTCCGATAAACATAATTTTAATATTTAGTAGTGTAAAAAAATTATATCATATATGAAAGACTAAGATACATTTTAAAAATACAATAAAATTAATTTGAAGAAACACCTTATAATATGTTAATCAGTTTTATCAATCATTTATGGATGCGTCTTTCAATAATCATGAAGTTTTTGTGTTCAGATGTTGATCATGAAAGCGCAGGTGGATGTGGTCTGCTGTAAATCAGTAGGAACTGATCTGTCCATGCTGGATATTGAGGATTTCATCACAGAAATCTGTCAGCTGAAGAAAGAGGTGGCTTCACTGGAGGCAAAGCTGAGAGAAAGAGGAGACAAACTGAACAGAGAGGTTTGAACAGATCTTCATTTCATCTTTAGCTGCTAATATTGACTGATTGTTGTGTGAATCAATGTCTTATTGTTAATCATACTCTCACTAGATATATTACTGATTGTGTTTGTCAGGATGTGGAGCAGGTTTGGGTGCGTGAGACTGATGGGACAGAAGCTCAGGATTCAGTCTGGAGCGTCAGAGATCAGAGATCCAGAGACACACAGGACTCAGAGCTCAGCCTCACTTTACTCTGTTATACTGACGCTCAGGATCATGAATCCACTGATCAAACCTCTGACTGTAACGCTGGAGAACAGCAGATGCTGCAGACGCCGCTGAAGATGTGCTCCGTCAAACTGGTGGACTGCAGGAACCTGATCGAGAGCAGAGGAGAAGAAACCACCGCAGAGAAACAACAACAACAACACACTGATGAGGAGGAGGAGAATAATGGGGATGATGATGATGAAGATTTTGTTCCTCCAGGTTTGTTTCTCTTTTTATGTTGTTTTAAATGACACTTCATTGTCAGCAGCGACTCTGCAGGATCAGGCTCACATTGACTGATGGCGCAGATTTTCAGAGATATTTGGGACCATGATGGAAAATTTTAGTAGTGCTAAACGATTTACAGGAAAATCAAATTGACACATTTCTGATAATTTTTTGAATGGGATTAAAAATGTCCCTTTTTAAGAGCTCCAGGTTTTCTGTGTTTGTTTGTAGGGCTGCAGGGTTTGGCCAAACATCACACTTTGATTGTTTTTCAGTATAGTGTGACAAATATTCATACATTATGAATCATTACTTTTACATTTATTCCTTTTGCAGATAATTTTATCCAAAGTGATTTTGAAATGAGAACAATAGAAGCAGTCAGACCAACAAGATAACAACAACATTAATAGTGACGTGACATACACCCAAGTATGGTGACCCATACTCAGAATTCGTGCTCTGCATTTAACCCATCCAAAGTTCCCAAACCCACATACAGCAGTGAACACACACCTGGAGCAGTGGGCAGCCATTTATGCTGCGGCGCCCGGGAAACAGTTCGGGGTTCGGTGCCTTGCTCAAGGACACCACAGTCATGGTATTGCCAGCCCAAGACTCGAACCCACAACCCTAGGGCTAGGAATCAAACTTTCTAACCACTAGGCCACAATTTCTTCTATACAAAAATGCCTTGACATGTCTCAGTTAGTCTAGCAGAGTACACGTAGCTAGTTTTTTATATATATATATAGAATGGAATAGAATAGAAAAAGTAAGTGCTAGGATTTAGTTAGTCAGGTGCTTGTAAAAAAAAAAAAAAAAAAAAAAACATATGTCTTAAGACCTTTTATTTTTATTATTATTATTGGTTAAAGAGCTGTTCGAATAGGATCAGGAATGATTCAACCAGCTGGGTACAGTTCAGGAAAAGGTCAATGAGAGTGATTTTGTGCTTTTGGTTAGCAAAACAAGACGCCATTCAACTTGCAAAACGCAAGCTTCTTGACGGCGCAAAATTTTAATAAGTTTAAGTTTATTAGTTTTCAAACTAAGTTTGAACTAGCGATATTAACTTTAGATATATTGGTTCAGTGCCAGTGGTTGCCTTGTAGGCATGCATCAGTACCTTGAATTTGATGCTAGGGCTGACAAGCTACGCAATGTCACGTTCATTATCGAAGGCGATTCATCTGGGATAATGAACGCAATATTGTGTAGCTTTTCAGTGATCTACAGCTCTGTCTATAAAATGTCACTCCATTTAGAAGCAGGTGATGGTGATTTAGCAGTAATCAGGGAACCAGATTTACTGATTAAATGCGAATGATCATATCGTTAGATATATCGCCCAGCCCTATTTGATGCAAGCGGCTAATGGTAGCCAGTGTAAACTGAAAAGGAGAGAAGTAAGGTAAGCTTTTTTTGGCTAATTGTGGACCACTCTCACTGCTGTTGTAAATAGTTGTATATAGATAGTACGTGCTAGAAGGGCCATCAAGAGAGCATTGCAATAGTCCAGGCTAAAGAGAACAAGAGCTTGGACAAGAAGTTTTGTGGTTTGCTCTGACATAAAGGGTCTAATCTTGCTAATGTTGTATAAGGCAAATCTGCAGGACCAGGCCGTTATAGCAATATGGTCTGTGAAGCTCAACTGATGGTCCATCATAACTCCCAGGTTTTTGGCTGTACTTAAAAGAGTTAAGGTTGACGAACCCAGTTGTATAGAGCAGTTGTGATGAAACGATGGATTTGCTGGAACCTCAAACAGTTCTGTCTTCGCTAGGAATGTCTGTCTGACAGACTGCAATGCGAGCAGCTACCGCCGAATCATCTGGTCGGAATAAGAAGAAGAGTTGAGTGTCATCAGCATAGCAGTGGTAAGAAAAGCCATGCTTCTGAATGACAGATCCTAATGACGACATGTAGATAGAGAAGAGGAGTGGTGCAAGCACTGAGCCTTGAGGAACCCCAGTAGCAAGATTTTGTGACTTAGAAACCTCACCACTTTAAGACACCCTGAAGGATCTATCTGAGAGGTAGGACTTGAACCACAGGAGTGCAGTTCCAGAGATGCCCACTGTTCTGAGGGTGGACAGTAGAATCTGGTGATTAACGGTTTCAAAAGCAGCAGACAGGTCCAGTAAGACGAGTACTGAGGATTTGGAAGCTGCTCTTGCCAGTTGCAGGGCACCAGTAACCAAGAGCAGAGCAGTCTCAGTTGAGTGGCCACTTTTGAAGCCGGACTGGTTGCTGTCCAGCAGGTTGTTCTGTAAAAGGAACTTAGAGAGCTGGTTGAACACAGCTCACTCAAGTGTCTTTGCAATGAAATGTAAGAAGGGATACAGGTCTGTATTTTTATGTTTATTTTGTTCTAAAAGTGCTGGATTTAGAGAAGCTTTTTTTAAGCAGTGTGCTTACACGAGCCTGCTTAAATGCTGTAGGAAATGTACCAGAGTGAATAGAGGTGTTGAAAATGTTTGTTATCGAAGGTATGACTGAAGAAGAAATGGCCTGAAGGAGGTGACTGGGGTCAGAACAGTTGATAAGTTTGTTTTGGTAGTATGTCATTTTAGCAACGGAGACTTTGCAGAGAAGGAACAGATGAGTGACTGATACACATTAAGGTTGGTAGAGTTGTTTTATTTGCACTGAACTCAGGGCTGCAAAGAGGAAATAGAGCGATGTTCCAAGGGGCAGAGGGGGAAGTGCATGCTGGTCTGGATGAAAGTGGGTAAAATTTGTCGAAGCAAGGTGTTAGAATGGAGATTGTCAATAGCACTGATTGCGTCCAGTGCTGAAAACTGAGAGAGTGAAGGAAGTGAGGATGAAACCATAGAGGATAGGCGAGAAGGAGAGAGTTAGCACAGTTTACATCGAAAGGTGACCTGCGGAGGAGTGTGTGCTGTGTCAGGAGTCAGTGTGAGGTTGGAAGTGATGAAGTGGTCTGAGGTGTGCAGTGGAGCAACTAAAATGTTGGTTACCCGACTTGTGAGTATTAGACGCTCGCTTTAGATCGAATGAGGCGAGCAGAGTATTGAAGTCAGCAGCTTGGGGTTTATCTAGATGGATGGTGAAGTCACCGAGCAGTACCAGAGGAGTACCATCCTCTGGAAAGTTTGATAGTAACACATCCAATTCCTCAAAGAAGCTGGTCAGTTGATCTAAGGCACGATAAATGACTACAAAGTGGATTTTAACAGGGTGAGCAATAGTAATTGCATGTGATAGAAGGTAAGATTTCCATTATTATTTGAGATTAGGAGATCAGTACTTCCATCACTTCCATCACACAGGTGTGGGAAACCAAAAGTATTTGGCAACCAAAATTATATGGCCAAAAATAGCAAAACATATAGCTCTGTCTGTGTTTGAATAATCAAAAAGGCCAACAGCGTGACGTGATCAAATATCTTTATCCAAGTATATTTTAAAGTTGTTTTATTAAAGTTTTGTTCCTTTCAGATGTTAATGGTGGCTCATCTTCTGATGGAGATGAAGAAACACAGCTGCAGACCAAGAGTTTCTCCTGCAGCACCTGTGGAAAAACACTGAGTTCAGAGAGTCATTTAGCAAGACACGAGAGAACACACACAGAACAGAAAGACTTCAGCTGTAAGATATGCAACATCAGCTTTCCTACAGCAGAAGAGAGGAGACTTCATTCAAAAGAGCACAGTGGGAAGAAGGAGTTTCACTGTGAACAATGCGGGAAGGTTTTTTTCCATCATTCTAGTCTAAAACTTCACTTAAAGACTCACGGTGAAAAGTCTTTCCACTGCAGTGAATGTGGCAAGTATTTCAGCACCAAAGGAAGTCTTGTTGTTCATAAGCGAATCCACACGGGAGAAAGACCATACAAGTGTCCTCACTGCGAGAAAAGCTTCAATCACGGATCTCATCTGAAGAAACATGTGCGTTTGCACACCAATGAGAGACCGTATCAGTGCAGAGAATGTGGGAAAGCCTTCACAGACTCAGGCTCTCTAAAGTCACACCAGAAAATCCATTCTGATGAGAAACCGTATCAGTGCAAACACTGCGACAAACGATTCCGTCAAAGAACAAATCTGAATTGTCACGAGAGGATTCACACCGGAGAGAAACCGTATCTGTGCGCCCACTGCGGGAAGAGTTTTTCTGATCCAACTCATTTCAGGGAACATAAGCGAATCCACACTGGGGAAAAACCATATCACTGCAGCATTTGTGGGATGAATTTCACACAAAACACTAACTTAATAATGCATCAGAGGATTCATACTGGAGAAAGACCGTTTAAATGCTCACAGTGTGAAAAGACGTTTGCTCGATCAGATGTCCTTAAGGTCCATCAGCGAGTTCATACAGGAGAGAAACCTTACTCCTGCTCCATCTGCGGCGAGAGATTCGCTTATTTAGGTAGTTTTCAGACCCACCAAAACAAACACCCTAAAGAACAAACTGCTCCAGAATCATCAGAGTGACTTTCATGTCTTGGTCTGTCAGTAAAGGATTTATTTCGGCAGTTGCTTTCATAATTCATGCCATGAGATATATGACAGTAACACCATACACATGATGATTTGAATGTAAAACATGAACCGTATGATATAGATCTGGAGCTATTCCACACCAAAGAGTGCCTGTTTTGTTTTTATATATATAACTTTGGTCTCAAACTCATTTCCTGGAGGGCACAGCTTAGTTTAGCTCCAGTTTAGCTCCAACCCAATTCAAACACACCTGATCCAGCTAATCAAGCTCTTCAGGATCACTAGAAACTCCCAAGCAGTTGTGAGTTGGAGCTAAACTCTGCAGACCTGTGGCTCTCCAAGAATTGAGCTTGAAAAAATGTTCTAATTTACTTCCAATTAACTATCAAATAAAGTCTGAAGATACTCAACATTGACTGTTTTTAAAACAATTCAGTAACTTAAAGGGGGGGGGGGGGGAGTGAAATGCTCATTTTCACTCAATATCCTGTTAATCTTGAGTACCTATAGAGTAGTACTGCATCCTTCATATCTCCAAAAAAGTCTTTAGTTTTATCATATTTATAAGAGAAAAATAGTCTGTACCGATTTTTTTTGAAAAAAAAAAAGGCGTGACGTGTGGGCGGAGCTAAAGAATCACGAGTGCGAGTAGGCTTTTGCGTTGAGAGCGTTTGGAAGCTGTGACATTACCCTGAGGAAAAAAAAAAACAACATCCAAAACAAACCATGGCTTACAGTCAGATTCAGCCGTTTAATTATGATCCAGAATCAGATCCCGAGGCTGAAACTGAACGAGAGCAGCAGCAGCAACGACTACAACAGCGTCTCTATGTGGTATGTATTGAAACTGTATATATTTGCTTATGTAACCCCACTCTCCCGGGTCCTTTCTGACGCTCCTCGTACTCGCTCCGAGTGGGGCTTGAACCCGGGTCTCCTCTAACAAGGAGGCTAAATGGCTATAGCCACTAGTGTCTGTTGCTAGTGCGTCTCTTGAGATCGGGGAGGTTTACCTGCACAGCACTACTCGCTGGCCTCCGTTACACTTTGTCGTCTTTTTTTTTTATCTTTAAGGGTGTACAAGAAGTTTACTTGATGTGCTTACACGCCGATAGCTAAGTTAACAACACAGAGATATTTGAAGCAGTTTTACTCACCGCCTGCGGTTCCAACACACGATCGTGACCCTTTTTCGTTGGGACTGCATTATCTTTAAAGGTGCCATCTGTCATGTCTGGCAAAAAAAATCAAGTCATACTCCACATTCCATACCAGATGGGGGCAGTATGCCTCAATAAAGTGAATTGGTTTACTCTAGAGTAACAAACGAGAAACGGCATAGTCTCTGTCCTCCGCCCCTACCTTCACAACAACACTACAGCCATAGCCGAAGCCTAAAAGAGGACGTTTTGCCTCCAGAGGAACGTTGGGTGATGTCAAGTGATTTTGAAACATGACATCTTCAAGCTACTCCCCTTCACCTTTACCAGTCAATATGTTCCTATTCGTTTTGTTCATATTACATTTTGAGTTGTATATACACATTATTTGAATTAAATTAATTTGACAGACAGCATTCTGTCAAAATCATTGGTAAATATCAGACAACTGATCAAAGCTAGCGCCAACCAACGTAACCAGAGCTGCCAACTCTCAAGCATTCACCGTGAGACACACGCAATTGACTCTTTTCACACGCTTTCACACCACCCATCAATTTTCTCACGCACAGAAAAACCACGAAGCAAAGAGGACACGGAGACCAACAGACTAGACAGAGCAGGTTACTTATGAAATAAAACAATGGGTAAGTTATAGCTAGCTAATTATCAAACGCATCTACGGTTAGCCATCGCTAACATTAGCACGTTTATTGAACAGCCTTCTATACATTTCTATGTTATAACTTCCCGAAAACAAATACACAAACATATAAAACAAACTTCTAGCGAAATACTAACAGCATCTTACTTACCAATCCAAAAGAAATGTTGAAAGTTCGGAGTGGAACCTCATTTCTTTCAGGTCCATCAGTTGTCTCCAGTGATTGAAAGCAGTGCCGATGTTTACTCTGGTTCGGCTCCTTTTCTTATTGGATATGATTTGTGTTTCCGAGTGCGGTTGTTTCCCTGTAGCGGGTGACGCTCTCTTCCCTGAACTTTAATGAAGTAGTGGGCTGTACTTTCCACATGATTGACATCAGGTTCAAGTACACGGCCACAAGCCGTGCGAGTTATTTGTGTATTGTAGGTTGGCTGGTGGTTATGTTGCCTGCATACTGCCTCCCATGGCCGAAACTGGTATTACGACACCTGTCGGGCCGCGGCTAGTAATGCTAATGCTAATTAAGGTTGATATCTCTGCAGCACTATAACTTGACATTTTTTTAATGACATCATCGCCCTTATTTCTTCTCATTCTTTTGATGCGTGTAGGTCATGTTTTGGATATTTTTACCTCAATTTTTGCATATGGCACCTTTAAGAAATAAACTATATGCAAATCCGGCGTCAAACTGGGCCTTGTTTGTAAAACAAGCATCTTCGAAATGCAGGGAACAAACAAAAACACTTGCACAACTCCGTCGATGCTCTTTAAAAATAAACTCCATCCACTGGTCCCTTGATGTATTTTTATTTTTTTTTTGGTAATCTGTGCAGGGTTGTCTTGCCCTGGCAACCACAAACACACTTCTTTTGTGACATTTCAGTCTCTCGCTCTGATCAGTGAATGTCTCGTCTCTGCTCCACGGGAGCGCGCGCTCTTCCGGCAGAAGTGCCCTTGGGACCCATATAAGGAAATTCCGCTCCATTTAACGTCACACAGACCCATACTCGAAAAAAACTTTCTGAAACTTGTGACAAACCGTAAAGAGTAAAAATACTCCTTCAAACGTACAAATTAATTTTTGAAACTTTGTCCATGTTTAGCATGGGAATCCAACTCTTTAACAGTGTAAAAAACTCAGTATGCATGAAATAGCATTTCACCCCCCCTTTAAAAACTCACATAAATCATCTTAGATGCATATAGCTGTGCATTTCTGTGTCAATAAAATTGTCTATTTTACTTATAAGTACATATTTAATGTAATATAATGTAATATAAAATGGGTTAACATAATCATTATGTCTGTGATTTTTGTAGTACCCAATTTCCTACACTCAGGACTGGATTGGTAATTGGGCATACCAGGAAATTTCCCGGTGGGCCAATGTTTTTAAAATCACCGGAATACTGTACAAAGTTCATTTTCATTATTTGTTTTGGGGCAAAAATAAGTTCGAAGAGGCTGAGTGATGGTGTACTGTTTCCGAACATTCCACTGCTGGCAAAATAATACAAATAATAATAATGATTAGCAGCAGTTAAGAGTCAAGTATCAAGTCTGATATACAGAAGAACCGTAATAAGTACTTTATGAGAAGTGTGAATGTCTCAAAGTCTGAAAACTTTAGCATGATGTGAATCTTTGAATTGGTTGGAACATGTTTGGTGTCTTTTCTGAATAAATGCTTGAGCACTGGGACTATCCCCGACATACTTAAATAAGCTACTGTTACACCTCTCCTTAAGAATCCTTCACTTGATTATAGAGATTTTAATCATTTCCTTGACTCGTCCTTTTATTACAAAAATATTGGAGAAAACGGTTCTCTATCAACTCCAGTCTTTTCTTAAATCAAATTTTCGAAACTTTCCAGTCTGGTTTTAAGTCTCTGCACAGCACTGAGTCTGCTTTATTAAGGGTTTCTAATGATATACTGTTAGCGACTGATGCTGGTGATTCTGTGATCCTAATACTGTTAGACTTAACCTTGGCTTTTGATACAGTTGATCATAAAACTCTCTTATCCCAAATATAATTGTATGTGGGCATCCAGGGAACTGTCCTAAGTTGGTTTAGATCCTATCTAACAAATAGAAGTTTTTCTGTCAAACTTGGTAATTTTTTTTCCCTCTCCAACCCAACTCTTTTGTGGAGTGCCGCAAGGGTCTTTTCTTGCACCCATTCTTTTCTCTCTGTGTTTGCTTCCTCTCGGCTCTTTCTTAAGGCATGGTGTATCATTCCATTGCTATGCAGATGATACACATTTATTTGCCTCTGAAACGCAATGACGCAAATTAATCCAAAACCGAGGTTATAGTCTTTGGCCCCCACGGCAACTTTAATTGCAGTAACATTGATCCGGATTACCTTTCTCCAACTTCATCTTGCACTAAGAACTTGGCTGTTCTCTGGGACCACAACCCCAAATTTGAAAAACTTTTGAGATTGCTGTCCATGCACTCATTACATCACAGTTGGATTATTGCAACTCTCTCTATACTATGGCATCACCAAACACTCTATTGCTCGTCTCCAATCAGTACAGAATGCTTCTGCAAAGTTCCTCAAAAGGAAAAGTAAGCAGGTTGGCTACCTGTGCATTTTAGAATTGAGTTTAAAATTCTTCTCTGTTTTTAAATCCGTAAGCAATCTGGCACAGAGCTATTTGCCCGAGCTTCTCTGTCCACACAATCCCACACGAAACCTGAGGTCTGGTGATCAGAGACTTTTGGCTGTCCCCAGATCAGATCACGGCTAAAGAAAAGAGGAGACAGAGCCTTTGTGATTGCCGGGCCTAGACTGTGAATTGAACGGCTCAATATCTAACTGTTTTTAAATCTTCTCTTATAATCTACTTTTTTTCTTTAGCTTTTAATTCATTGTGATGTAATGAAAGTGTTTTATTTTTATAATTGTGCATTGATTAGTACTTTGGTCAGCCCTGCTTGCTGTTTTAAAATGTGCTTTATAAATAAATACAAACTTGAAACTTGATGGTGTGGAAAAATATTTATATATATGGTCGGTCTGGTACTTTATTTTATTAGTGTTCATTTATTTTATTAAACTGGATACATTATTACACCTTTTTATATTTATGTGGTGTCATGACTTTATTGAAATTAAATGCTTTCTCTTAATCTTTAAAAGGTGCAATGTGTAATATTTACAACAATCTATTTACATAAATGCAATATAATCGACATAACTATGTTTTCAGTGTTGTATAAAGACCTTTCTTTATGAACCGTTATGTTTTTATTACATTAGATTGAGTTATTTCTATCTACATACACCACATGTCCTCTGACATGGAAGTCGCCAACATGTTTCTACAGCAGCCCTAAATCGTCCAACTGCTCTAAAGAGCACGTTTCATAACTTTGTTGTTCTTGCGAATAAAACCCTGACACAATGTCGAACAGGTATGTGAACATTTGCAATAACATTGATGTATTGAATAATTAAGTAAATATAATTCCTTGATTCACCTTTGTAAAGAAATCTCATTACTCTCTGCTGTCATTACCGACGACATCTTTACATGCGTCCGCCACCGTGGCTTCGCTAAAGGGAGGGTGAGCGGGGCACTGAGCCGTTAGTTGCGATTCACAACCTCACTGCTAGATGCTGCTAAAAATTACACAGTGCACCTTTAACATCTCTCAATCGTACGGGTGTGGATACATCTGTGCAAGCTCAGCTATTCGACACCCCAGTGTATTCATGTTGCTAGTGACTAGGAGATATTGTTTTCTCTTTCCTGACCTCTGTTGATAAAGAAACGAACAAAGAAAAAATAATTGCACGTCAAAGAAGGTGGAGTTTCAGAACACACCCATCGATTGCTGGCACGGACCAATGGAATCTCAAAGGTGTTTAGTAGCCAAACAAAATCAAAATGAACTTTGTTCTGGCCTAATTTTGTTCGAAATGACGTCATATCAGTGCGTTCTTCGATTTAGTTTGAAGTATATTGGGGCCTTGTTTTTTTTTTTTTTGTCAAGGACCATCCCGCTGGGACAGTGAGCAGCCAGTGCCCCATTGGTTTGTCTTCTATATTGACAGTGTAAACATCCAATCACAATGCGCTATAGACAGAGCAATTATGTATTTTGTTCTGGCTAAATAAAGATCGCTTCACCCCATCTTCCTTATCATTTTTCCCAAGTTTTCACAGCAGCATTATCAAGAAAAGGCTTGTTCTGCGGCGAGGGATGCAGGTCAAAGAGGCAGGCAGGAGGAGAAGAGAGTCGTTGAATTGGCGAAGTGATTTATAGGGACTTGCAGCGGAGGCAGGCATCTAAACCTTTCCTAGTGTGTGCACGCCATGAGTGTAGAATATGTAAACCCTTTTTAAAAAAAACATATTAGTCCCCTGCGATTTTTTGGAATTAAAATAAATAAATACTTTTATTTAGCAAGGATGCTTTAAATGTATCAAAATTGTTTATAAATACGTTTATAAAGTTACATTTTTTTTTTATTTATTTCAGATAAATGCTGTTCTTCTGAACTTTCTGTTCATCAAAGATACCTGAAAAAAATTTATATATGTTTTCAACATAATAATAATAGTAATAAATGTTTTTTGAGCAGCAAATCAGCATATTTGAATGATTTCTGGATGATCATGCGACTGGAGTAATCATGCAAAAAATTCAGCTCTTAAGTCGCAGGAATAAATTAGATTATAAAATATATTCAATTAGAAGGGCTATTTAAATGGTAAACAACTTTAATAATATTACTGCTTTGCTGTATTTTGGATCAAATAAATGCAGGCTTGGTGAGCAGAAGAGAATAATAAAACAAACAAAAAAACATTAAAAATCTTACGGTTCAAAAACTTTACTTTTATCCCAGTCCAGCCCTACCTACAATAAAATCGTAAAAGTATTTATCATATGTAATATAAAATGGGTTAACTAATTATTATGTCTGTGATTGTTGTAGCACTCATTTTCCTACAACCATCCGTTGTCTGTCAATGCGCCGTTTTCATCATTAAACTGAAGTCATATTCAGCGCTCCAGTCCAGCAGGGGGCGGAAGTGCGTCATATGTTGCTGCGTCTCGCGCAGAGCTCACGACAGAAGTAGTGCGGGTTTTCTTTCTGCTGCTGTGTGATTAACGTATTTCAGGTCGGTTATGTGAATTTACTGCATAATGTACTTTCAAATATCATGACCGTGTGTTTTATCGTATCTCGCTATTGTGTGTCGGACGATGATTTATGTTTTACAGAGAAGCGAGTTCAATATCATGTTTTAATACTTCAAATCCAGCAGCTAAACGTGTCTTAAATGTGATTTAATATTATGCATCATTGTATAAGCAAAAGGCTCGTTTTTAAAATTTTTATGATTTCTTGAGCACTTCTAAGATATTTTTTTTTAATCTTTGTTATGAAAATGTTTGTATTTTAAACGTTTTATTTAATGGTTTTTATGTTTAGATTTAGCTGTTTTGCCATTATCCCAGACATTCAGTAGAAAACCACAAACAAGTTATTGTAAATATTCTTTGAACTAATAATTAGTAACGTCAGTAACATTATTGACTGGCAATATGAAGGCAGTGAATTTGACTAAATTATATTAATATAAAGAAAGGTTAGTGAGTTTGGCAACGGTCACATTTACAATATTAAGTTAATTATTTTAAATTATTTGACTGTTCACTCCAATAAATATAATTTCAGCATTTTGTAGTGTAAAAATGATATAATATATGAAAGACTAAGATATTTTTTTTCAATATAGTAAATATAAAAAATGAAAGTAATCTGAAGAACCTAATCATATGTAAATTAGTTTTATCAGTCATTTATGAATGCGTCTTTCAATAATCATGACGTGTTTGTGTTCAGATGTTGAGCATGAAAGCGCAGGTAGATGTGGTCTGCTGTAAATCAGTAGGAACTGATCTGTCCATGCTGGATATTGAGGATTTCATCACAGAAATCTGTCAGCTGAAGAAAGAGGTGGCTTCACTGGAGGCAAAGCTGAGAGAAAGAGGAGACAAACTGAACAGAGAGGTTTGAACAGATCTTCATTTCATCTTTAGCTGCTAATATGGACTGATTGTTGTGTGAATCAGTGTCTTATTGTTAATCATACTCTCACTAGATATATTACTGATTGTGTTTGTCAGGATGTGGAGCAGGTTTGGGTGCGTGAGACTGATGGGACAGAAGCTCAGGATTCAGTCTGGAGCGTCAGAGATCAGAGATCCAGAGACACACAGGACTCAGAGCTCAGCCTCACTTTACTCTGTTATACTGACGCTCAGGATCATGAATCCACTGATCAAACCTCTGACTGTAACGCTGGAGAACAGCAGATGCTGCAGACGCCGCTGAAGATGTGCTCCGTCAAACTGGTGGACTGCAGGAACCTGATCGAGAGCAGAGGAGAAGAAACCACCGCAGAGAAACAACAACAACACACTGATGAGGAAGAGGAGGAGGAGGAGAATAATGGGGATGGTGATGATGAAGATTTCATTCCTCCAGGTTTGTTTCTCCTTTAATGAGCTTATGTTCAGTTCTTACACATCTCACAGCAGACATAAACTCTTATTTCCATTCTTACACATCTCACGGCAGGAGGTGTTTCATTCAAACACTTGATACACTTGATTGATGCATTGTCCTGTGTCTGTTGGTAGTTGATTACGTCACTGCGGCGTCGCTATGGCGGCCAGGTACTATTGTGGAGGTACTATCTGCAATGGAAAAATGTGAAAGGTGAGGTGAGTCGAGTCGAGTTGACCTGGTACTGGTAATGGAAAGCTGCCACAATCTTCTTAATGTTGTAGAAGGCAAATCTGCAGGACCAGGCCGTAATATGGTCTGTGAAGCTCTGTTCCATGAATATGGTCTGTGAAACTGATCATTGATCACAGCTCCTAGGTTACTGGCTGCCCTTGAAAGAGTCATGGTTGACGAACCCAGTTGTATAGAGCAGTTGTGATGAAACGATGGGTTTGCTGGAATCTCAAGCAGTACTGTCTTAGCTAGAAATGTCTGTCTGACAGACTGCAATGCGAATATCTACCGTCATATCATCTGGTTGGAATGAGAAGTAGAGATGAGTGTCAGAATAGCAGTAATAAGAAAAGCCATGCTTCTGGATGACAGATCCTAATGATGACATGTAGATGGAGAAGAAAAGTGGTGCAAGCACTGAGCCTTGAGGAACCCCAGTAGCAAGAAGTTGTGACTTAGAAACCTTACCCCTCCAAGACACCCTGAAAAATCTATCTGTGATTCCTGAGATGCCCATCCTTATTAATGAGTGGGACAGAAGAATCTGGTGATTAACGGTGTCAATAGCAGCAGACAGATCCAGCATGGTTAGTACTAAGGATTTGGAGGCTGCTCTTGCCAGTCGCAGGGCTTCAGTAACCGGGAGCGGGGCATTCTCAGTTGATTGGCCATTTTTGAAGCCAGACTGGTTGCTGTCCAGGAAGTTGTTCTGTGAAAGATGCACAGATTTGCTCAAGTGGCTTTGCAATGAACGGAAGATGGGATATGGGTCTGTAGTTTTCTAAAAGTGCCGGATTTAAAGAGGGTTTTTTTAAGCAGTGGGCTTATCCAAGCCTGCTTAAATGCTGTGGGAAATGTACCAGTGTGAAGAGCGGTGTTGCTAATGTGTGTTAGCAAAGGTATGACTGAATGAGAAATGGCATGAAGGAGGTGAGTGGGGATAGAATCAAGTGGACAAGTACACAGCAAAATCCCCAGTGTTCATTTAACACTCTGAGTGTGGACTTCTATAAACTCTGAAGCAGTGTTGAAGTTAATGGGATAATTAGGTGATTAATTGAGTTATGATTGACCATTATTGAAGACACCTGATAATAGCAAACATAATCACCAAACGAGAAAATCACAATTTGTGTGTCACCATTATAGTGGTCAGTTTTTGCTTTAGTTGGGATCTTGACCCTTGATTTTTAATTATAAAATTAGTTTGGCTGGTATAACAAAGTTATAACATACACTCAAGCCAAGAGCAAAAGTCATTGGTTTTTGATTATTATGTTTTAATGTATTCATTATTTGTCCTGAATCACTGAACTCATTTAGAGTCTTTTCTTTGAGTTATTATTTCTTTATTACACTCAGACTGTTAAATTAACACTGGGAATTTTGCTGTGTAGTAGGATGATCCTAAATAATAAGTTTGGAAATTTCCATCTCAGAGAGTGGAGAGGAGGAGAGAGAGTGTGTATTGGTCGTTATGAAGTTATCTTCAGTTTGTGATCTGGGGAATTGGTCACTGTTGGTTCATCAGCTGTAAGAGTTGATGGAGGAGGAGGGAGAAAAGGACAGAGAAGAGAAGAGAAAGTTTTGTGAAATGTGAGAGGGTCAGAACAGTTGTTAATTTTGTTGTGGTAGTTAGGGTCATTTAGTCATTTAAGCAGTGGAGACATTTGCACAGAAGGAAGAGACGAGTGACTGATACACTTTTAGGTCAGTAGAGTTTTTTGATTTGCACTATTAACTTTCTGCAGCCCAGAGTTCAGAGTGATGTTCACTGAGGACATCGAACAGCCAGCAGGCAGACAGGGTAGTGCATGCTGGTCTGGATGAAAGTGGGCAAAATTGGTCAAAGCAAGATGTTAGAGTGGAGCAAAGATTGTCAGAAGCACTGTTTGTGTCCAGTGCTGAAAACTGAGAGAGTGAAGGTAGTGAGGATGAAACCATAGAGAATAGGCGAGAAGGAGAGAGTGAGCACAGTTTATATCGAAAGGTGACCTGCGGAGGAGCGTGTGCTGTATCAGGAGCAGTGTTGGGCAGTAACACATTATTAATAACACGTTACTGTAAAGCAGTTACATTTGACAGTAACTAATACTGTAACACATTACTTTTAAAATAAATTAATCGTTACCATATGGTGCATTGTCCGTTACTTTTTTTAATGAATTTTGGCTGAAGTGCAGCCTACAGCCTAACCTGTGTGCAGCAGCGACGCATAGTAGGATTGGTGGATCCCAACCACTGTAAACACGAAGATGCACTGTGGGCGTGTTTACGTTTATTCAAGAATATGCGGCAGTCATGGCGAGTCAAGGCGAGAGCAACACGAGTTTCTGTGGAAATATGCTCATTATTTCACTTTAGTTGAGCATAAAGACAAAAACCTTTTAGTCAAATGTAAGCTGTGTCTTTCTGGTTTGAATGTCCTATCCTATCCCACAAATTTCCTATCCGTGCACTCAGATTTTGTAAACCTAAACCTCGGATTTGTAAACTGTACTCACGGATTCATGCAGCAATTTCCTACGTGTTAACATACAGTTTTAATGAATATTATTATTAGTGTGAGATTGGAAGTGATGAGGAAGTGGTCTGAGGGGTGCAGTGGAGCAACTAAAGTGTTGTCAGTGGAGAAATAGTCTGTGCAGATGAGTTGGTTAGCTGACTTGTGAGTAGCCATAGTAGACGCTCGCTTTTAGGGGTGTAACGATTCACTCGTTTTCTCGATGCATCGATTACAAACCCTGTCGATTCATATGCATCGATCTTGAAACATGATTTTTGAATCGTGAATCGCCGATCTTGGACAGTAATCGATTCAAAATGCTAAGAATCGAATGAATCGCGATTTCTATAGCGATGCTATCAAAATGTATACACATTAAATTACTACACGCACGAATTAATGGAGACCTTGAAGTGTGTTCGTGAATCGTGCCTCTCATCTGTCCTTCACGCGCTCCACCGTTTACCACCTGATGAGACGTGTGATCTATAGGACTCGTGGCCAGTAATGCTAACGTGAAGTAGTTTTATTTTTCTGTAGTATGGCTCTCTGCATCTTACCGACGGAGTTACCGGAGCCGTCGACAGCTGTATTTATTGCATGGACGGAGCAGGAATGTAAGTGTCTAAATCATACGCACAGATCCACTGAATGATAAATGTTTTTAAACAATGCGGATGAACCGAATATACGAAGGAAACTTTTAAAATTAACCACAGCATTAACAACGACCTTGAAATAAGAGTGAGAGATTTATCTGATAATCAGATGCATGAAAGTAGCATTTGTTTCATTAGCAAACAGACATCTGGCGCGTTTTCTCTCAGAATCATTCGCTGTCAGATGGAGAGGAAAAGTTAAATAGAGATTTTCACACTGAATTTTCACATTTTCACACTGAAAGAGAAGTGATCTCACTCTCATAGACGTGCCAGGCTATATCTGCAGCTAAACTGAATAAAAGCAGAATGAACTGATGAAACAAAAAAAAACCCCACAAACAATTTATGAATGATGCAGTGCTAATTGACATTTATTACAGTACTGAAACTATAAAGTATATTTTCTACCTCATTCTGTGCAGAAAATTTAAATAATTGCTAATTAAATGTAGCATAGTATATAAAACAATCATAAAATTGCCATTAGGATATCGATTACAAATTATTGATTATTGTCCAGCAGTGTATTTGATTTATTACAGCTAATTAGAAGTAATTAAAAAAGAAGATAATTAATTGTAAAAAAACAAAAAATAATAATAATTATAATAATTATAATAATAATAATAATAATAATTATTATTATTATTATTATATAGTCTTCATACATAAAATGATTGTATTTGACATTTCTGTCACTTCTGAAATTATGGCTACGCCCCTGGTGTGACAAAATGTTAGCTTATACATAATACTCTTTAAGCTCTTTTTTAAAAACTTGGCTTACATACATTTTTACGTATGCCATGTCGCATCATTAAACTAGCATTTAACAATGGACAAAAGGTGTTGTTTTTTTTCAGTAATGCTACTGTAATTTGCCCCCTGACTAAGCATTTAAAGAATTTAGTAGAAGCATTTAAATAATCCCGTGAATGCAGTCAAAGAGTGCAGAATCGAATCGTTATAATCGAATCTAATCGAATTTAATTGTGAATCGAATCGAATTGAATCATTCTAAATTTGCAAAAATCGTTCTTAAATCGAATCGAAAACCTATGAATCGTAATCAAATCGCTGCCTTGCCAAAGATTCACAGCCCTACTCGCTTTAGATCGAATGAGGCGAGCAGAGTGTTGAAGTCAGCAGCTTGGGGTTTATCTAGATGGATGGTGAAGTCACCAAGCAGTACCAGAGGAGTACCATCTTTAGGAAAGTTTGATAGTAACATATAGGGCTGCACGATATTGGGAAAAAATGACATTGCAATATTTTATTTTTCTGCGATATATATTGCGATATGAAATTTAATAAAATGTTTTCTTAGAAAAAAAAATGGGGTGAGCAGATTTACATTCTCATTTTAAATGATTTAAACATCGACACCGTGTCAATTGATTAATATGCGTGAGGGAGAGAGAGCAAGACAGCGCTCGTGTTCGAGAGCAGAGGAGCTGATTATACTGCGCATGCGTGATTCAGTGTGAAGCAGACTGACACACAGTGCATCAGAACCAAACTGATTCTTTTGGTGATTGATTCTGAACTGATTCTCTGCTAATGTTATGAGCGCGGGTAAACCGAGCGCTTGAATGAAGGGCAGTCTTGCAAAACATTAGTTTATTTAATAACAAATACATCGCAATGGATTATGTATAGTAAGTGGATCATGGTTTCTGTGCCGTTGACACCTAATTTATTTACTTTTATCTTCAAGACATAAATCCTTGTATGCACATTATTGCTGTTACTGTATTTGGGTGCATTGTTGCAAAACTTAATTGTAAACTTTTCATGATTATGAGGTTTTTAACTGACTGAAGTTATGATTACTGACTTTATATATTTGAATGTTTGATATACTTGACGCCATTACGTCATCGCCAATGACATCATTGTGTCGAACGTAAAAGAACCAGTCTTTTCAACCGATTTATTGAATCGAACCTTCTGAAAGAACCGGTTCGTGGAAAAGAATCGAACGTCTCATCACTAGTGGTTGTTGCTGGTCGCTGTATAATTATTGAAATAGCAAAATGGGCTTCAGCCAAGAATTTTTATTTCGGTGCATGCCTAGATGTTTTCTATCTTTATTCAAGTATATTTTAAAGTTGTTTTATTAAATTTTTGTTCCTTTCAGATGTCAATGGTGGCTCATCTTCTGATGAAGATGAAGAAACACTCTCAACTTCAAAAGAGCAGCTGACGGTCAAGAGTTTCTCCTGCAGCACCTGTGGAAAAACACTGAGTTCAGAGAGTCATTTAAAGAGACATGAGGGAACACACACAGAACAGAAAGACTTCAGCTGTAAGATATGCAACATCAGCTTTCCTACAGCAGAAGAGAGGAGACTTCATTCAAAAGAGCACAGCGGGAAGAAGGAGTTTCACTGTGAACAGTGCGGGAAGGTTTTTTTCAATCATTCTAGTCTAAAAGTTCACTTAAAGACTCACGGTGAAAAGTCTTTCCACTGCAGTGAATGTGACAAGTATTTCAGCAATAAAGGAAATCTTGATGTTCATAAGCGAATCCACACGGGAGAAAGACCGTACAAGTGTCCTCACTGCGAGAAAAGATTCAGTTATGGATCTCTTTACAAGAGACATGTGCGTTTGCACACCAATGAGAGACCGTATCAGTGCAGTGAATGTGGGAAAACATTTACAAACTCAAGCTCTCTAAAGTCACACCAGAGAATCCATTCTGATGAGAAACCGTATCAGTGCAAACACTGCGACAAACGATTCCGTCAGATTGCTAATCTGAATTGTCACGAGAGGATTCACACCGGAGAGAAACCGTATCTGTGCGCCCACTGCGGGAAGAGTTTTTCTGATCCAACTCATTTCAGGGAACATAAGCGAATCCACACTGGGGAAAAACCATATCACTGCAGCATCTGTGGGAAGAGTTTCAAGCAAAACACTAACTTAATAAAGCATCAGAGGATTCATACTGGAGAAAGACAGTTTAAATGCTCACAGTGTGAAAAGACGTTTGCTCGATCAGACGTCCTCAAGGTCCATCAGCGAGTTCATACAGGAGAGAAACCTTACTCCTGCTCCATCTGCGGCGAGAGATTTGGTTATTTAGGTAGTTTTCAGACCCACCAGAACAAACACGCTAAAGAACAAACTGCTCCAGAATCATCAGAGTGACTTTTCATGTCTTGGTCTGTCAGTAAAGGATTTATTTCTGCAGTTGCTTTCATCATTCATGCCATGTGATATATGACAGTAACCAGTGTTGGGAAGGTTACTTTGGAAATGTAGTAGGTTAAAAATTACTTTAATAAAGTAATGTAACTAATTACTTTTGAGTACTTTTTGATTACATTTACATTAAATTTACATTTAATCATTTAGCAGACGCTTTTATCCAAAGCGACTTACAAATGAGAACAATAGAAGCAGTCAGGTCAACAAGAGAACAACAACAGTATACAAGTGCCATGACAAGTCTCAGTTCGTCTAGTATAGAACGCCTTGCCATTTTTTTTAATGAAAAGAAAAGAAAAAGAAAAGTGCTAGTATTAGTTGGTTAAGTGCTGTCGAAAAAGATGAGACTTTAGATGTTTCTTGAAAGTGAGTAAAGACTCAGCTGTACGAATTGAGATTGGGAGGTCATTCCACTAGCTGGGCACAGTCCAGGAAAAGATCCGTGAGAGTGATTTTGAACTTCTTTGGGATGGTACCACAAGGCGTCGTTCACTTGCAGAGCGCAAACTTTGGAGGGCACATAAGATTTAACCAGTGAGTTTAGGTATGTTGGTGTCATGCCAGTGGTCGTCTTGTAGGCAAGCATCAGTACCTTGAATTTGATGCGAGCGGCTACTGGTAGCCAGTGTAACCTCATGAGAGGAGTAACGTGAGCTTTTTTTGGCTCACTGAAGACAACCCTGCATTCTGGATCAATTGTAGAGGTTTGACAGTACATGCAGGAAGGCCCGTCAGCAGAGCATTACAATAGTCCAGTCTGGAGAGAACAAGAGCCTGGACAAGAAGTTGGGTGGCTTGCTCTGACAGGAAGGGTCTAATCTTCCTTATGTTGTATAAGGCAAACCTGCAGGACCGGGTCGTTGTAGCAATGTGGTCTGTGAAGCTTAAATGATGATCCATCACAACTCCTAGGTTTCTGGCCGTCCTCGAAGGAGTAATGGTTGACGAACCCAGCAGTATAGAGAAGTTGTGATGAAGCAATGGGTTAGCTGGAATCACCAGTTCTGTCTTCGTAAGGTTAAGCTGAAGGTGATGGTCATTCATCCAGCTATAAAATGTCAGACAGGCTGAAATGCGAGCAGCTACCGTCGGGTCATCTGGTTGGAATGAGAAGTAGAGTTGGGTGTCATCAGCGTAGCAGTGATAAGAAAAGCCCTGCTTCTGAATGACAGATCCTAATGAAAGTGACGTGACATTCAGCCAAGTATGGTGACCCATACTCAGAATTTGTGCTCTGCATTTAACCCATCCGAAGTGCACACACACAGAGCAGTGAACACACACACTGTGAGCACACACCCGCAGCAGTGGGCAGCCATTTATGCTGCGGCGCCCGGGGAGCAGTTGGGGGTTCAATGCCTTGCTCAAGGGCACCTAAGTCGTGGTATTGAGGGTGGAGAGAGCACTGTACATTCACTCCCCCCACCCACAATTCCTACCGGCCCGGGACTTGAACTCACAACCTTTCAATTGGGAGTCCAGCCCTCTAACCATTAGGCCACGACTTCCCTCATCTACATGATGTCATGGAGATGGAGAAGAGAAGTGGTCTAAGTACTGAGCCTTGAAGAACCCCAGTAGCAAGATTACATTTCTAAATTTCTAATGAATGTTTATTTGCAACTGTTAATAATTTTCAAACATTTATACCATGATTAAGTTCAATGCAGATTTAAAATCAAAAGAAATAGTTTATAGATACTGTTTTTGAAACCAAATCTTTGCAAACAAACACTGCATCTAACAATGGTTTGGGAAAAAAATAAAAGCATATATATAAACTCAAATACGGTTATCTAATAAGCATGTGTCCTGTTTTGTGTACTAAATTCCTGTAAAGCTTATTTTATTTTATTTTTTTTAAACTGCTGTCTCTTTGTATATGATATGATGATACTTTCTCAAAATAAGTAAAATGCTCATGAAGAGACGCACAGCAGTTTTAGAGATTATGTTTGTGTTCATGTACTCATAAATTGAGGCAGCAGAGGCTGAAAACACTGCGAGCTTCAGTAGGCCTATGTGGTAAATGAAACTGCGTGTCTGCGCCATTAATTTCTATGAGGTGCGGACTGGCAAAAAAAAAAAAAAAAACAATTAGGCTGGGAAATCTCACAAAACATTCTGAAACATGGACAACCCTATTTTGTGTATGGACCTGACATTATAAAGATTTAACTCCTTAGGTTGGGGACATTCAACATAATTAAGAGTTGTCTCCTGAACTGCACCTTCACTTCCATTATCCATCCATCCTCTCATGACTTTAATACTGAAGATTTTTATTTGACTTTTACCATGTTTTGTAAGTGCATTTTAGTTTTTTGGCAAATTAATTACCACTTGTATTTATTTTTACTACAAATTTCATGGTTAAACTATGGTTAGTGCCATGCCATAGGCTACATTAATTTTCCTAAGGGTTGTGTTTTTGTCTGCACTAGCTCCCCCTAAACCTATGATAAAATATGATTATTTGTCTGCTAAATTACTACTGTAACATTACAATAGATAATGATATCGTTTATACAGTATTTTGAGTGAGTGTGAGCAATGTGCTGCTTGACTAAGTAAACAAAGTCAAAACTACAATAGCATCTTTACAGATGAAACTGACCTGCACTTGAAACCCTGAACAGAAGTTTCGCTTTTCTGCTCCAGCTGTGCTCTTCCACAGTCCAATTTCGGGGCAAAAAAGTAGTTTGAAGAGGCTGAGTGAAACATTTATTCCAAATGCATGTGTTTGGTACTTACTACCTTATATCTTTACTCTTTCCTTTCATTCTTTTCATGGCTTTGGAAAACTTGTCGAAATGACGTCATATCAGTTTGTTCTTCGATTTCGTTTGAAGTATATTGGGGCCTTGTTTTGTTTTTTGTCGAGGACCATCCCGCTGGACAGTGAGCAGCCAGTGCCCCATTGGTTTGTCTTCTATATTGACAGTGTAAACATCCAATCACAATGCGCAATAGACAGAGCAATTATGTATTTTGTTCTGGCTAAATAAAGATCGCTTCACCCCATCTTCCTTATCGTTTTTTTCCCAAGTTTTCACAGCGCATTATCAAGAACAGGCTTGTTCTGCCTCGAGAGATGCAGGTCAAAGAGGCAGGCAGGAGGAGAAGAGAGTCATTGAATTGGTGAAGTGCTTTATAGGGACTTCTAAACCTTTCCTAGTGTGTGCACGCCATGAGTGTAGAATATGTAAACCCTTTTTAATAAAACATAAATTAGTCCCCTGCGATTTTTTGGCCAAGTCTGTGTTCATAGAGGTTTCCATGAGCCAGTGTGAATAAAGCTAAATTAAAATAATAATAAAAATAATAATAAACACAATATTGTTAGACCTGAGTTTTCTTCTTATCCAAAACAATATGTGATACGAGTGTGATGCATAGGGTAGTAAGGCTACATGCAGAGTCCTACACTACCAGTCAAACATTTTTGAACAGTCCAAAGATCAGCATTTTCTGAAGTAAAAAAACTTTTGTAGCATTATACATTATATGTGCTATTTAAAAGCTTGGAATAAGTATATATATATATTAAAACTTATTTAGCAAGGATGCTTTAAATTATATATTGTTACATGTTACAAAACTGTTTCAGATAAATGCCGGTCTTTTGAACTTTCTATTCATCAAAGAATCCTGAAAAAATATATACTCAGCTGTTTTCAATATTATAATAATAAGAAGACATGATTGTTTGATTAGCAGATCAGCATATTTTAAGGATTTCTGAAGGATCGTGTGACTGGAGTAATCATGGTAAAAATTCAGCTCTGAAACTGCAGGAATAAATTCAATTTTAAAATTCAATTCAAAATTCAAGTAGAAGACTTGAAAATGTTTTCATGTATTTTGGATCAAATAAATACAGGATTAGTGATCATAAGATAATTATTTAAAAAACGTAAAAAAGTCTTACTGTTCAAAAAAGTTTGACTTTTGTCGCAGTCCAGCCCTACCTACAACCATCCTTTGTCTGTCAATGCGCTCATTTTCATCAAACTGAAGTAATATCCAGCTCCAGTCCAGCAGGGGGCGGAAGTGCGTCACATGTTGCTGCGTCTCGCGCAGAGCTCACGACGGAAGTAGTGCGGGTTTTCTTTCTGCTGCTGTGTGATTAACGTATTTCAGGTCGGTTATGTGAATTTACTGCATAATGTACTTTAAGAGATTATGACCGTGTGCTTTATCGTATCTCGCTACTGTGTGTCGGACGATGATTTATGTTTTACAGAGAAGCGAGTTCAATATCATGTTTTAATACTTCAAATCCAGCAGCTAAACGTGTCTTAAATGCGATTTAATATTATGCATCATTGTATAAGCAAAAGTCTCGTTTATAAAATTTTTATGATTTCTTGAGCACTTGTTTTTTAATCTTTGTTATGAAAAGTTTTGCACTTTGAAACGTTTTATTGAATGCTTTTTATGTTTAGATTTGGCTGTTTTATCATTATCCCAGACATTAAGTAGAAAACCATAAGTAAGTTATCATAAATATTCTTTTAACTAATAATTAGTAGTAACTTTATTAACTTGCCCTATGAAGGCAGATTTTACTAAATTATATGAATAATATAAAGAAAGGTTGGTGAGATTGGCACATTAGTTGTCACATTTACAATATTAAGTTAATTATGATAAATAATTTTACTTGACTCCAGTAAACACAGTTTTAGCTTTTAGTTGAGTAAAATAATACCATATATATATATATATATTTAAAAATATAATAAAATTAAGGTAATCTGAAGAAACGTTTTACGTAAATTAGTTTTATCAGTCATTTATGAATGCGTCTTTCAATAATCATGAAGTGTTTGTGTTCAGATTTTGATCATGAAAGCGCAGGTGGATGTGGTCTGCTGTAAATCAGTAGGAACTGATCTGTCCATGCTGGATATTGAGGATTTCATCACAGAAATCTGTCAGCTGAAGAAAGAGGTGGCTTCACTGGAGGCAAAGCTGAGAGAAAGAGGAGACAAACTGAACAGAGAGGTTTGAACAGATCTTCATTTCATCTTTAGCTGCTAATATGGACTGATTGTTGTGTGAATCAATGTCTTATTGTTAATCATACTCTCACTAGATATATTACTGATTGTGTTTGTCAGGATGTGGAGCAGGTTTGGGTGCGTGAGACTGATGGGACAGAAGCTCAGGATTCAGTCTGGAGCGTCAGAGATCAGAGATCCAGAGACACACAGGACTCAGAGCTCAGCCTCACTTTACTCTGTTATACTGACGCTCAGGATCATGAATCCACTGATCAAACCTCTGACTGTAACGCTGGAGAACAGCAGATGCTGCAGACGCCGCTGAAGATGTGCTCCGTCAAACTGGTGGACTGCAGGAACCTGATCGAGAGCAGAGGAGAAGAAACCACCACAGAGAAACAACAACAACACACTGATGAGGAGGAGGAGGAGAATAATGGGGAGGATGATGAAGATTGTACTGAGGATAATGGGGATGATGATGATGAAGAATTCATTCCTCCAGGTTTGTTTCTCCTTTTATGACTTTTAGTTTTTTCATGACACTTGAATGTCATCAGAGACTGCAGGATCAGGTTTATATTGATTGATAGTGTAAATGTTCTGAGATATTTGAGAACATGATGGAAAATATTAGTAGTAGTGATCGACCGATATTGATTTTTTATAACCGATACCGATACCGATTATTTGTATGTTTATGTACCCGATAACAGATATGCAGAACCGATATTTATTTACTGTTATACTTCTGTTTCTGACAATTATTACAACACAAATGAGCTGAAAAAAACATTTTATTTATAACAATCACTCCCTCCTTGCATACAAAAAAAAAAAACATTATATTCATACACAAATAAATAGAGGGGTCTGAGTCCAAAAAATTTAAGCGCACTGTTACTAAGTGTCTTTGTTTTAAAATAAAAGCTTTGATGAGGCAAAAAAAATAAAGCACAAAAATGATTCTAACATATTGGTGGGGGCGGGAGGGCTATTTAGGAGTGCATAGCTATATAGTAGTGTAACTTAATACTCCCAGTTAAGCAGAACTAGGTTTTAGTGTAGAAAACAGAGTCTTTCAGCATTCTGCCCTGTAAGCCTGCTTCCTTCAAAAATTTTATGCAGTGGCCGTGCTTGAGGCTTCCTGATCATCAACCCAGTCAGGTGCTGAGCAATATGAACAAACTTTTATTCCCGAGACTATATAAAGTTAAACAGCACTTGTCAGTTGGCATTTTATGATCTAGATTCAATCTAAGGTTAGATCATGAAATGCCAACTGACAAAGTGCTGTTTGACTATAATTTAATCAACCGCGATCGCGCATGGAGATAATAAATAATTAATTTCCACAAAGCGGTATATGTAGCCTATATGTGCATTAGCGAAATAATTGTTATGTAGTAAATGATAATATAATCTAGGGTGTTTAAACAAGATAATCTTGTCAAAAGTTTCATTCAGTAGCATTGCTTGAGGCTTCCTGATCATCAACCCAGTCAGGTGCTGAGCAATATGAACGAACTTTTTTCCCGAGACTATATAAAGTTAAACAGCACTTGTCAGTTGGCATTTTATGATCTAGATTCAATCTAACGTTAAATCATGAAATGCCAACTGACAAAGTGCTGTTTGACTATAACTTAATCAACCGCAATCGCGCATGGAGATAATAAATAATTAATTTCCACAAAGCGGTATATGTAGCCTATATGTGCATTAGCGAAATAATTGTTATGTAGTAAATGATAATATAATCTAGGGTGTTTAAACAAGATAATCTTGTCAAAAGTTTCATTCAGTGGCCGTGCTTAAGCCTCCAGATCATCCGTCAGTTGCTAAGCAATATGAACAAACTTTCTCTTCTAGACTAATGGTGAGCAAATACAACAGATAGAGAATTAAATTCAACGCTTTTATTTTCAACATGCACTCATTCATGTCTGTTTTATTTAATTCATGTAAAGATACGTCTTTATTGGGGCAGGACATGATGAATTACACTACGTGACTCAATGAGTTCGTCTCAATTGTTTAGAAACAAGCTGCATAAATTAACTATATCAGGAATTTATGTCTCAGATCTCATTTGTGCATGTCTGTTATGTTAAATAAAGTTGATTAATTAAAGCAAACCGAGTAGAACATATATTTACCAATGCACTGAGTTGTTGTTGACTGATCTCCTCAGACGCCCGGGCTGCAATGGCGGAAATCTCAAAACGGCCACAAGATGGCGCCGTAAATCGGCGAATCCGATATTACAAAACCGATACCCGATTATGGGAAAATGCTTAAATATCGGGAAAAATATCGGTAAACAGATACATCGGTCGATCACTAATTAGTAGTGCTGAAAAATGTACAGGTTCTTTTTTATTTGTTTTTTTATTGTGGGATTAAAAATGTGCTCTTTTAAGAGCTCCAGGTTTTCTGTGCTTGTTTGTAAAGCTGCTGGATATGGCCAAATATCACTCTATAATTGTTTTGCATATGGTTTCTGCAGGGTCTTAAAACTTATTAAAGTTGATACATCAATTTAGAAAAAAATAAGGCCCTTAATATTGCAACTAAATTTATTTAAAAAATGGCTATCCCTGTACAGCCGTGAACACCGGTTCCTTCAACTTGGCTGAGCTTTCAATGTTGTTATGAGAAAGGATGATGCTGATTGGTTGGTTCTTGTCACATGACCCAGTGCACCTGCAGCATTCTGAAAAGTTGAAATGTCGCACCGCACTTCTACATTTTAAATAACAAACTTGAGCGCACAGAAGAAATGATATGTGACCGGCCCCTTAGTCTGAGCTGAAGCCTGATCTGGCACTTAAAAGAGCAAATATCAAGAACAGATTTCAAATGTTGTGCTACGAGGCAGAAGGTGAGTGCGTCATCTGTCTGGGCGGCACTCAGAGCCGCCCGCTCACTGAGACGAATGCTTTGGCATTCACTGAAGGCATTCGAGTCTGGCCTTGCTTGTGGATCACTTCCTAATAAAGGCATTCCCTCCTCTCCTACTCTCAGGTTCCTCCCCTCCAGTTGGGTTTTAATTACAGAAGAGGAAGTTACTCACTCTAGTTCGCTCATGCTGTGGAAACAATACCTCTAGTGGCTTTTTTGGTCGCTACTGCCTTGTTCCAAAGAAAGATGGTGGGCTCACATCTCTTCTAGACCCCAGACATCTGAATTGCTCACTTATGAGATGGTGGTTCAGATGTTAAATTTGAAATGCATCCTCGTGCAGATTTGCCCCTAGGACTGGTTTCTAAAGGTGAATCTGAAAGATGCTTATTTTCTCATCTATATAGCTTCCATCACAGACCGTTCTTGAGATTCAAATTAGGTGCCTATGGTTATGCAGTTCTTCCATGCGGACTGTCTCTGGCCCTGCGCACTTCTACGAAGTGCATAGATGCAGCTCTTTCCTCTCTGAGACAGATGGGAATCTGCATATTGAATTGCCTTGATGATTGGTTGTTTCTATCCCGATCAGAATAAGAATTGGCAGCTCACAGAGAGCTGTTGCTCAGCCACTTAGAGCACTTCCACTGAAGAATTATCTGTTACCCAGCCAGCAGGCTGTCTTTCTGGGAACAACTTTGGACTGGCTTATGCAGGAAGGATCCCTGACTATTCAGCAATTAGCGGTATATCTCAAACCGGGAATGATATATCCCTTCAAGGTTTCTCCGAGGTTACTCTGCCTTATGGTGGCCGGTGCCTCTGTATTACCTCTAGGCCTGATCCACATGCTGCCTCTTATTTTGGCCTGTGTTTCATCCCATGCCTGGTGACTAGGATAATTTTGCGTCAGGGTAAACCACTGCTGTGTTAGAGCTGTTGCCCCTGGACGACCTCTCGCCTGTTTGAAACAGGGATGCGGTTAGGACTGACCTTCAGAAGGCAGGTGGTTACAACAGATGCCTATAACTGGGTTGGGGTTGCCGGTTGGAGGGCGATCTGGCATTCGGCTCCTGCTCAGCCCCAAAAAGCAACGCCAGTATATCAACTGCATAGAAATGTTGCTGGTTTCCTTAGACCTGAAAGCAGTCTTACCAGCCTTAAAGGGGCACCACATCTTAAGCCCCGCAACAGCAAAGATACACTATCGCATTCATTTTGATCAAGAGCTGGCGATCTCTGGCGATTTGACAAAGTTAAGAATCCTACCACTTTATTCAAATGAAGAGCAACTTTTGGAAGCATCAGCCAATAGGAAAGAAGATAGTAGAGCTCATGTGATTTTCTCCTCTCAGCTGTAGATAAATAAATGCAATGGAGGAAGGTAGGTTCTGTTTCTCATTTATTTTGTTTGCATGTATTTAATTTAGATTTAGATTAAATTTAGTATTTTGCCTAAAAAATGTATGTACTTAGCAGCAAGAAACCTTAGAAACACCCAATAGTTACCTCATCGCCAGCCCCTCATGACATGCAGTGACATGACATGCAGTGACAAAAGTCGCTGCTAGGGCGAACAGGGCTTAAGGTCGGTCAGACAGCATGACGGTGGTGGCCTACATCAATCACCAAGGTGGTCTCAGGTCACACACTCTGTACAGGATGGCTAGTCACCTCCTCTTTTGGGCACAGAAAGAACTCCTCTCGTTAAGGGTGGTTCATGTGCCAGGCAGATTGAACCTTTTTGCATGTATGCTGTCCAGAGGCAAGGCAGCCTCAGAATAGGCCATGCATCCTCAAATGGTTCAAAAATCTGGTCAATCTTCGAAGGGCAGAGGTTGACTTCTTCTCCTCAGAAGACAACTCTCACTGCTCATCATAATTTTCAGTACAGTGAGAGGCTCTGGCCCACAACTGGCCGGTGCTCATCTGTACACTTTTTCCCCAGTCGCCCTGATTGCTCAGGTCGTCAGGCGAGAGTATCAAGTGCTCTCTCCTCCTAGTGGCTCCACTCTGGAAGTACCAGGCCTGCTTCCCAAAGCTAGTGCAGCTCTCAACAGGAGCCCCATGGCCCATTCTACTGAGGAGGGTCCTTCTCTCGTACGCAAAAGGCATGATTTGGCATCCCCGGCCAGAGTTGTGGAGCCATGTATGGTGCCCCAATGGGAGCTTAATCAGCAATGCCCTAAAAGAGTTGCTCTACCACAAAGGACTGCTGGTTCCCTTATCTCAGGAAACGAGGGTTACATCAGTAACCGGAGCGTTTCTGTGCAAATGGTTGGAAGATAAGGAGATGGAAACATGACTAATGGCCATGAGGCATACTGTTAGAAGGTGATCAGATTCAGATTAGAAGTGTTTACTGTAGGTTAGTTAACCACTCAGAACTAATAGGTTTACAGAGTTGTATGTGCTCACAGGTCTTCCCATTATAACAGGAAAAATGTTCATCACATAATCCACATTTTGTTTGTCCACGTATACTGTTTCAGGAATGACAAATGTAAGCCTAAAAAATTAAGTCATTGCTATAATTGACAGTGATGAATATTGTTGCAGTGGACATAAATTAACTACCTAACAAGCCAATGATTAATAAATATTTAATGTAGGGCTGATCCGAATACCAGTCTTTGAGCTTTGAATCTTTGGTAGTTATCAACACCGAATATTCAAAGCAGCGGAGGGAGGTGCTGACCATATTATTCTCTCTAATAAAGGCAGGATTCTCTGTGTGTCAGTCTGTTTGCATTTATATTGTGTTGAGAACCATTCATCCAGTTGAATTTTCGTTCAATATGGACAAGCGACACGTTCAGAATGAATAAACTTTTAATAACTACAGAACAGCGCGAGCCAATAGCGGCGTGCCTCATGTGGGCAGGGCTTATATGCTCCGAGAACAGACACTGCACTAGTGATAAAAAAAAAAAAACACGCAGGTCTGTTAAGAACAATACTTTTAATATAGACAAATTATTATTAGGCTTGGCTACTGTACGTTTTTTTTATATATATATATATATATGACTGCCGTATTCGCAAGTATTTTCCAAGCAAATTAAGTGCAAGTTTTTATCATGTGTAAAATTACTGATTAACATGGCGGATAAATGCTGCTCGTTTTTTTTACACCAACAATAAACTATAGGCAAACTACTTACAGAATTCACAAAGCAAATCCAAATTCATTATCTGCACTGATTTGCACATCTTCTCAGTTAACAACGGCTCTGTGTAGTAACAGCTTCTCTGTGTGAAATCACGCACCTGATGGAATTTACTGCTGATTAGAGAACCGGCTTTACTGAGGAGATGTTAAAATTAATTATTGGCCGATATTTATCGTGCACCCCTACAAATGCGTCAGTCCTTGCCTTGGTAATGCAAGTGTTATATAAGCAGCGATATGGACGATATAGCAGAATCATAATAATTATTAATAAATTGCAAAAAGAATGTAAGAGCATTATGCAGACTAACTTTAATCAAGTATATTTTAAAGTTGTTTAATTAAAGTTTTGTTCCTTTCAGATGTCAATGGTGGCTCATCTTCTGATGGAGATGAAGAAACAGTCTCAACTTCAAAAGAGCAGCTGCAGACCAAGAGTTTCTCCTGCAGCACCTGTGGAAAATCACTGAGTTCAGAGGGTCATTTAGCAAGACACGAGAGAACACACACAGAACCAAAACAGAAAGATTACAACTGTAAGATATGCAACATCAGCTTTCCTACCGTAGAAGAGAGGAAACTTCATTTAAAAGAGCACAGCGGGAAGAAGGAGTTTCACTGCAAACAGTGCGGGAAATTGTTTTTAATTTTTTCTAAACTACTAGTTCACATGAATACACACCGTGAAAAGTCTTTCCACTGCAGCGAATGCGACAAGTATTACAGCACCAAATTAAGTCTTGATGCTCATAAGCGAATCCACACGGGAGAAAGACCATACAAGTGTCCTCACTGCAAGAAGACCTACAACCACATATCACATCTGAGGACACATGTGCGTTTGCACACCAATGAGAGACCGTTTCAGTGCAGTGAATGCGAGAAAGCCTTCACAAACTCAAGCTCTTTAAAGTCACACCAGAAAATCCATTCTGACGAGAAACCGTTTCAGTGCAAACACTGCAACAAAGGATTCCGTCAAAGATCATATCTGAATCTTCACGAGAGGATTCACACCGGAGAGAAACCGTATCTGTGCTCCTACTGCGGGAAGAGCTTTTCAAATTCTACTCATTTTAAAGAACATCAGAGAATCCACACTGGAGAAAAACCATTTCAATGCAGTGTTTGTGGCAAGAGTTTCCGAAGGGGTGTTGCTTTACAGATGCACACAATAATTCATAGCGGTGAAAGACCATTTAAATGCTTACAGTGTGAAAAGACGTTTGCTCGATCTGACGTCCTTAAGGTCCATCAGCGAGTTCATACAGGAGAGAAACCTTACTCCTGCCCCATCTGCGGCGAGAGATTCGCTTATTTAGGTAGTTTTCAGACCCACCAGAACAAACACGCTAAAGAACAAACTGCTCCAGAATCATCAGAGTGACTTTCATGTCTTGGTCTGTCAGTAAAGGCTTTATTTTGGCAGTTGCTTTCATCATTCATGCCAAGTGATATATGACAGTAACATCATACAAATGATGATTTAAATGTAAAACATGAACCATATATTATACAACAGCTGAACTGGATTTCTGAGCAGTGTTTAGTCCAGGATCACTGAGTGATTTCACTCTTCGTACAGTAGGCTATTCCACACCAGAGAGTGAGTCGCGTTATTTGTCATTTTATTTTATTTTTTCATTTACTTTGGAAATATTTTCATTTATGGAGCCAAGAGCATGAACTATTGGTTACAAACTGATCACTCAACATTAACAGTTAATAAAAGAATTAAATAACTCCAACAATTATTATGTACATTACATTTTCTACTCACAGTTGTCCTGATGTGCAGAATATCAGTGTGGATGCCACAGAAGGAGTTCAGGAGTTCACTGGAGAGATTTGCTTTATTAAAGCCCCCAAGAAAGATTAGAACAAAGTCAGGGTGGTGTTGTTCTGTCTTGCAGTTAATGATTAGAGTTTCTAGATATGAATAGCACATCTTATTTAACACTGTTACATCTGTACTCCAACTTTCGTTGATGTGAAAGCATGTCTTGCTGCCTCACGATTTCCCCGTTGATTCTGGGAACAGCTGAAAGCCCAGCAGATGGAGTGCGCTGTCTGGAATGGTGTCGTTTAGCGAAGTTTCCATAAAACACAGGGCAGCAGAGTGTGAGAAATCCTTATTTGTCTGGGACAACAGGAGTTTGTCCGTTTTGTTGGGTAGAGAGCGGAGATTTGCCAGATGGATGCCAGGCGACAGCATTCAAAATCACGAGTGCGCCAGCTCTTTTTCCCCATCTTCACGTCCTGAAGTGTGTGATCAACACAGCTGCTCCACCGTCAATAATGTCCAGCAGAACATCAGAATAGTTGAAAAATATATTGGGAGATGTGTGGTGCTGAATGTCCAGCAATTTGTCCCTGGTGAGAAACTGATTGCAGGAATATAACTAAAGACAGGACAAACGAACAAAAACAGAGCACATCAATCCTGTATCAGCGCCAGCAATGAAAAATATGAACATTAAGCTATTTTTTTTTCTTCATTTTGATGCACAGATAAGAAAATTTTAGGCTGCTACTTATAACCGATAATTCTTTAAATATGAAAGCCGATAACTAATATGTTGGCCGATAAGTCTAAATCCACATTTTAACATTATTTGAGAGCTTGGTTACCAAAAAGATATCTGCATTAAACAGTTCAACATAAATCAAACATAAAGCAGCTTTACAGATAAATAAAATAATGCTTATTTAATGGAAACAAGTAACTGGACAACATTGTGTAAAAAAAAATAATAATAAGGCGATAAGATGGAGTGTGTTAAAAGAAGTCTAGTATGTAAGGACTATTGCCAGAGATATTGTCAAAATCATTAAATATTGTCATTATTAAGAGTTTGGCATTTCCAATTAATGTAGACCTATAAATGCACACGTGAACTCGAACTAGGTCCACTGTGGATGTGATCTTCCTTTAACAACACGCTAAAATATGGGCGAACAAAGATTCTGTTACATTATTTTACATTAACTAATGATTTCATTATATGATACACTTGCCCTGCAGATGTTGCAGTTCACTGTATTTTCCATTTCGAAGTGTTTCCAATAATATTTCAAGCATTTAAAAACAATCATGGTGAAAAGTGCGCATCTGAAGCATCTATGCAGGAAATAATGCATTAAATACAGGGTCTAAGATATCAGCCACATTATTTTATCGGTTTGTGACATTAATGTGATAAAAAAAATTTCCCCCGTATACACTTTTTATGTACTGAATATCTTACTTAAAATATAAAAAAATGGGCTTAATCATAGAACAGCAAAATATCATCTCATAGAAAGGTAAATGCTGTCAGGATAATGGTCAATAGAAGAGTAAACATAGAATGAGACTCCACATAACAATCAAAAAGAACAATTTTGTGTTCAAGCTGACCATAACTACTGAAGACAGGCAAACAATGGTCATTTCCCAGTTTAAAAACCTCTAAATAAGCCTTTAAATGGCCTAGAATCGATCTGAGAGATAAAAAAAAAATGTCCAGACAATAAAAGTGTGGCTTGTTTACGGACCCCTGTGCGCGTTTCTCAATACAAAGTACACTGATTTTGGACAGCATCCTCGGTAGTTCAGACTTTGTGCATTAGACTCGGGAGTGTGATGTCCGCGATGACGCAAATCTGGTAAATCTGCAAACATTAACTTACTTGATAACTTCAGTCAGCTGACCATGGCTACTGCAATTTTTCTCTCTGTATATTTACAATAAAATGAAGTGGGATATCAAATACCACAGGAAATGTGTATATACAGTCATTACAATAAAACTAAATATTATATAAATGTGCCTTTTTTATTTTCATTTTAACATATAGATAAATTGAATAGAGACCAAAGATAACCTGTTAGATTTACCCAAAACGAATTATACGTTATGTTTAACAACTAAAGAGACATCACAGCCAGCGGCACACATCAGAAGGTCTAGCCGAGGTGAGGCTGCTCTCGGCGGATACATGAGGACTGAGCTCCCGCTGATCGCGTGGAGCTGACCGTCTCTGAGATCGGCGATGTCTTTATAAATCAACCATAGATTTGAGTTTTAAACAACTACATTCTCGCCTGAAATACTTAAAAAATTACACTTCAAGACACAATAACAGTAATATTTTGAAAATGATCTGAATAAATGGTGGTTGAACCCAACCAATGCTGCGTGAACTCAACCAATCAGCATGCTTAGCGCCCAAGTCCCGCCCCAGAAAGTTCTGGAACTTTGAAAAAGTATTACCTCGCTAGCAGGGACTTTTTGAGGGGCATTTTTTTAACCAAGACTTTATTTAGTTCCTGGTTCCTGCAGTGGAAACACACCGAGTACCAAGCCAAAGTTCCTAGTTCCTGGGTAAAGTTCCTGCGGTGGAAACGCCTGCAATTGACACCCTTCACAAGGAGGGTAAGCCACAAACATTGCAAGAAAAGCTGGCTGTTTTGTCTCCTCTGGTCCAACATGTTAGGTCAGGCCACACCTGCTCCACCACCATCACACTTAACACCGGCATACCACAGGGCTGTGTGCTGAGCCCATTCCTCTACTCCCTCTACACCCACGACTACAAGCCTGTGCATGGATCCAACTCCAACTCCATTAAGTTTACAGATGACACCACGGTGATTGGACTCATCAGGAACAACGATGAGACTGCCTACAGGGAAGAGGTACATCACCTGGCCACATGGTGCGCTGACATAACCTGCTCCTTAACACCAGCAAGACAAAGGAGCTCATTGTGGACTTCAGGAAGAAAAAAGGAAGCACACATGACCCCATCCACATTAACAGGATGGTTGTTGAACGTTTCTCCAGCTTCAAGTTGCTGGGAACCACCATCTCTAAGGACCTGTCATGGACTACAAACACCTCCAGGCTGGTCAAGAAGGCTCACCAGCGGTTCTTCATCCTCAAGACACTGAAGAAGAACCAGCTGTCTTCAGCCATCCTGGTGAACTTTTACTGGTGTGCGATTGAGAGCATCCTGTCCAGTTGCATCACAGTCTGGTATGGGAACTGCTCAGCTGCGAACCGCAAGTCACTGAAGAGGGTGGTGTAAACTGCCCAACGCATCACAGGCACACCACTTCCTGCTATTGAGGACATCCAGAGGAAATGCTGTCTACGTCGAGTTTGCATAATTCTCAAGGACTCCTCTCACCCTGACCATAGACTGTTTAACCTCCTGCCTTCCGGGAGGCGCTTAAAGAGCCTCCGGACAAGCACCACAAGATTCAGGAACACATTTTCCCCACAGCTGTCTCCTTCCTGAACTCTGCCCTTCTAACTTCTAAAGAACACACTTCATGTGTAACACTGTAATTTACACATTTTGCGTCAATGCTGAATAAAATTGTGTAGAAAAGAATAACCTGTTACACATATGTATGTGTAGTTTAGAGATTAAAACTACTTTGTTTACACACATTATTTAACACAATATGTGTAGACCGATGTGTTTAACACTTTATGCGTAGATATTAAAGACGTCCGTTATTTAAATTAGCTAGTGTGATGTAAGGCTCTTTATTAACAAAAGCAATGTTTCCTGCACCTGTCTTTTTAATACTGCGGGCACATTTTGTGAAATGTTGTGTCCATAAATTTAGCTGAAGCACATTAGTCACGTAACTTTACCTTACAGTAAATCAATCAGCTTTCTGTTGGTTAGCGCGGCGAAAACGCATTGAAAACTGTTTTCAAATAGACAATCTTTTCCCACTTTCACTCAAACTTCCCAAGAGTGAAGAGAACTTTACAAATGACTGAATTTAACACGCGGGATATCGCCCAGCATGGTTAATTAATGTGACCGCACTTTTAGACTCTGTATTTTACTCTGTTTTTGTCAATAAATAAATGGTGCTAGCAATGCTATTTATTCATTCTGTCTAAAGTATTTAAAAGTTGCTGAAATGATTGGTAATATGTTATAAGTGCTGAGCAACTGGTGCAGACCAGGTAAGTTAATGTTAACTTACAATCTAAACGGTTAACGGAAATCTGAAAGGAAATGTTGAGTTCATGGGTGGAACAAAAATATGGCAGGACTTTTACTTTCTGACCCCTGGACTTAACACCTCTGTCTGTAATATATCTGCTTGTTTTACACTTGTTGGCCACCAGGTGGTATTGTGAAACCACCACTGTTGTGATTGGCTGACATCTTTGCATTCGAAATGCATATTACATGTGAAACCCCTCTCAAATATATATATGTATATATATATATATATATATATATATATATATATATATATATATATATATATATTTTTTTTTTTACTATTACAGCTGTCGAGATTAACGAATTGTGGAAGTGTTGATTATATAATTATTTTTTTTTCGATCTTTTCCCCATCACATGAAAGGCTGCAGTGATGAGCATTGAGTAGACAGAGTCTGTTTATCGCGTGGATGCAGTGATCTCGTCATTATTGCAACACGTTATCTCACAAAATGCTTTCACCACAGCTAACAGCAAACACATGAATACAGTAAGAGCTCCGTTGTGCAGCATAACAGCGTCATTCATTGTAACGGCAGTTTGGGCAAGAGTGCAGATATACTCGCGATGTGTAACAGCTCTGGAAAAAAGCAAGCGTTCTTTGATCGCTCTCTGCAGTTAAATCACAATTTAAATAACAGATATGTTTCATGCTACTAAGAGAAACAACGTGAAGTTGATCGTTTAGTCACTGATGCATAAACAGTATTAAACGATTTAGAAAGAAAGTCTGTGTGAACTTGAATGATTAGCTACACATCAGAAATCACTGATCACAGATCAGGCATTAATGAACACTGTTACTTACTGTTTGTGCCGGTGCTGTAGAATCCATATCATAAAATTCTGTTTGAAACACCTGTGCTGACATTGCGACTGAATTATATGTAAATAGTTGGGCGGGCAAAGCAGAGAAAGGGGAGGTAACTATTCTCATTACAACGTCACAAAGAGGAGATTCAAGATCAGCCCGTGTGAGCTTCCATTTTCTCAAAGGCAGAGAAAGATAGAAAAATCTCAATTTACACCGATTCTAATTTCTAGAAACTTGGGGACAGGCTACATATACATAAACAGGCTAGGGGAACTCATATTAATGTTAAAAAACCTCAGAAAGTGAAATTTTCATGTCATAGAACCTTTAAAGCTTCATGAGGCTTCATCTTGCCATTACTACATAAGAGCATTTATTTAGTTTGAGAAGTGATATATTTCAGCTGATTCCAGTACTTTTACCTGTGCAAAAACAGACAGCTGCTTTATGTTGCAGATTGTTGTTTTATGGTGACTTTGCAACCCAGTACTTCTGTGATTATTTGAATGTTTTGAATCCACTGGGATAAAAGTTAATAGTTTAGATAAGCTAATAATCATGACCTTGTCTGATTACAGTAAAATTAACATTTGTTTTATTTGAGCTTTGCATAATCAACTCCGTAGAACGTCAGCATTTAATACAATTACAGTGAGTGAATTTAAAGTCTATTAAGTGCATACAAAATTTAAGCTCCTCTACTCTGCAGACACACAGAGACATCAAGAACCAGCATATGACTCTCAACAGTGGTGACAATCAACAAAATGTTGCATGCTGGGTAACACCGTTGTAAAAGCTCATCATGCAGAGTATGAAAACCTATCACCACTGTTGAGTATCGTGTGATAAGTGTGCATGTCTAAAAGCATGAAGTGACAGCTTCCGTTTTTGTCTTCAATGTTGAAGCGTTGCGGTGGTGTTTGTTTGCTGGGGCCTTTTTTTTTTCTTCAGTTCAAAAATAGACTTTCACCTTTATTTATATAGTGCTTTAAACAAAATACATTGCGTGAAAGCAACTGAACAACATTCATTAGGAAAACAGTGTGTCACTAATGCAAAATGATAGTTAAAGGCAGTTCATAATTGAAATGAAGAGTGTCAGTCAACAATCCAAAGATAAAGACTAATTCATGATGTTCAGTCATCATGAGTTATAAACAGAGAAAGCATAAGATCATCTGTTAAGGTGTGATTCAGCAATACATAGCCTACATGTTTGTTGCGAAAATAATATTGCAGTTGTTTTGAATCAAATTGCTTTGAGTTAGTAAAAGGGTCAAGAGACTACCTAAAGCAAACCTTGAACACCATGTTTTGTTTTATTTTTTTCAGTTGAAGGCTGTGGCTAAATTCAGTTGTAGTTCTTGTGTTTCTCTTTACTTCAGTGATGTCGATTGTTAACAGCAGATGTTCATTACTAATGTACAATCATAATTTAATTAGTCACTTAATTATCTCATTTACTTTAATCCTTTGAGGATTTGGGATATGACTTGAAGACTTCCGGTTCGATTCTTTGGTGCTAGCAGGAGTTGTAGGTGAGAGGGAGTGAATGAACACCTCAATACCCATGGCTGAAGTGCCCTTGAGCAAGGCACTGGACCCCTGGCGCTGGATCTATAGCTACCCATGGTGTGTTCACTTCTCACTGCTGTGTGTGTGCACTTGGATGGGTTAAATGCAGAGCACCAATTCTGAGTACGGGTTACCATACTTGGCAAATGTCACAACTTTCTCTTTTTTATTTTATTTTATTTATTTTGTTTTTGGTGCAAAAACTTTATAAACACTATAAATAAACCTCAAGAGACACATGAACATATTAAAATAATAATAAAAATCTTGTCATGACCCCTTTCATAGAGTACAATTTCAAAATACATTTTAGCCTGTGTTTTTGTTGCATTTTCAGCAGATGTTTCGAACGCTTCAAAACAATCAGTCACTTTGTAAAGCAAACGTTTCGACTGAGTCAAAGGTTTGAGAAGCTTCATTTCCCCCATCACTGGTGACAGGTCTGTGATTATTTTAATGTCCACCTGCCATGAAAGCAGAAGTGAAAGCATGTGGGATCCATAAATACACTATATCAGATACAAGTGACAGAAGAAGAAATAAGACATCTCTCAGATCTTGTGATGCATCTCAATCAATTTGTAGGCCTTTCATAACATCCAATACTCATAAAAATCCAACTGTATGTTTAATAATGTTTTAAGATGACTGACATCTAATAAAACATAACTTTACTGTTTTCAGTAATGAATGTAGCATGAAGCTAAAATAAACCCCTTAAAATCATAAACAGTAACTATGTATGTATACTGTCAGTGTTTGTTAATATAGCTTTTGCCATCATTTGTGTGTTATATGCTTACAGTAGATGTTTATCTGCATGTTAGCAGTCTTTCACACATATGTTCACACTGAACACCCTGTTCCTGGGTGGAGCTGTTTAGAGAAAGAGGAAGCAGAAATGTGAGAGGAAGATGTGTGTGTTTTAATGATAATTTACATCCATACATTACATATAGTGTATTTCATCAGCTCTTGCTTTCTCTGGATTGTGATATGATCATGATTAAAGATTCAAGAAGACAATCAGGAATGATGTCCATTATCATCATCTTCATCATTCTCTGTCTGATCTCAGGTCAGTTCTTTACTGCTCAAATAGTTGTTATATTATTTAACACATGTTGATTATATAATAACCCAGAACAATTGATCTTGTGTTCGTCAGGTCAGGTTCTGTGTTTTAAAGTGATTGGCTGCTCTGGAGGGAGTGTGATGTTCAAGTGCATGAAGACAAACCAGAGAGACTCTTCTGTTCAGTTTAAAGGAAAGTATTTCTGCAGAAACAGAGACTGTAGGACAGGAATCAGTACTGAGATTCAGCACCGCTGGGTTTATAATGAGAGATTCGCTCTGTATGACGGTGAAAACAGAGGATTCTTCTCAGTGTTCATCAGGAAGCTCAGCAGAGAGGATGATGGGAAATACTCATGTGGAAACAATCAGGAATGGAGTCATAATGTTGATTTAGTGGTGAACAGAAGTACGTATGATACTTTATAACTTACTACAGAAGACTGTTTTAATAAAAATGAACAAAACATGGTGACTGTGCAAGTACACAAATCATGATGCACAAGATTATCTTACAATACAGATTTATAATTTGAGCTGTTGAGTCAGATTATAATGGGATAAGGTCCACTTTACATCATACATGTTATTCCTATTTTACATGGTCAGATGCTGTTTTTCTGGATATATGTCTTGCAGGACGTACATTTGTCTTTCAGATCTGGGGGCCAAAGTCCAAAAGCTAACAAATAAATCAGGACTAAAGCAGTTTAATCAACAACAATTTAAGTTCACGCAGTCTCTCTAAATTGATCCAGGTTAAGTGAGTCAAGATAATTGGATGTTCACGCTTATTCTTAAGCAGACCTTAATGTGGATCATGGATCAAATCAATCCACCATGACTAGAATAGAATAAATATACATTTTGCTAAAACATTTGTTGTTGGACATTGAATGTAGAATTTTAATCCAACATACAAGTGCATTTTTTTATGATAGCTTTAAATCAAATGTAAGCTAATGCTACCCTAATTACTATCTTAATTGAGTTAATGTGTATTCCTCAGTTAATGCAATGGGAATATCAATGCATTCCTATTGGCCTGACAGTTTGTCTGCTCCGGATCAGATTAGTTTCCCAGCATATTTTACCACAGTGACTGTCTGAGCTTGAGCTGTATGGTAAATTTGCTTTATGAAACCAAATCAAGTGAAAATAAGTCCGATAGTAATAAGCCTGACTTATCTGGTAAACCTGTTTTATGAAACATCCCCCTGCTCTGATCACAAGGAACTGTAAATATACCTAAAAACAAGAATGTTAAAAATGAACTGCAAGCAACATGACACTGTATCTGTCACACAGAGATGGAGATAGAGAGACTGAAGTTCCCTGTAGTGCATCTTTAATAATGCTAATAATATTTTAATATTTCTGTGCATGTCTCAATGGTTTATTGAAATCATTTTCAGCCTCTTCTTCTTGTGGGACGTCTGTTATCCGATCTGCATATAAAGGTCAAACAATCACTTTCAGCTGTGAATGTGAACACAAGTTTAAAACACACACCAAAGTCTTGTACAGAGTGAATGGAGATCCTGTGTTTGTGCTGAAGATCTCTCAATCATCACAATCATCTGAAGAGAAGTTCATCCTGTCTGACAATCAGAGAAATCACTTTAATGTGACCATCAGAAACATTTCTGAAGAGGAGCGTGGAGTTTATTTATGTGGAGTGGAGAGAGACGGAGGAGATAAACCACCTTCAGAAACATCAATTACTCACATAACCTTCATTAAAGAGATTGAGCTGAACGTTTCTAGTGAGTTTAGATTCATTTTAATAATAACAAAAATAAAATAAAAACTCTAAATAAGAAATGTAAATCTCTCCTGACTATATTAATAATGCAATAAATCTTGTCTTGCAGGTCAGATATCTTCTGTCCAGGTTGAGGCCTACATCAGTAAATCAGTCTTCATCAAGTGTAAATTTCCAGAAGAATTCAAAGAAAACCAGAAATTCATCCAGAAAGATTCATCACAGGAGATCTCTGTAGAACAGAATCAGTGGATCCGTCATGATAAAGTTAATATGTATGATAACAGCAGTTCAGGAGTTTTGAAGGTTTTTATCAGTGATTTAACTGAAGCTGATGAAGGAACGTACAGATGTGGAGTGAAAACTGCTGACGATCATCTGTTCATGAAGATCACACTGAAGATCAGTCAAGGTAAAGAGTTTCTGTCTGAGTCTGTTTCTGTACAATTACTATCAGTTAAAATGAGAAAATAAGATTTAAAATTCAGTTTTTTTATTGTTTTGTGTATAGGTGATCATTTCCCTGAATCAAGTGGATCAGCTGCTGTTATTGGTGAAAGTGTGAAACTCAGCTGTAATTCCCCTGAGAAACAGCAGTCCATCAAACACATCTGTAAAGAGAACGAGCAGAAGATCTGTCAGAGCATCAGTTCATCAGAGAAGCAGCGCTTTGAGTTTTCTGACAGTACAGCAGGAGTTTTTACAGCGAGCATCAGTAATGTGAGCCTGAGAGATGCTGGAGTTTACTGGTGTGGAGCAGAAACCAGACACCAGCGTCTGACTTCTGTTTCTCTCACCAATAAACATCAACTGACTTTAACCAGTATGTACAGACACCACAAACCATGCAGTTCAGTCATAGATGCATGTATTTCACAGTGTATGAATACATCTCTGTTTTCTTTGACTATCAGTGCCTCCAGTGATCGGACGTGAAGGAGATTCAGTCCAGATCAAATGCCCTTATGATGAAAAACACTCAACAGGAATGTGTCTGCGCAGAGGAACGTGTTTGAGTAAAGAAGTAAAGTATCTGTGTAAAGGAAAGTGTTTCACTAAAGATGCTCAAATTATCATTCGGTCAGATGAAGATCATGTTAAAAACCCAAAGATTTCAGTAAAGGACGACACTGAACTCAATCTCTTCACTGTGACCATGACTGAGCTGAGAGCAGAGGATGCTGGGAAATACTGGTGTGCAGTGAAAGATGTGTTTAATCTTCCCATTGAGCTCATGATCATCAGGAAGAACGGTGAGGATGAATCTCAATGTTTCTGCTCGTTCTGTTCTCAGACTCATCATATTTAATGTTGTTTTCTTCTTCTATTTTCATAGCGATAGTTAACTGAGAATTTTTGTCATGTTGATTTTAACATGATTTTTATCTGAATTTAGCATTTTGTAATTTTTTTAAGGTTAAAGAAAAAATGTCTCTAAACTTAATATGGCAGAACATTACAACTCATTTTCCTGGTTTTGACAGATTTTTTTTTTTTTTTAAATTTCTAACAGTGTGATAATTTTTTGGGGGTGAACTGTCCTAAAAACTGTTGACCATGGAAAACATCAAGCAACAAAAAAACGGCCTGCTACTTTGTGTTTTCACACAATCAATGCATTTTATTGCATTTATTATTATTATTTTTTTTTTTATGTTGTTTACATAGTTCCTCACACAGGGTCACATAAGAGCTTACAGAACTAGCTAATGTACTTTGCCACATTAAAGCCCCATTCACAGCAAGGATGATAACTATAAAGATTCTCAGTATTAAAATATAACAGAGTCCACATCACAGCTATAACGATAAAGGCACAGAGAAACAATATCATCAGAATCACTTTCAGATTATTTTTTCCAGCTAATAAACAATAAAAACATTGACAGCCAATCAGAATCCATTCTGCTGTAACAAGCTCAAGAATTTAAAGCAGCAGACACATGTGCACTTAAACAGAAGATATCATCCTCTGGTGTGGACACTAATATCGTTATCTTTATATTTACTGTTCTTGGTGTGAATGGGGAATAACACTCATTGAACTCAACTGATCTGAATAATGGCACTATTGTCGTCTGTAGAACTGATTTACAGCTGAACTTGCACTTGTTTCATAACGGATTAATTTGATAGCATCAACACAGTTATTTTCCTCTTTATTAGAGTGAAGCTGCTTTGAGCAATCTGCAGGCCTGTTTTAAAAAACACTACAGAAATAAATGTGACTTGAATGAGTCTTGGGCATGAAACTGGAGTTTGACATCTAGTTACTTTCTGCTTTTAGAGGATTTTCTTCAATCACATGTTGAGTTTAACTGGATTAGAGAGTGACTCTTATATTAGAAATCTGTTCCTCTAATTTTATAATTTTCATTGTGTATTTTCAGAAATGACGACCTCTGACACCAAAAGGCAAACACCCCAGGATAAGCCTGGTGAGTCTGCTTCTCAAAACTAAAAGTGATCATTATGATAAATGTGAGCGTCGGATGTTCAACATGTGTAGGAAATATTGTGTTTTTAATTAATTTTTTTAAATTCATTCATTCATTGAGAAATGACCTCATCTGACACTGAAAAGGAAACGGTCCAGGAAACAGAAAAGACTGGTAAGATCCAACAACTCTTTTTCTCTTCTGTTCTTGCAGGTTTGACACTGCTGAAGTCACTATTTCTCTGTTTTACTACCTATGATATCAAATATATGTTCAGTAAGAATATACACAATAATATACTCCTACAACTATTAATGATAACTTCTCAATTATCTCAATAACTTCAACACTGCTTCATAGTTTATATGAGTCCACACTCAGAGTGTTAAATTAACACTGGGGATTTTGCTGTGTGTGTTTGTAGAAATTACCTCGACTGACAGCAAAAGTGGAAAAGACAAGCAAAAAGCAAAGTCTGATTGCAAATAATTTTGAAAAAGTTTCTCAGTTTTTAGCAGAAAGTGATCTAACTATTCAAACATTTGCATCCGTTGTATGTATGTTTCTGAATATTTGTTGATAAATATGGTCTCACCTTGTTTCTCAGTCACAATCTTTTTGTGTGATTTCAGGTTTTTTTGTAATAGTTGTGGTTGCTGTGGGTTTGATTCTGCTGGTTCTGGTTGTAGCCTTAATCTTATTCAAACTGAAACACAACAAACATGGTGAGACACACACACACACACACACACACACACACACACACACTGCTGCACACTCAGTAAATCTGAGCTTTTCTCCCTCTGCTGGTCAGAAATACAGTCATAGTTAAAGGGTTACTCCACCCCAAAATGAACATTTTGTCATTAATCATACTCCCATGTTGTGTTAAACCCCTCAAAGCTTTGTTTGTCTTCGGAATACAATTTAAGATATTTTGGATGAAAACTGGGAGGCTTGAGACTGTCTTACTGACTGACAAATAAATAACAGTATCAAGGTCCAGGAACGTATGAAAAGCATTGTCAAAATAGTTCATCTGACATCACTGGTTCAACCGAAACATTATGCAGCGACGAGAATACTTTTTGTAAGCGAAGAAAACAAAAATGACTTTATTCAATAATTCATCTCCTCTGCATTTCTCCACATCGCCCTAGCACCATTTTATAGAATATCCTCTGAAAACAAACTGTGTAAACTCTTCTCTGTCGGCAAAGAGACAAGGATATGTTTTCTAAGTGTATTTACGCTTTGATTTGAATGAAAACAGTGCATCCTTACAGCGCCGCTGACACAGAACAGTGTATGTCTTTCATACAGTTCTGGACCTTGACAGTATACTTTATTTGCCAGTCACAAGCTCACCAGTTTTCAATCAAAATATCTTAAATTGTGTTCCGAAGTCGAACAAAGCATTTACAGGTTTGGAACAACATGGGGGTAAGTGATTAATGACAAAATTGTAATTATGGGGTGGAGTATCCCTTTAAAATCACTCTTATTTTCTGCATCTCAGATGTTTCTCTTCTTCACACAGACATTATTTCATCAAGAGACAGAAGACAGACAGGGGATCATGAAATGGTGAGTTTCAGAACTATAATCTACATCTCAATTTGTGAAATGTCTTAGCTGAAACTATGTGCTTCTTGTTTTGGAAATTTCACTTCTTACAGACTCAAGAAGACGCCAGGCGCCATTCAGATCCTGAATCAAATCCTCTCTATTCAACAGTCCAGTCACCCACAATCTCCTCTGATTCACAGAATCCACTTTACTCCACAGTTCAGTCACCCACAATCCCCTCTGATGGGCTCCTGTACGCTGCTGTCAGTTTCCAAAATCATGAAGAGTCTCTCAGTGAAGCTTCTGTCAGATTCAGTAAAGAGGAGACTCACTGTGAATACGCATCTGTCAGTCACAATATCTCGCCAAATTAATATTACCACTGGATTGTTGTTTTTATACACAGCGAGAAGCAGTCACTGAGAATGACACAATCATTCAGTTTCATCAAGCAAGTCATTGAGCAGTCAGTGACATCTACAGGTCAGTGTTGGAAAAACCTGAAATGTTTCTCTGTGACTGAAGAGAACATAACTCCTTACCCTTTATTCACACTGCACACGTCTGCGGTGCATTACGACTCCAACAAGGTTTAGTTTCATCCTTCACATGGTGCCAACTCACACCAGGAGCACTTCAGAAGACATGCAACTGGATTCACGAGACATCTTGATTCGCCTGTCTGTCAGTGTTTTTCTTGATTTTTGAGTTCTACCATGGTTAAGTTGGCTAAGTAGTGATGTTTTGTCCAGTTTAATTGTGTTTATTGTTTAATTTATTGCTATTGTTCTGCTTTGTTGTCCTGTAGCCTACACACAGTCAATACACTTAAAGTTCAGTTATGTGTGACAAGGATGAAAGACGTGTGTTTTAGTCTGCACAGGACGTTTATTTTGTATTCGAACTGTAGACTAGGCGCCTATCTTTAGCGAAGCAGCATGGATAGTCACTTCTGGGACGCTTCAGCTCTGGTGGCCGTGACGGAGCCATAACCCACTGCAGACGTGTGCGGTGTAAATAAGAGGTTTTTATAACCCGCTGCAGAAGTGTGCGGTGTAAATAAGAAGTTTTTATAACCCGCTGCAGACGTGTGCGGTGTAAATAAGAGGTTTTTATAACCCGCTGCAGACGTGTGCGGTGTAAATAAGAGGTTTTTATAACCCGCTGCAGACGTGTGCGGTGTAAATAAGAGGTTTTTATAACCCGCTGCAGACGTGTGCGGTGTAAATAAGAGGTTTTTATAACCCGCTGCAGACGTGTGCGGTGTAAATAAGAGGTTTTTATAACCCGCTGCAGAAGTGTGCGGTGTAAATAAGAGGTTTTTATAACCCGCTGCAGACGTGTGCGGTGTAAATAAGAGGTTTTTATAACCCGCTGCAGACGTGTGCGGTGTAAATAAGAGGTTTTTATAACCCGCTGCAGACGTGTGCGGTGTAAATAAGAGGTTTTTATAACCCGCTGCAGACGTGTGCGGTGTAAATAAGAGGTTTTTATAACCCGCTGCAGACGTGTGCGGTGTAAATAAAAGGTTTTTATAACCCGCTGCAGACGTGTGCGGTGTAAATAAGAGGTTTTTATAACCCGCTGCAGACGTGTGCGGTGTAAATAAGAGGTTTTTATAACCCGCTGCAGAAGTGTGCGGTGTAAATAAGAGGTTTTTATAACCCGCTGCAGACGTGTGCGGTGTAAATAAGAGGTTTTTACACTGCACACATGTACAGTGTTACAGATTTGACACTGCCACAGGAGCTGATCACAGTCTTGACAAAGCTTGTGTTTATACCAGCTGTGTCTGCTGCACAGTTCTGAAGGCCTTAAAGTGTTTGATGTCAATTGATATTTTGACTATTAAACGTTTGAGGTAGAATCACAGTTTAAAGATCTAAAACAAATTAGAGTAAGCTTCAATAATAGCTAAACAAATATTAAATGACTTTATTAGAAATTTCTCACTAGAAATAAGATGTTTACTAATAAACCCAGCATGACCCCAACTGGGGGTCAGACAATCAAAAAAGATTTAATCTTAATAACTTTTTCAAATACATTTAAAACTAGTAGACTACATAAGTTCAGCCATCAAATACCAAATTCATTTGGATAAACATTATAATTTCAAAGGCAAATCCACATTAATATGTAAGGGATCAACCGGCTGGATGTACTTTATCCCGTTGTTATATGGCTACTTGCCAAATAAATAAATAATTAGGCGCGAAATATTGATTTGAGTTGAAATATTTGAACGCAAAGCTTCCGTGAAATGGGCAGCAGCTGGGTTTGAATGAAACGAGAGCGAGTCCGCAATACCAGGGTGAAAAAGACGAGTTTTAGTATTCTATTAGCTAAACAAACGCAAAGCTTCCACCAAGAAAAAAATAATAATTCAAGCCAAGCAAGAGTACAGCACGGACCACTGTTACCCGGATGAGCTTGTGTTGTTAGCTTTTAGAGGGATAACATATCTCGGAATGTAGCCACTGAGCAATCAAAACCAAGTATTCCACAGAGGCGTGTAATATATATATATTAGGGGTGTAACGATACGCGTATTCGTATTGAACCGTTCGGTACGAGGCTTTCGGTTCGGTGCACGGTACGCATTATGTACCGAACAGTTTGTTGGACTAATTAATTATATTTGGGGAAAAAAAAGTGAAATATAATGTTATGCGTTCAACAAGGTAGCCCAATAACCCAAACGACATAACAGGCAACGCCCCTGACACTCCCGAAGAAGAAAAAAACACCAACTTATATGTTTATGTTAGGCTACTCAGTCAGGCGCTCGCTCACTCAGTACACCCTGAAGGCTCGTTGCAAAATAGCCAATGTGTTTAACAGACCAGAAAAAGAAGATCCTCCAATAACCAACAGGTCTGGTGTTTGGGTGCACTTTGGATTCACTGTAAGCTATAATGGTGATGGCAAGAGAGTAGTGTACTATTTAAAATCATGTTTTACTGTAAAGCACTTTGGATCAGCTACAGTTGTGTAAAATTTGTGCTATATAAATAAACTTTGACTTGACTTGACTAGTGGATAAAAAAACAACAGTCCTATAACAGACAATAGGGTACACCAGCGGGAATAAAAAACAAACAAACAAAAAAAACACCAGCGGAAGTACTTGAAACATGTCCTTAGTGTGTCAGTATCTGGGAAAAGACGAAAAAAAGGAGAAAAATACACGCAACAAACTATCCCCGCAGCCTTTAGACAGACATTTCCAACTGATTCAAACAGGGCAAAAGACATCACCGCGGCGATTGGTACATTTACGTTACATTTACATTATAGCCGCGGATATGAGACCTTACTATTTACCATTCATTCTGTCATCACCATTATAGCTTACAGGGAATCCAAAGTGCACCCAAACACCAGACCTAGTGGTTATTGGAGGATCTTCTACTTCTGGTCTGTTAAATGCATTAGACATTTTGCAACGAGCCTTCAGCGCGTGCTGATTGAGCAAGGGCCTTAGGGGCCGTTCACATATCGCGCCTAAAAACGCGTGGAAAACGCTAGGCACGTCTTTCTCCTCCTTTCCAAAGTGCTCGGGCAGAAGCGCCCCTGCGGCGTCTGCCTTTGCTAAGCAACAATGACGTGCTGCTCTCTCCACGAAGACGCGGAAATTTCAGCAAAAGATAAATGGATTTGCAGCTCTAAAAACCGTTTACAGTAGCTCTGCTACTAAATTTATTTCAAAATTGCAATCCATATACAACTATGATCAGCTGTTCCTTCATCTTGGCTGAGCTTTCAATGTTGTTCCGGGAAAGGATGAAGCTGATTGGTTAGTTCTTGTCACATGACCCGCGGTGTGCTTGCGGCATTCTGAAGAGTTGAGATGTTTTTACATTTTGCTGTATCTAAAACGTACCGAACCGAACCGTGACATCAGTATATCGTATCGAACCGAACCATGAATTTTGTGAACCGTTACACCCCTAATATATATATATATATATATATATATATTAATCTAATAAAATTGTACAGTACACTCTGGTTTGTGATTTTCCTTTCTGTGGTGCTTGGCTGTGTTTTATTGTAACAACTCAATTAAATTTAAGGTTTAATCAAGTAGGTGAGGCAAGGATTAAGCCGATGTGGAAAACGTCTTTTTCTCCAGCATCTTAAACTAGCATATTTCTGGACATTACATGTGTTTTACCTGCTTATTTATTAACTCTTGATTTACTTACTTCTTTTTTTCTTTTCTTTAATTCTGAGAATATAGTCTTAGAAGGTAAAAATATTCTATATATATTATTTTTTTATTTTTTTATTTAGTTTGTTTTAATTCACTTTATACTTTACTAATTCATTTACATTTTATTACATTTAATGAAACAGTTTGTAAACATACTCTATCACCAGGAAAAAAAATATATATAAATAAACAGCATTATAGTATTATGCCATTGTAACTTTGTGTGTATCATCAGTGCGTTTGGATACATGCTATGGACCAGAACTCTGAATTCGTTACAGAGGGCAAAATGAAGTAGAACACAGTAATATAATAATAGTGTTCCTGTAGCTCAACTGGTGGAGCACTGCGCAAGGAAGCGCAAGGTTGGGGGTTCGATTTCCTGGGAACACATGATACGTAAAAATTGATAGCCTGAATGCACTGTAAGTCGCTTTGGATAAAAGCGTCTGCTACATGCATAAATTTACTTAATTTTAATTTATTTATAACACAAAAACCAGACAGACCAGGAAAATGACTTTTACCAAGATGGTTTCCTTTTACTTTTGCAGAAAGGTTGAAATTTAATGTAATATGAAATTAAATAACAATAAACAATACAACTCTATAAAGCAATGGATTTGTCTCTTTCTTTTTCCCTTTAAGAAATGTTGAAATGTGAGCTTCTTTGTGGTTACTTGACCTAATTATATCTATTCGTATTATATTTACTTACTTTTATATTTAAATCGTGTTTTTGTATATCAATTTGTTTCTAATAGACAGAGCTGGGTAGATTACTAATGAATTGTAATCAGTTACTGATTACAGATTACATGAAAAAAATTGTAATCAGTAATATAATCTCTTAGATTACACATTTTTGATAACGTAATCTGATTACTTTTGGAAGTGTTTTATCCCTTATTTGATATCACATATATTCAGTTAGCCTAATCTTGTACATTTCTTGAAAATTATATATATATATATATATATATATATATATATATATATATATATATATATATATATATATATATATATATAATTCAGCAAAAAGATCTTATTTTTCAAGTGCAATATAGACAGTTAATACTTACAAAATACTAACACTAATTTACCTCGCTGTTAGAGTTTGCTAGTAACACTGAAAAAAAAAAAAATCTTATGATTTTAAAGCATATTTACTTATAATTAAGTAAATTTAGAAAATCAATATCGAAAAACATGAAATTCACAGCAATACCACTACTAGGTAAAATATTTAATCTAAAACAAACAAACAAACAACAATAAAAAAACAAACACTAGAAGTGAATAAGACTGTATCAATGAAAAACATCAAACAATATAGCTACATTGCGAACATGAATTTTGAAAAAGACTAAACTCACACAGCAAGAACATTTCTATCCATCTCAAACCATTTTGAGTGCAAAGTAACAACGAGGAAAACAAAAACAACATTACAAAAATGTATATTAAAGCGAACTAACTCATAGCAATAACATTGCTAACACAGGACTCAACATTAAGCTTTTAGTAAAAAAAAAATTCACTTGTCCAAGTAAAAAAGTAACTTGTCCAGGAAAAAACTTTTTTTTTTTTTTTTGGGCACAAATTGAATTTATTCTGAAACAGTCTCATCAGTGCTCCATCAGGTATTACTTTAATAAGTATCTTTTTGATATTTGTCTTAAATGGATTGCTTTTACACTTTTAACTTTATAAAGGAAAATATTTTCCTAAACTGATTAAATGTAGATGTCTACATTTATGTTGAATTCTTACATTTTATCCTTACATTCAATTAGAATAATAAGACATTAAGGTTGTTATTATTATTAAAATGAAATCAGTATCAACAAACTCCATCTGTCCAAATGAATAAATTATGTTATTAGATTAATGTTTTACTTTTTTGACATAGAAAATATGAAATGTTGGAAAAATACACTGAAACTTTTAAATATGATATTGATGGCTGCCTTCCCCTCCATTTCCCTTTTATCTTGTTGCTGATTTCTTCTGTGCGCAATTCTGACCCCCCCTCTCCCTCTCCGCTGGAAAAACTCAAATAATCACAAACATATATAAGTGGCAGGTTTGTTAGGAAAAAATATAAACGTAAAAAAAAAGACATTTAGGAGAATCAATGAATTGTGAACGACTTATTACCATTTTGTAAATAATATGTAATCATGTAATCCATAAAAAAGTAACTGATTACGAGTATTTTAAAAAGTAGTTTACTCTAATTACAAGTACTTGAGTTTTGGAATCTGATTACGTAATCCAGATTACATGTAATCCATTACTAACCCAGCTCTGCTAATAGACTTAGATTCAATTTTTAGTTTTATGTAATTTCTTGTGTTCTAATTCACTATAGTGTTTTGTTTAGGTTGAGCTTTGTTTCTTATTAGTTTGGTTGAATTAGAACCTTTAACCCCCCCCCAAAATAAATAAAATACAATTCAAACAACAGATTACTTCAAGTAAAATAACAATTTAACTGAAAATGATACAAACTTGACAGTAATTCACTGTAGATAAACAGTTCTCAGACAATAGAATATTGTGTGAAAAACAAATAGTCCATTGAGTCCAAACGACGAATCCAAAAAATATGACAGTCTTTTGGTATGGTGAAGTGCAAAAGTCTGTAGTGCAACAATCAGCTCTGTACGATACTTAGTGTTGAGGTAACTGCTGAGAAATACCAGGATGATCTCCACTTGTGACGTCAGATAAGGCACTGATCACTCAATGAATCTCATAAAAATACCCTGACCATATCCGGGGGATTTCAATACACAATTAATCAGTAGCATCGGACTCTACAGGTCTCGCAATCGTCTATCAATCCACTCCAAAATCAATCATTTATCACTTTATTTCCACTTAGATTTCACTTGCAATCTTCCCACATAGCAACATTGTGTCGGCCCAGATCCGGCCCACATCTGGCACCCGTGGAAAGATGATCTGGCCCACATGCAGCGTGGAATGATGGCCCTTGGGTGGACCACTCCTGTTTGCCAGATTTGAGCCACAAGCAGGCCATAGCAATGCCACATGTCAGCCAAGAGTAAAGAAAGGAACCAGAACTGGACCTTATCTGAGACACATAATCTGTGTATATATTAAATATGAATTAATTTCAGCCTTAATAAGCCTATTAACAAGCAGAATCACTGAAGGAAAGAAAAGAACAGAAAAAGAGATGAGCAGAAACACAAGAACTACAACTGACTTCAGCCACAACCTTAGATGAAATCAATTGAAGATAAAAGAAGACATTACATCTCAAGAGATCTCAGCAGAAGAGGATTAAACAACTCCACAAACAGCTTTACCAGCTTCACTTATTACTAACCAGACTTACTTTATTTCTGTAAGACATCTACAAAGGTTTTTGTTGAGAATTAACAGAGGTTTAACTCTAATGTGTGTCACCATAACAGTGATTAGTGTTTCAATTAGTTGCGCTCTTAACTCTTATTCTATCTTTTGTCTTTTTTGGCTGCTGTGACGGTGTGTTTGTTAAGTTATATAAGTTACATTTCTGTATGCTCTTTTTATACTCTTTTTAATTTATTTTACATTTTAGAAATGTATTTATTAAAATATTATCATTTTAATAGTTTTTATTTTCTGTTTTTCGTCATTATGAATCTATTTTGATTATGATAATTCCTTATATGTAAAGCAGGTTGAATACCCTTGTGTATAAATTTGCTAGAAATAAATCTTTAAACCTCAAACCACAAAAAAGTAAGAACTTAAATGAAGCTACATCATGTAATACTAGGAGTTATTGGCACAAAAATATAGCAAATGTACAAGCAAACAATAGAAACATAACTTTAGCTCAAATTAAAAGTTTATTTTCTTGATTCAGACTTTCAAACATGTCAAATGATGGATTAAAAACAGTATAATACCACCTGTGAGCAATAATAAACAGCTCCTCCCTTTCCGTGGGCTGGTCTCATTAGCTAAAGCCACACACACTTCCTGGAGTATGTCTATGTTGCAGTCCCGCATTTCCAGATAAGGGGGCGATAGAGAGCAAACACACACACTCACACACACACATCCATCTTTTATTACAGTGGTTCCCAACCTTTTTCAACTCGTGGCCCACACAACCAAACACATATGTCTGCGCGGCCCACTGCAAAACAAAATAATAATTAACTGACCCCGCTATTGTTGGGTTAATAACTTAGTACTCAGAAGCTACATTGTTAATTGTATTTATTGAATGAACTAGGGCTGTGCGATATGGACAAAAAAAAAAAAAAAAAAAAAATTTGATCGATTTCTTTGATCAATTTTGATTTTGATCACAATTTTGACGCACATATGCTTGACAGTCATAAATGCATTTAGGATGAATTTTAAACATATTTCCAAAAGAAAACCAATCAGCTTTATCAAAAAGTTGTAACGTCAACAGACATATAAGTAATCAAAATAATCATTATATTAAAGGTGTAACAACATTTATAGACTTACGGCAAAAAAATAAAAAATAAAAATAAAATATAAATCCTGTGTCCAGGGACTTTTTTTCTTTTTTGCCATTCATTGTTCATAGAGTTTATTAATTGTTGCGGTGCCTCAGGTGTTGAAATAGATTTGTTTGTACATTATACAGGTTCACACGTTTGCAGTGTGTATAATACAGTATGTGTAAGCGGTGCAGAAGCAGTAGAGAGAACGCGTTATTGTAAGGCGAAAGCACATTAAAATAATGCACAAGCGTGAATCTCTCTGTTCGCACATAGATTTCCTTTGCTCTGCCACAAAACCAGACGTGCTTGCTCAGATACACGCTGCTCTCGTCCGGAGAGAGTGCGCGCACTTAAAACATGTATCCTCTCTTAAGCTGCGTCCTGTGCACTCACAACTCTCTATGCTCATGTGCTAGATATTAATTATTTTCACATATTTTTATTTCTAGCCTTTTACCGTATGCAGTGTGAACGCTCTGATCCATTAACATGGGCTCGAAAAAAAGGCGCATCACAGGCAGTGTGTGAACCTGGAGTTAGGCATATGACCAGTCTGTTCTGTTCTCGCACTAGGAGTGTTGCATTCCGTTTTGATCGGATAGCATACTGCAGGAGGTCAAGGCTGCGGAAAATCGTGCTATAAAGCTATTTAGAAATCGTGCACGCTCAAATTGTGATTTTATGATGATTTCTATTAATCACACAGCCCTAGAATGGGACTGTAAATGAATAGAAAATAACTCGGGCTGACACCGCTCAGCAAAACGGGAAAACCAGATCCAGACAGAGCTCGGCAGCGGGAAGAAAGTCAGCGGAGCAAGCGCCAGGAGGGAACACAACAGCCATTTATGCATGTTTGAATTTGTGCAGCAAAACTTTCTAAGATAAATTGCCGGTTTATTCTTAAACCAATCGATCAGCAAGCTCGAATAGCAGAAGCACAGTTACAGTTTAATATTTATTTTTTGTTATTTAATTATATATATATATATATATATATATATATATATATATATATATATATATATATATATATATATATATATATATATATATATATATAATTTCTTTTAGTTTTGTATGTATTTTTTGATTAGATAAAGCAGTCAGTGCATTGTTCACACACAACAAGCGAGTACTGAATGTACTTGCCTTTCACGCCTGAATGGTTTTAAATCGCTTTAGTTTTTACATTAAAAAGGCTTAAAAACACGTGCAAATGATGAACTTTCGCAGTGGTGGTAAGTAACAAAGTGAAAATACTTTGCTACTTTACTTAAGTATTTTTTCAGGGATCTGTACTTCACTTGAGTATGTTTTATTTGCATCTACTTTCACTTTTACTCCACTACTTTATTAAAGACAAAGTTTACTTTTTACTCTGATACATTTACCCATGCCCCCTTCAAGTATTTATTACAATGATTTTACCAACCAATGAAAAATTTGGTTTTCTTTTGAAAAAAAGAATTGGCGACTACGCAAGTTCTTTGCCAACATACGCTCACGCAGCAGTTAGTTTGAGGTGGAAGATGACCACTAAAATAGGTTATAGTGCAGCTCTTGCTGCCCGTGTTGTGCCCAATTTCGACCCCCTGCCGAATTATTACCGCCCTTGTTCAAGTCGCTACCTGATTGACTAATCCTAACCCCACCCCTGATCCTAACCCCTTCCCCACACCTATTCCTAAACCTACCAATACTAGCGGGGGGGGGGGGGGATGGGGGGGGGGGGGGGGGGTGTTGGGGGTAATAATTCAGCAGGGGGGCGAAATTGGGCACCCGCATGATCCCAAGATTCCTGACAGGGATCACCCATGCCATTGGCCATATCTCAAGGATATATTTGAAGTCACTGGGAGATTCTTATTGGCTGAAATGTCTTCTTTGCCTATCACGGGTGAATGAAATTTCAGTAGGGCTTTGCAAAAAATCGAATGTGATTTTCATGCTCATCTCATCAGTAAAGACACTCCTGTAATTAGCAGTATATATTTCCAGCACATGCGTTCAGATCAGGGTTGCCAGGTTTTCACAACAAATCCTGACCAGTTGCTTCTCAAAATTAGCCCAAACATGTTTCCAGGAGGTTCCCCGATAAAAATTGCTTCCCGGGGTTAAAATATACATTTATTGGAAGGGTTGCCTTCGTAAAATTCACATTTGAGGCACTAAATATCAAGTTATTGGGATTGGGGTTTCTTCAACCGGCGGACATGAAAAACAATCACGGACAAATATCACCTACAGATTTAATTTAACTGATTAAAAGAAAGTGTTTTGAATCAAAACCGAATGCACCATTGATTAAAGATTAAATAACGTTGACAGTAACTAGCTGTTTTCCAGGCTATGGGTGTTTCCACATTGAAAAAATATAAGTTGTTAATGGTTTGTGTATGTTAGCATTAGTTCTCACTGTGTCTAAAACAGTTAGTGACTGGTGCAGGCAACAAACAGCATTTATTCATTTAGCAGATAATTTTAAACAAAAATATCTATATACAAGAATAATATAAATGTATTAATCCAAACCAGAGCACAAGCTCTATCATAAGTATAATTTACTACTATTTTCATTATTCTATTTTTCTTTGAGGATTGCAATTGAGAAGTTACAATGTAAATAATTACTTTTCTCATTCAAAATGAACTAGGCTTTTTAAATATCCAATACTGCAATTTAACTGCTCAAACACATTTAAAACCAAGCAAGTCAATGTCTGCATGATATGCACATTACATAAAAAAGAAAAAGAAAAAGACATATGCATGACATCACTTAAGTTATAATGAAAAACTGTCATTACAAATATTTTCTTGCACACACATGCACTCATCACACATTGTCATAAACCTAATGCTTCTCTTCTGATAAACTGATGCTTCCAGAGATTTAAAAAAAACTTTTATGAAAGGATAAAACATTTCTGTCTTCAGTTCACATAGTTTTAACTGTTTTCTTGAGGCACAGAGAAACATTTCAGCTTCTTCCCCCAACAGTGTAGATGTCGCTGACTGCTCAATAACTCGTTCAGTGAAACTAAATTATTGTTTTACAAGCAGCTCAGTAATTTTTCTTAATGACAGGATCAAGATGTATATAAAACAACAATCCAGTGGTAATATTAATTTGGTGAGATATTGTGACTGACAGATGCGTATTCACAGTGAGTCTCCTCTTTACTGAATCTGACTGTAGCTTCACTGAAAGACTCTTCTTGCTTCTGGAAACTGACAGCAGCGTACAGGAGCCCATCAGAGGGGATTGTGGGTAACTGAACTGTGGAGTAAAGTGGATTCTGTGAATCAGAGGAGATTGTGGGTAACTGAACTGTGGAGTAAAGTGGATTCTGTGAATCAGAGGGGATTGTGGGTGACCGAACTGTTGAATAGAGATTAGTTGATTCAGGATCTAAGCCTAGACTCTCTTCTTGAGCCTGCAAGAAAGTAAAATCCCACAATCATGAACCCTTAATTGAAAGGTGCAGTATTCATACAAACATCTCACATGTTTAAACACAGATCAGTTCTGACACTCACAGTTTCATGATCTCCTGCCTCTCTTCTTTCTGATGAGATGATGCCTGTGCGTGAAGGAGAAAGAAAATGGAGATGATTTTAACTGTGTAATTCTGACCAGCAGAGGGTGACAAACTCTGGTTTATTAAATGGTCAGTAGTGTGTTTCTATCTCTCACCGTGTTTGCTGCAGAGTTTTATTTTGAACAACAGGAACACTAAACCCACAGCCAGCAGGATCAAACCCACAGAAACCACAGCTGTCACAGGAAAGCCTGAAATCACACATTGATTTATTTTATTATTATTATTATTATTATTATTAAAAGCTACATTTAAATGACATTAAAAACTGCCAGAAGGTGTAGGGGCAAATCATTGTCTTAGTGAGTCATTGAATGGTTTAGTCAAATTATTATTATTATTGGCTAAATTATTTAGGGACTAAGCAAGTGAAACTAATTCAACTCAAATTGTGAAATTTGTGTATTAAATTCAATGCACACAGACTGAAGTAGTTTAAGTCTTTGGTTCTTTTAACTGTGATGATTTTGAGTCACATTCAACTAAACCCCACCAATTCACAATCTCAACAAATCAGAATACTTATATAAAATAAAATAAAAATAAAAACATTTTCAGTCAATTGTTGGCCTTCTGGGTCTCATTTTGCTTTAATTACTACCTCAGTTCGGCGTGGCATGGAGGCAGGGCCGTAGCTGGGGTTATCAGGGCCCCGGTGCAGGTTGTACCAGTGGGCCATGTTTGAAAGTGTTTAATTTGTATGTTCATTCTCTTTAATTGTTTGTGCTATTTACGCAGTGTTTGCATTGTTTTTCAAGCTTGTAAGTGTTAAAGTTTATTTGCTCTAGTTTAGAAAATGGTAATAAAATCTGACAAATTAATCTTAATATCATCCTAATATCAGATAACTTTGATAGAAAGATATGTAATGGATTGCAATCAAACGGAAACTTCAAACAACTGTCAATACTTTGTTGACCAATTACCAAGCAATGATTAATTTTGTCCGGTCTGTGGTGTGAAAAGGTTACATTAGCATTTCTGGAAAAAAAAAACACGTAAGCAAAACATGGTGAGGTCAAAGTGTTGTCTTTGGTCCCAAAAATAATTTATTTATTGTAGAAATTTCACTAATTCACTTTATGAAAGTTTATTTGGGTATAATATGCCACAGTTCACTTACATACGCACTTACATAAATTCATTATAGTGTTCTGCACGTACTAGTAATAAAAAAAGAAGAAGAATAAAAAAAACAATATAAAAATGATATCTGGTGTCTGACTAATTGTTGGTTTGACTATGCATTAATTCTTGTTAAAACTACAAAGTAATTCAGTCGAGAGCAGGGAGTGATTTTCTTTCTTTCATTTTCTTGGATTAACATTACAGCAGCTAGTAGCTAAATTAGGCGTGGTCACTTTAAGAGACGATGTATCCATCCAATATAATACACATCCCATTTTTTCTCAACTGTTTACTTTCACTTTAGACAACCGATAGTTTTTTCAAACATACTTTTCAATACGAGTATTTTGACATATTTTTACGTATTTGTTGTACAAAAAAAAAAAAAAAGTGTTTTGCCCATCTCTATCAGCGTGAGCCCTGAACACCGAACACTGTGGCTGCTGGATTGGGCTCTTTTCTGTTAGTTTAAACTGCGATTTTTATTTACTCGATCAGGTGCAGGAGGAACTTCGAGGAGAACTTCACCAAGGAGAGCTTCAGTGTTGCTGTCCGCGAGACGCGGCTCTCTCTCCGCGTGCGTAATGAACTCAGCGAGCGAGTAACCAGCTACTCAGTTGAGCTTTTCCTCGTCTTGTATTTAAATGCTTTAAACGCTTTTGAATGTTTAAATTGGACAGGCTTAAAAACACGTGAAAATTATAAGCTTTCGAGACGACACACAGCAGTGGCCTGTCAACTGTCCTGAGCGTCTTTTTAGACTGGCTTCAGCCAGACGGTTGAGATCGCCGGGGGCCCCCCACTAGCGACGGCCCTGGATGGAGGTGATCAGTTTGTGGCCCTGCTGAGGTGGAAGCCCAGGTTATTTTGACAGTGGCCTTCAGCTCATCTGCATTGTTTGGTCTCTTGTTTCTCATCGTCCTCCTGACAATAGCCCATAGATTTTCTCTGGGGTTCAGGTCTGGTGAGTTTGCTGGCCAGTCAAGCACACCAACACCATGGTCATTTTACCAACTATTGGTGCTTTTGGCAGTGTGGGCAGGTGCCAAATCCTGCTGGAAAATGAAATCAGCATCTTCAGAAAGCTGGTGAGCAGAAGGAAGCATGAAGTGCTCCAAGATTCTTGGTAAATGGGTGCAGTGACTTTGGTTTTCAAAAAAACTCAATGGACCAACACCAGCAGATTACATTGCACCCCAAATCATAACAGACTGTGGAAACTTAACACTGGACTTTAAGCAACTTGGACTACGAGCTTCTCCAGCCTTACTCCAGACTCTAGGACCTTGGTTTCTGGTGCATCGAAATTCTAGTGTAAACTTGCTACGTGCTCAAAAGAGCCTTAAAAGACCTCTGTAGCCATATAAGAGACAGAGATAGATAATGCATGCAGCACCTCTCAGTTTGTTCCAGAATGTCTGTATCTTGAGCTATTTACGATTCTGTTATGTCTGGGTTTTTAATGAGAAACACATTCTCTGGATGTATCTCTGTATTCAACTGAGCCATTCACTTTAAAGCTAAAAGTTATAAATATTGACAATCATAGGGCAGTCTGACCTTCCAAAATGTGGAAGTGAAACAGAACTGCAAGGCTCATTTGGTATTTTTGGATAGATAGGAGACATATGACCAATACTTCATAAATATTTGAGACATGACTTCATTTTTGATCACAAGACTCTTTGTTTTGAAAGGACTACATAAGGAGGTGCAGACCCCTTCCTTTCTCAGTCTCTACCTAACTGAACTTGGGTTTCTCATCTTTACTTTATCTTTTATTTCGGGCTCACTTGAATACTTTGAACTCTTACAGGTTATTCAACTCAGATACTTTGAATTTTAATACTTTGACTTTTGATATACAAGTATTCTTATATACTTTATATTATTATTTTAAAATATATATTTAACAGTTTGAGTACTTTTCAAATATTATAATCATTTTACTAATCTTAGTTGGCCAAATCCATAATATATCGATTGCTTTTAAAACTATATTAATTTTGGAATTGTATTTTCTATATTTGAAGCTGGTTTTAATACTTAATAATCTGTTTGCAAGTTATGAGTTGTATTTTCATTTTCTATATTCTCTGACTAAATTTGCATATTAATATACCACCACACCATCTGACTTGGATTCAAATAGTTTTTTGCATCAGTTTCCAAATGAAATACAAAACTTGCTCTCATCTGAAAAGAGGACTTTGCACCACTGGGCAACAGTCCAGTTCATCTTCTTCTTATCCCAGGTAAGACACCTCTGACATTGTCTGTGGTTCAGTAAATCTCTTGACACGTCTGTGTGTGGTGTCTCTTGATGCCTTGACCCCAGCCTCAGTCCATTGCTTGTGAAGTTCACTCAAATTCTTGAATCGATCAATGACAATCCTCATAAGGCTGCGGTTTTCTCGGTTGGTTGTGCATCTTTTTCTTCCACACATTTTCCTTCCACTCAACTTTCTGTTAACATGCTTGGATACAGCACTCTGTGAACAGCAGCTTTGGGCAATGAATGTCTGTGGCTTACCCTCCTTGTGAAGGGTGTCAATGATTGGCTTCTGGACAACTGTCAGATCAGCTGTCTTCCCTATGATTGTGTAGCCTAGTGAACCAAACTGAGAGACCATTTTGAAGATGTGATATGATATGAACATGTGAATCCTCATGTTCTGTTGTGTTTTTTGCACATGTAAAATAAATCCCAGAAAACAATTTTTAGTATTTTTAATGGATGACAGAAATGTATCCTTTCTAATTTAATTAAATTAAAATACTCTTGTTGTTTAATGGTTAATAATCAGTTAATGAGTGTTGGTTAGGAAATATAACCAAAATGAACATCACTACCCTTAGCAAAAAGTAGTATAATTCAAGTTTATTTTATAAAGTTTACTTAAGTAAAGTTCAAGTATACTTTTAAGGATACAAAGTGTTCTAGTAGTATACTTGTAAGTGTACTGTTTCAATACTCCTTGGGACTAAATCGGCCCACTTTCTAGTATATAAAATATACTTTTAAATATACTTTAAGTATAACAGTAGCAAACTTGCAACACAACAGTAGCAAACACTAGCAAACACAACTAGTTTACCTCTATGTTTGTAGTTTGTACTGCAATTATAATAAAAGTGAACTTGATTTGTTGATAGTTTACTAATTAAATACTTTGTACACTTATACTGCAAGTATAAAACAAAAACAACATAAAAAAACGGTGAAATGCATGGAAGTACACGTATTACCTGCTTCACTTATTACTAACCAGTTTGACTTTATTTCTGTCAGGCGTCTACAGAAGTTTTTTTTGAGAATTAACAGAGGTTTAGATGTTGATGTTTTATTTGAAAATGTTTGGTCACCATTATTGTGATCAGTGTTTATCAGCTTTAATTGGGTAGTTTGACTCTTGGCTTAGTAAGTTTGTGGTTCCTGTAATAGTGTTTACCAAAACACATAATGTGTTATAAAAGGAGCCATAAACAAAGATAAGGTGGTATAGTTTTTATCATCATGAAGAAAAACTGAGGAAAATTATTTTTATTGTCATTGACCCAAAGTGGTTATTTATTACTAATGAACATTATTCAAAAGACAATACTTTCTTCCCTCAGATCAGAAATTCAGAATTTTTATTTTTAAATACATTTTGATAGAAAAAGCTTTCGAGACACATAGACATCAATAATCAGTAAATGAATCTCAACAATGGTGACATGCTTCATGCAGCAATGCATGCATAATACAAAACGCATGGCTCGCAACATGCATTGCTGCATGAAGCATGTCACCATTGTTGAGATTCATATGTTGATTGTTGATGTCTGTGTGTGCCACCGTAGGTTAAGTTTTTTGAGCTCATATTTGTTAAAAGATTTTAACTGATTGTTATAGTACTGCTGGATATCATGTGGCAGAAACACAGGGTTTGTAATGTGAATGTACTAAAGGAACAACATAATTGTTAGATTAAAAAACATCAGCGAATCAGGTTATTTCATGATTATTATAAACCCATTAACAGGTAACAGCAATCACTTGATCTCATGTCTCTGTAGCTTTCTTTGAAGCTGCAAATGTGCTCAACAAACAAACTGTCACATCAGCCACAATAGCCAAAACGTAATAAGTGTTAAGAGCCCAACTAATGGAAACACTAATCACTGTTATGGTGTTTAACTGTTATGCTGTTATGGAAATTAAACACATTAGAGTTAAACCCCTGTTAATTTTCAATAAGAGCTTTTGTAGACATCTGACAGAAATAAAGTCAGTCTGATTAGTAATAAGTGAAGCTGGTAATGCTTTTTCTGGAGTCGTTTATTCCTCCTCTGCTGAGATATTGAGATATTTAATGTGCTGCCATGCACTTCACCCTTTGTTGCAGTGTGGTGCTTATTCCAACCAAAATTCAACGTCTGTCTGATGTCGGAGTTTGACGTCAAACAAAGTTGGGTTTAGACGTCAACCCGACTTTAATTTTCAACCAAAATATGATGTCTGACTGATGTTGGATTAGTTGCAGTCCAACGTCTTCCTGACGTCACATTGATGTACTGTGCCTGCTGGGTGGTGTTTCTTTTTTTCTTCTTCACTTGTGTATTTCTGAAAATTTTGTACAGAAGATGCATACTAGCACCCTCTACCATAAAACAATGAAAACACAGATTCTAGGAGTATAGCTCAAATATATTTAGACTTTTTGTAAGTATAAGTGAAGTATACTTAAACGTAATTTTAAGTATATTTCTGAGAAGTACATAAAGAGCATTTCTGAGAAGTACATAAAAAGTAAACTAAAAGTATACTTTTCTATTTTTGTTTTAAAAGAAGTATACTAATGGCACACTTGAATAAACTTCTTTTTCGTAAGGGTAACATCCCACGAGTTTAAGCTTCTGATGTGGGGTTTTCTGAGAGCACACATCTGAAGCACATGGACAGAAAACTGCCATCACAGCATGTGAGTACTAAACTAAGTTCACATTCACACTCAAGTTGTTTATGTTAAAAACACAAAGGTTACAAAAACATACATTATGTCTGTGAAGTTAAACAGCTGGGAAATAAATCACAGGTTATTTAAGATCTGTGTGGCAGCAGAAATATACAGTAAATACCCAATACAGGTCCGTATCATAGATTTGTGATTTTGGGGGGGCTATTTTATTTTTTATTTTTTTTGCCTTTTTGCTTTAAGCTCCTGTTAATTTCTGACCCCGAGGAGGGGATCCGAGAGGCCCTTCTGTTTCAAGGCCCATTTTAAAGTTAAACAGGTAAAACATTCTGCTTCTGGATGGTTGCTTCCTGTTTGTGGTTTAAAACTGCTGTAAAAATGACTCTGTTCATCACACATCAGATGGAAGCTGCAGACTTTACACAGCATCCTGCTTTAAAGGGACAGCCCACCAAGAAATGACCACAATGAGAGAAGATCACATTTTGTCATCATTTACTGAGGCTCATGTTGCTTAAATTCTGTACTTAAATCTGTACTCTGAGTTTATTTTCACAAAATATATTTTGACAAATGTTTGTAATCAAACAGTCACCCAATTGACTTTCACTGCACTGAATTATAAAACACACATGCACAATTTCATCTTTTGTGCTCATCTGAAGAAAAAAGTAATATTTTTTTGAGCAATGTGTTCTGCTGCTCAGTATTGGCAAGTTACAAAGTAGTTTTTAATAAAAAAAAAAAAAAAAAAAAAAAATATATATATATATATATATATATATATATATATATATATATATATATATATAAATAAAAGTCATTAATTACATTGATTACATATTTGGTCACACTATCCCTTTAATGAAAGAGTTTTTTACCTCCGGTCACGTGTAGCTGAACTTCAGTGAATATGAAGGACCCAGAGCTCTCCTCTGCACACCAGTATTTCCCAGAATCCTCTGCTCTCAGATCGCTGATCTTCACAGTAAAGGTTTCTTCAGTCAGAGAGAATCTGCTGTTATCTGATGAAACATGAACTCCGTCTCTGAAGCAGATATTGGGCTGATCTCCTCTGCAGAAAAACCTCTGTGTTTGATTCCTGATGTGTTTACAGCTGATGGACACTGATCCTCCGACAGACGCTTCATGAGCGACCGCTGAAGAAACAACATTAAATATGATGAGTCTGAGAACAGAATGGACAGAAACATTGAGATTAATCCTCACCGTTCTTCCTGATGATCATGAGCTCAATGGGAAGATTAAACACATCTTTCACTGCACACCAGTATTTCCCAGCATCCTCTGCTCTCAGCTCAGTCATGGTCACAGTGAAGAGATTGAGTTCAGTGTAGTCCTTTACTGAAATCCTTGGTTTTTTATGATCTTCATCTGACTGAATGATAATTTGAGCATCTTCAGTGAAACACTTTCCTTTACACAGATACTTTACTACTTTACTCAAACACTTTCCTCTGCGCAGACACTTTTCTTCAGTGTGTTTTTCATCATAAGGGCATTTGATCTGGACTGAATCTCCTTCACGTCTGATCACTGGAGGCACTGATAGTCAAAGAGAACAGAGATGTATTTATTCACTGTGAAATACATGCATCTATGACTGAACTGCATGGTTTGTGGTGTCTGTACATACTGGTTAAAGTCAGTTGATGTTTATTGGTGAGAGAAACAGAAGTCAGATGCTGGTGTCTGGTTTCTGCTCCACACCAGTAAACTCCAGCATCTCTCAGGCTCACATTACTGATGCTCGCTGTAAAAACTCCTGCTGTACTGTCAGAAAACTCAAAGCGCTGCTTCTCTGATGAACTGATGCTCTGACAGATCTTCTGCTCGTTCTCTTTACAGATGTGTTTGATGGACTGCTGTTCCTCAGGGGAATTACAGCTGAGTTTCACACTTTCACCAATAACAGCAGCTGATTCACTTGATTCAGGGAAATGATCAACTATACACACACAAAAAAACAAAAAAACAATGAAAAATATATCAGTAATTTAATATTAAATAAAACAAATCTTTCCCCTCATTTTAACTGCTAGAAAGTGTTCAGAAACAAAAACATGCTTGATGCAAAGTTGTGTAAAATAATAAAATATATTGTGAAAAACAATGATGAAACAGACTGATGTATGTGCACAATTAAGAAGTGGACATTTATGAAGATAAATCAGCCCACGTCTCACATGTTAAATATTTTGTAAAAAAAAAAAAAAAAAAAAAAAAAAAAAAAGTAATACAAACGTTTTCGAGAAATAAGTAATTTGTACTAACTGGTAAGGTAAAAATACATTATGTAGTTGTGTGTACACATTATGAGTTCAACTTCCATTTCCAAACATACACAAATTTCAAATCCACTGGCTCAGTTAACATTTATAGTACAGTAATAATAGCAGTGTACATCTTATTTGCATTTGAAGTGATATAATAAATCATGTAAACACATAGAAGGTAATATTTGGATTTCTCCGGTTCTCTACACTGACGTTTAGAATAACCGAAGTATCTATGCACACACTCGCAAGACCGGAAATCCAAGATGGCGGAGATATGCAACTACCCCATATGGCTTTCTTAAACCCGCAGCCGCCCGCTTCCGCAGAGTTTACAGTATCTCAGAGCTTGTGAAAAATGTACACAAATAGGTATCCAGACTAAATATTCATTCAAGTTATCCATAATAACCGATTTAAACATGATTGCATTTAAATAATATGAAATAATCAATGCTAAACCAAAGCACCAAACATGGCAAAAAACATTGGGTATTTTTTTTAATTAGCGTAAAAAAAAACTTAACCGTTAAGTAACTAGCAGCACCTCAGTTTTTAAACGCAGGCTAGGCCTACTGCAAACAATTAACTAGGAAATAAATTTACCATTAAATAAATAAATAGGGAGAACTTTGAAAATACGCTAGATATAATTTTAACAAAATAAATCCAAAACTAAAAAAAAATAAAAATAAAAATAATAGAATGCTTTTTTAAAAAGCTTGCTTAACAGGCTATTGCAAAAAAAAAAAAAAAAACAGGAGCCCAAACCCAATGCAGCCCTTTAGACCCAGTCTAGCAACACAAACAACTAATTGCTTGGTTTCGGTTTTATCCTAATCAAGATCTGCCAAATACACTGAAAAAAGTAATAAGTAAATTTACTTAATTTTTATTTGGCAAGTTTTTGCACAAGCATTTTTCAAGTAAATTTAACACATTTGGAAATTAAGTAAATCTACTTAACTAAGTTAAGTAAAAAAATATAAAATAATAATAAGTACATTTTATTGAGTAAAATTTAATTAAATCATATTAAATTAATGCATTTAGCAGACACTTTTATCCAAAGCAACTTACAGTGCACTCAGGCTAACAATTTTCACCTATCATGTGTTCCCGGGGAATCGAACCCCCAACCTTACGCTTGCTAATGCAATGTTCTACCACTGAGCTACAGGAACACTTCAAGATCTGGTGAAAAATAAGTGAAAACTTCACTTACTTACTTTTTTATTTTGGAAAAGTTTTTACACTAACAAAAAACCAGAAACAGATATTCTAGAAAGTTCTAAATGTAAAATAACAGTTTTATCAAATGAGGGTAAATAAGTCTCTCACTTCTGTCCCTTTAAACCAGTTTACAGCAAAGACAGCACGAAGGACTGGATGCACATGATAAATATTCTGCAATTAAGAAAACAGACAAAAGAAATTGCACTGTAAAACCCGAGAAGTAAACTTTACTCAAACCGTTTGAGTAAATAGATTGCCTTGATTTGAACCATGTAAGTTTTAAAACTTTGCATTTAAGTAATTAAGTGATTAACTAAGTGCATTTTTACTAAAATCACTTCCACAACACCTACTTCATTAGACGCCATACAGAAAAATAATTGATGACTATCATCACCAATATAAAGTATAACAACCTACATCTAGGTACAGGTTAACACCTGATGGCTTTTCTTCTGGGCTTTTGAGTTACAACAAATGTGTTTTAGAAACACACGGTTATAACAGCCAGAGAAAAGACTAAGACAGAAATCAAGGGTCAAGAGCCCAACTAAAGCAGACACTGATCTCTAACATGGTTACTTCAAATGAAACAATAAATCAACATCTAAACCTTAGTTCATTCTCAATAAGATCTTCTGTAGACGTCTGACAGAAATAAAGTCAGTCTGGTTATTAATAAGTGGAGCTGGTGATGCTGTTTGTGGGGTTGTTTCATCAGATCTTGAGAGATTTCATGTATTTTATTTCAGTTGATTTCATCTAAGACTGTGTCAGAAGTCAGTTGTAGTAGTTCTTGTGTTTCTCTTTTCTTCAGTGATTCTGTTTGTTAACAGCAGCTGTTCATCACTAATTCTCAATCAGCACTTAGTTAATCACTTAATTACTTAATTGCAAAGTTTTAAAACTTATATGGTTTAAATCAAGGCAATCTATTTACTCAAATGGTTTGAGTAAAGTTTACTTATCGGGTTTTACAGTGCTATTTCTTTTGTCTGTTTTCTTAACTGCAGAATATTTATCATGTGCATCCAGTCCTTTGTGCTGTCTTTGCTGTAAACTGGTTTAAAGGGACAGAAGTGAGAGACTTATTTACCCTCATTTGATAAAACTGTTATTTTACATTTAGAAATTTCTAGAATATCTGTTTCTGGTTTTTTGTTAGTGTAAAAACTTTTCCATAATAAAAAAGTAAGTAAGTGAAGTTTTCACTTATTTTTCACCAGGTCTTGAAGTGTTCCTGTAGCTCAGTGGTAGAACATTGCATTAGCAAGTGTAAGGTTGGGGGTTCGATTCCCCGGGAACACATGATAAAAGTGTCTGCTAAATGCATTAATTTAATATTATTTAATTAAATTTTACTCAATAAAATGTACTTATTATTATATTATTTTTTTTACTTAACTTAGTTAAGTAGATTTACTTAATTTCCAAATGTGTTAAATTTACTTGAAAAATGCTTGTGCAAAAACTTGCCAAATAAAAATTAAGTAAATTTACTTATTACTTTTTTCAATGTACTGCTTTAATTTCACGTTAATGTAAATCTAGAGCAGTTCCATCATGGATAGAATACAAAAAGTCTTCAATACAAGCATTACAAAATATTGCATGTCAACTGTATTTCATGCAATATTTGTAACCTTCAGCCCACGAAAAAAAAACATGCATCCACCAGAAGCTGCAGGAGTCAAATGATCAGGGTTCGAGAGTAAGCAGACATGGCTGACAGATCCTGAGCTCATTGATAAATATTGTGTAAAATGTGCTCATCTTTACACTGAGTGCATGTGATCACAAAATCAAATGTGAAAGTGAACAGCGAGTGCTTATTCAAACGCCATTTCAATACCAGCAGCTCCCTGAGGGGTGAAAATTATATTCAATATTTTAATGTAATGTTCAGAAATTCAGTGTGAGCGGGGGATAGCGGGATCACCCTCGCAGGGCTCTAGCAGAAAGCTTATAATTAGTTTTTATCAGCATGATCTCACAATGATCTGAGCCAATATTGGTGAAAACCAGACAAACTGTCTAGGAACGGTTTGAAAAATAGGTTTTGGTAAATTAAAAATGTCAGAAAGTTAATTAATATTTTTATTTATCTCAATGCAATCAGACAGTTCTTGGTGCTAGATGGATTGAGTTACAGACTCCAGATTGACTGGTTAATGTTGAGACTGTCCTTTATCTGTGACAAATTTCACATCTTCTCCGCAGGCAGCTCTGCCAGAGTCTCGTAAGCCAAACAAGAACAAGAACACTAACAATGACAATAGCTGCCAACACCGCTTGAAATAATAATAATAAAAATACCTTGATTAATCTTCAGTCTGATCTTCATGAACAGATGATCGTCAGCAGTTTTCACTCCACATCTGTACGTTCCTTCATCAGCTGCAGTTAATTCACTGATAAAAACCTTCAAAACTCCTGAACTCCTATCATCATACACGAGCGCTTTATCAAGACGGATCCACTGATTCTGTTTAACAGAGATCTCTTTTGATGAATTTATTTTGATGAATTTCTGGTTTTCTTTGAATTCTTCTGGAAATTCACACTTGATGAAGACTGATTTACTGATGTAGGCCTCAACCTGGACAGAAGATATCTGACCTGCAAGACAAGATTTATTACATTATAAACAGTCAGGAGATATTTACATTTCTTATTTAGAGTTTTTCTTTTATCTTATTATTATTAAAATGAATCTAAACTCACGATGAACGTTCAGCTCAATCTCTTTAATGAAGGTTATGTGAGTAATTTTTTTTGAAGGTGGTTTATCTCCTCCGTCTCTCTCCACTCCACATAAATAAACTCCACGCTCCTCTTCAGAAATGTCTCTGATGGTCACAGTAAAGTGATTTCTCTGATTGTCAGACAGGATGAACTTCTCTTCAGATGATTGTGATGATTGAGAGATCTTCAGCACAAACACAGGATCTCCATTCACTCTGTACAAGACTTTGGTGTGTGTTTCAAACTTGGGATCATATTCACAGCTGAAAGTGATTGTTTGACCTTTATATGCAGATCGGATAACAGACGTCCCACAAGAAGAAGAGTCTGAAAATAATTTAAATAAATCATTGTGACATGCACAGAAATATTAAAATATTACTATTATTATTAAAGGTGCACTACAGAGAACTTCAGTCTCTCTATCTCCATCTCTGTGTGACAGATACAGTGTCATGTTGCTTGCAGTTCATTTTTAAGACTCTTGTTTTTAGGTATATTTATGGTTCCTTGTGATCAGAGCAGATCTGACATTCTTCATTAAAATGTATTGACAGAAAAATTTACATCCTGCAAGACATATATCCAGAAAATCATCTGGGTCTGTGATCACAAAACATTTCATCTTACCACTAAGAGTTCTCCTAAATAGCAGTAAAAGTTTTTAGCTAAGAATTTTCTCTTAAAACCTATTCACAAAGCTGCTGAGACAAACTTTTACCAAAGAATAGACTGAAGTCTTTAGCTAAGAGTTAGGGGGCGGGGCTGAGCTCATTGCTATGGATAATGTCAGCATACTTACTATGCACACAGTGATTGGCTGATAGTGTCTGTCAGAGATTTATTCATAGAAATATTGTAGAGCACAATATTATGTTGCCATATTCAAACAGAGGCTTTAAACTAAAAAACATTAATTGCCACATTCAAATAAAGATTTTAAAATGCAGGCTAAGTGTCACTAATTAAACAAAGAGGCTATGTATTCAGCTAACTGTCAGTCTCTTATATGTATGCTTCTCATAAACAATTAGTCAATATGCATTAGGGCTGCCCTCGACTAAAGCATTTTAAGCATTAGTCGACTATTAGTCATACTTTTAATAATAAATCATATAAATAATAATAATGAGCCTTTGATTGCCACAGCGCACCGGCAATTATAATAATTATGAATGTGCTAGGGAAAAACAGAAAGTGTACTGCATTAACGTTTTAATTTATTGCTACACTAGTGATTTCTGTTTTGGGTTTAAGAGATGAAGTCTGCGACACTGACTCATCTCCACAGCACCTGTATGCATGTTTCATATGGATTACATAATTTGAGAATATTTGTTTTCTGTTTGAAGTAGTTAATTTAAAAAAAGCAAGCATCCAGTTTTGAAGTGAGGCGCTCAAGTTCACAGAGTCTGAGACGGCTGAAAGTGCATCAAGTTTGCTTTAATTATTTTACAAAAGAGCTAAATTTAATCGCTATTCTGAGTTCGCACAAATAAACCTAGAGGCTTTACAGAGACAAAAGATGCATTACTCTTATCTGTATGACCAAAAATGAGGAAGTATTTTAAGATCAAATGAGCCCAAGAGCACCTCTGTTCAGCTTCACACTCCACACAAACATGCAAACTTTTTTGTAGGATAACATTAGATTGAGCTGCCATGTAATACCAGCTAGAATTTTTTTTATGCTAAAAATGTTCTAAAACATTACCATGGATTGTTCTCACAATGTTTTTAGCAGGTATGTTTTTACAAAAAGTAATGTAACTAAACACTTAAGTCTGTAGGAATGACATGAATGATGTAAAGCTGACTTTCTCCCAATATAATCTGACTCAAAAGTTCAAATTCTGAATCATTATTGTAAGATTACTGTTGTGAATCATGACTTGTGTACTTGCACAGTCACAGTAAAACAGTCTTCTGTAGTGCACCTTTAAATAGTGCTATGGTAAAAATAATTACTGTAGAAAGTTAAAAAGTTTCATACATACTTTTGTTCACCTTTAACTCAACATCATGACTCCATTCCTGATTGTTTCCACATGTGTATTTTCCAGCATCCTCTTTGCTGAGCTTCCTGATGAACACTGTGAAGAATCCTCTGTTTTCATCGTCATACAGAGCGAATCTCTCATTATTAACCCAGCGGTGCTCATTAATGCGGTGCCGAGTCTCAGTACTGATGACAGGTTTACAGTCTCTGTCTCTGTCTCTGCAGAAATACTTTCCTTTAAGCTGATTAGAAGACTCTCTGTGGTTCAGGTGTTTTGCGTTATGTTGCTCATCAGACTTATACATGCAGTTGAACATCACACTCCCTCCAGAGCAGCCGATCACTTTAAAACACAGAACCTGACCTGACGAACACAAGATCATTTGCTCTGGGTTATTATATAATCAATCTGGGAAATATCATATAAAACATTATTTGACCAGTTAAGAACTGACCTGAGATCAGACAGAGAGTGATGAAGATGATGGTGAAGGCCCTCATTCCTGATTGTCTTCTGTCTCACAGATATTGAGAGAAAAACCAGATCAGATCACAGTTCAGGGAGAGCAAGAGCTGATGAAATGTGGACCTTAATGTAAATTGTGATTAGAAGCACAAACCCATCAGTCTCTCTCACATTTCTGCTTCTGCTCTGAGGTTTCCACCCACATGCACTGCTGACAGAACTGATATGTGTTGAGATATGTGATAAAGACATGCAGAGAAACATGCTGTATAAACACAAGAAAGATGACATCCGTATTTTAATATCAAAACATATTTCAAACAGTTTCAAAACATCATCCTGCATTCATCACAGAAATCACAGAAAAGCAGACACTTGTTTGAGTGAGAGCATACAGTAGATGCACTGTGAAAATCTTATGTTCACTGAATGATGCACTGAATGTTGTGCAATGGCCTGAAATTGATAGATGCACCGTGTGATCTAAGAGATCAGCAGCTCTTCTGCTACATCATCATTTCTATCTTTTACTATCTGTTTGTGGATCCCACATCCTTTGGCTTCTGCTTTCAGATAAAATCCCCCACAACCTCACAACCACGATCTTGAAACCCTTTGAGGGTTTGGTGCACTGCAGAAGTATTTCTGATGTTTATGATTGTGTCAGCATGTCATCTCATTGGTATCTGTTCAAGAAAAAATGTGCAAAACCTTTCTCTCCCTGTCATGATGATAATATGAGTTTTATGGTCACCATTAAACTCCTGTCCACCGGTGAATATGTGTGGCTTCAGATTCATTAGCTGTTATTAATAAATGACTGAAATAACAAAATGCAGTAAATGGTAAAACTGTTTGTGGTACGTGTTTTTTATGAGGTGGCTAATAATTTGTACAACCTCACTCGTACGATTTTATACGATTTGTCTAAACCCCTGTGTTGGTTAGGTTTAGGGGCGGGGTTAGGTCTAGGTCATTGATATAAATTCATACCTCCTAAAATATGTATGAATTGCTGGGAGATCTGAGGGGTCTGAGAAACTTTTATTTCTACCAATCGTAATGGTTCTGAAAGGACATACCTGTAATCTGATGCTATAGTAATGAACACAGTTTAATCTGCATCGTGCTCTTATTTTAATGCAGTTGTTAAGATTGTGGTTATTTCAGCATACATATCTGCGTGTCTGTGAATAGAGTGCTTTATTAATAAATTGTTTACAGAGTTTTTAAAACACAGTTTTAATGCATCAAGCCACGTACTTCCACGTTAAGCGTTTTAGAATATCTCAGTGATTCATTTGTGAATTCAACTGGTCAAGAATATTAAACTTGCAACAGCTAACATCTCGTGATTCAATAAATCAGACATTGACTGGGTCCGAAATCACATACTCAATGAGTAGGTACTTAATTCCAATAAAGGGTTAAAAGAGTACGTACACTACAGCCAAATCTCGTTGAGTATGAATGTGATCAGTCATGTTCGCGTTATCATGTGACCTGTGACGTTATAACAAATGCATCAACTTCAGAGATCCCACCTAGAAATGTTTAATGTTCTAGGAACATTTTCAGCGGCTAGATTTATTTTAGTTCCCAGAATGGTCTGCTAAAAGTTAGGATAACATTCTATAAAAACATCCTAAAAATGTTTATTGATAAAATTGTTACAACATTATTCTCTAACATTCTAATAAAGCTTCCCATCACACTAGATGTGGACTGACATTGCTCAGAAGTCAGATGTTGGTTGAAAGTGAAAACCCAACCTCTGTTTGGTGTCAAACTCTAGCGTAAATAACTCCAGAAACAGTATTACCAACTTCACTTATTATAAACAAGATTTATTTCTGTCGTAAATGTTAAAAGGTTCTTATTGAGATTAACAGAGGTGTTGATGGTTTATTGAAAATAATAGTTTAGTTTGATGTCACTATTATGGTGATCAGTACTTAGGCAGTATGACTCTTTCAGTTACGGTTCATTCAACTGCTGTAGCTATATTTGTTACAGCAAAAACAGTGAGAGACAAATGTCATCAGGTGACCTTGGTCACTTACTAATATTAGAACTTTCCTCATGTTGTAATCTGATCAGCCTGTTTTATCTGGAGTTGAATCTATGCAATTAATTTAATATTAGTGACTATAGCAGATGCAATGCATAAGATCATACAAATGTATATCATATTTTGTCTGTTCTTTTTAAATTACATTGTTAATGAACCAGAGAAAGCTTAGACACACAAAGACTTCAAGAATTACTGTATGAATCTCAACAATGATGACATGCTTCATGCCGCAGTGCATTCTGGGTGACATGGATGAGTTTTGTGTGATATACTGATAATACATTGCAGCATGAAGCATGTCACCATTGAGATTCATACACTGAATCCTGATGTTTGTGTGATATGTAACTAACACTATACATTAGATTTGATGAAAACGGGTAAACAGACCACATATGTGATGATGTGTTAATCACCAGCAAGCAACCAGCACCATCAAACAACATGTTATCTTGCCACAATAAAGATTACTGAAGTTAAAGAACAACACTGATAAGTCAAGTGTCAAATTGCACAACTAAAACCAACACTTATCACCATTATGGTGACATCAACCCAAACCATTACTTTAACCTGTTAACTGTCACCCGTCCGCTCTGTGAGACGCCTACATTTACTCCACTATATTATAATTAAATCTAATCTAATCTTGACAAACTATATATCGCTGGAAAGGTCTAAGACTCCCAAATATATTTTTTATCAATGTTTTTTGTTAAAAATTATGTAGGAAAAGTAATAGATTAATTTATGACAAGAATGCACCCTCAAAAATCTACATTATAACAGGAATTTTGACCTTTGTTAAAAAAACAAGACTTCTTTGTTGCCTTTTTCTCTATCACATTTTAGAAATCATGAGAAATTATATATCAACTGAAAACTTAAAATCTCAAAATTCATCCTTCAGACATTGCATGTTAATGGTACATCAAAATCATGTTTCAAAATGTTTTCATTCATGAATAATACAAATTTAAGTTTGGATCGTGCACTACAAAGTCAATGTTCAAAAATATGAGTGACAGTTAAGGGGTTAAACAAGGCAAGGCATCCAAGTGCTTCTCAAGGCATCTGCTTAAATCTTAATTAGAATGTTAGGGGATAATGTTCTAATAATGTTATTAATAGAAATTTTTAGAATGTTTTTAGAGAACGTTATCCTATCTTTTGAGAGAACGTTCTGGGAACAATAATAAAATTACCCGCTAAAAACATTGTTAGAACAATCATGGTAATATTCTTAGAACATTTTTAGAACAATTTTTTTTTAGCTGGGATATGACTGACGGCAACAGGTTTAATATTTACTATCTGTAAATATTTTAATGTTGATGCAATTAGTTCATTTTGTGGTCTTGTTGAAGACACAGATGCCCTTTCATTGTTATTGTAGTTTAAGTAATATAATTTGTGTGTTTTTTTTTTTTTCATACTGCATATAGTAGGGAAGTATGCGATTTCGGATGCAGCCATAGTGAATCAGATTAACAATGAACAGCTGAACATTATAATGAAGGCTTTGTAAACTGCACAGTTTTAGCTTTTTAAACAACACACTCTGTCCTACACCTGCTATTGGATTTCCTATCATGTTTGTCTATGAAAGACGATTGAACCAATCAGAGTAGGTGTGGTACACGTGCAGCCCCGCCTCGATCTGCAGAGTGCAGCCGCGTGTACTTGAGTATGGCGGTCCGATGAGATCTTTAATATGACCTTGTAACATGCACTCGTCTCACTGAACGTCTCACTGACGTCTTGATTTTTTGCTATTAAATCCATTCATTTTAAGACGCAGACAAGGCGTAAACGTCACGCAGACGTCACGTAAATCACGTGTGGCAGTGAAGTGTCGAGTCAGACGTTCACGCGTGATTCACGTGTAGCAGTGAAGTTATTTATTTATTTTTTCCCTAACACCGATCAGAACACGGTCCTCACACGGCTCATTGCTGTGTGTGAGAAATGCACAATTTACTTGCACTTCATTCACTGCTCTCAATTGACGTGACATTTCCGTCTGCATTATAACGTGACGTCTGCATCTGCCTTTTTTTGTGATTGGGTTTTTTTAGTGAGTCTTTTTCCCGGCCAATTCAATGTAGATTAATTATTCCGTTTATTTTTATGAAATCCTTTTTGAAATTACTTTTTAGGGTTATTTTGTTTTTTATCTTTTTACATTTTTAATGTAGCCTACAGCACTTGATCGTCTTGATGGCCACCCCATCGATCGCAATCGGTTTAAAATTAATGTTCAATTTTTCAAGCACCTCTCTTCTTATATTTTAAATTTAAAATCTAAATTAGGATTATAATATAATTGTATTATTCAATATTTATTTTCCTTTTTTTTTTTTAAATGTAAGCTTTTATTCAGCAATAATGTTAAATTATAAAGATATCTATATTTTGAATAATAATCTGCCAGGATACACGAATCAATCCTGTAAAAATATCATAGAAAAATATTAAGCAGCACAATTTTTTCCGACATTGAAAATACAGTGAAGGACCATGTCTCAAAGAAGACTGGAGTAATGATGGTGAGAATAGGCTGATATTTATTTATTTATTTATTTATTTATTTAATTGTCGTGTCCTTGATCGTTATCGTTGAGAAAACCTAAGATAAGCTTATTTTAAGCTTGATGAGCAGTGAATTGATATGCTTCACTTTCTGCGTAGTCAGTTCACAGCAGTGATGGAAATTAATATTTTCCAACAAAGGTTATTTTCACCCTTAATGGGCATTTTATATTTTTTCCTAGAAGAGTGCATTATATTTAGAATCAAATTCTTAAATTCAATAAAGTGTCTGCAAAAAAAATAAAAAAATAAAAAAATAAAATTATACGAATTATATGAAATTCAGGGTTGTTACCAAACCAATAAATATCATTATAAACGAAATGTATCTTTGCAATGCAGAGGAAACACGCTACATCTGAAGAGGCATTTAGATGTATTTACACACTGTTTAATGCAGGACATGAATCCTTTAACCTGCAGTTACAAATGCAGAAATAATGTTTTGATATTTTAATCCTAAAACGTTGAATAGCTTACTGATATTTACAATTATAAAGAAAAAGAAAAATAGAAAGGTACTCTAAATGTGAATTGAAAACCACCAGTAGGTGGCAGAATTACACTATTACAGTTTTTTTTCTGATTGCTTAAGCACATTTTTTTGTAACTATTGGCTATTTTTGCAAAACTCTAAACACAAATAAGAAAACCTTTCACCCAATTATCAAAACATTGTACTTCTCTTGCAAAAGCGAACACAGCTAGATTAACTCTTCACACCTTCGTAAAAATTGAGTTTTCATATCAAACAGTAAACACAAGCCATCATCTACTAAGCACACAATGTGCCAACTACACACTGATGAATACAAAACACATCTGGCTTTTGCTTTCTCTGTGTACAGATGTCAATTTGAGGTCATACTTTTGTCATAGTGTCATGTAAACATATACAAGGATCCAAACTTCAAGTATTGGTGTTTATTCACACTCATCAAAACCAAGACAAAGTCAGAACACAAAATTTCACCAAAAAAAAAAGACGATCAGCCTACATCATGTCGTCTTTCTGGGTCCGGCCACAAAATTTGGTCCACATTGCATGCAATATCCTCCAGTCCAAGACACCGGGGAAAATATCTCCTTGAAAGCCGTATCCAGGCCTGACATGATGCCTGGTCAATATCTCCACATGCCTCCTCCATTGCCTGTAAAAGGGATACCTGTTGATGAGGATGACGGTCGTACACTTTCCAGCGCCAGGCAGAGAAGAACTCCTCGATGGGATTTAAGAGAGTATGGAGGGAGGTTGAGTGAGTGCCATGAAGGATGGGTGGTCTGTAAACCAGTTGCGGACCAAAGCAGCCCTATGGAAACCAACATTGTCCCATATGATGACATATCGGGTATGCTCTGGTCTCTGAACAGTGAGCATGTCATGTAAGGTGTCCAGGAATGCAATAATGTGTGCAGTGTTGTATGGGCCTATGGTTGGCATGATGGTGAACAACACCATTTTGGCTTATAGCTGCACACATGGTTATGTTACCACCACGTTGTCCTGGGACATTGATGATGGCACGGTGTCCAGTAATGTTCCTGCCACGTCTCCTAGTTTTACTGAGGTTAAAACCGGCCTCATCTACAAAAAGTAGCTCATGTCCCATGGCATCTGCTTCTAGTTCCATCACTCTCTGGACAAGACAAAACAAATGCAACACACCAGGCCCATGCACAGCACTACAGTATGCACTTCCAAATTCAGACCCAATGACACTATAGCTTACCTGCACATAGTCATATCACAGTTGCTTTACACGTTCTGTGTTTCTCTCGAAAGGAACTCTGTAAATTTGCTTCATTCTTATTCTGTGGCGCACAAGTACACGACTTAGTGCAGAAATGCTTACACTGTGTATATTTTGAAAGATGGTGTCATTATCAATTATGCACTGCTGTATACTTGTCTTATTGCATTATTGGCAATCACCATGTTCACTATATGGGTCTCTTGCTCTGGAGTGAACATTCTTCCTCTGCCCCCAACATCTGGACGTGTAGCAATTCTGTAAAGTAACAATTTCAGTATTTTTGCATGTATGGTACTGTTGTGTTTCTCATTAGAGTATGGCAGTGCTACAAAGTACTTAACGAATCTCATTTCGAAATGTCCTAATGATGCTTGCCACAGTGTAGCGGCTCAAATTAGGCTGAACCCGTTGGCCAGCTTCCCTCGGGGTCATCACATGGTTGATGACATGGTCCACTATTGTAGCTCTGATGTCATCAGTTATTCTATTTCTTACTCTTCTTACCCTTTCTCTTTCCCCTCCTCGTCCTCTTCTTGCTCCTCCTTGTCCTCTTCTTCTAACTTCCTCTAACCCTCTCGCTTCTTCACCTCCACGTCCTCTCCCTCGGCCTCCTCTGATTCTCACTCTTCTCACTCTTACTGCTCCTTCCATTGTACTCCACACAGACAGCTTACCTGTGACTTATTTATAGTGCTTAGGCTGATTGCAAAGTGAACTTATTATCTAAAACAGTTTTCACATGTGAAAGTGTGCCAGACAGTGGGCAAAATAGTGTTAATGATAGCCATGCATGTGTATAATTTTGCTAGGAGTGTGTTGGTAATTGAGTGTAAGCAGTGAGTTGTGTTTAAAGTTCTGCAAAAAGAGTGTTGTGCAGTGGATTGTGCCTACAGTTTTGCAAAGTGTGGAAAGCAGTGTTTGTGCTTTTAGTTTTGCAAACTCAGTGAGTGGTTTTGCTATACATATTAATAGTTTTAGAAATTGTGCTACAAGAATCACGATTAGCGCTTAAGCATTCAGAAAAACTGTAATAAGTGAGTTATTGATCATTTAAATGGTTGATTAATTCAGGAATCAAACACATTGATGATGCTCAGAGACACAAAACAGCACTGTGCCTCTGTTTGGAATGAGCTATATTTATTGGTGAAATAGAGCAAAAATAGGCAATATGATGTGTCTTAAACAGAAGTCTGTTATTATTGAGTTCTTGTTTAACTGATGTAAAAAAAAAAATAAAAAAAAAATTATACCATTTGTTATATTTGCAAGAGAAAATAATGGGTATGAAGGTGCATAAGGGTCCGGGCAGTTTGGAGGCCCGCGAAGCCCAGGGGAACTTTTAGTTGAAACAAGGGAACGAATAGAGCCCTGCACAGCTTATCAGAATTCTAGTCCCGAGTCTGACTGATGCCCTGTCTTTTGCTTTCTCTCTTTCCCATACACAGCTGATGTTGCAGCAATTACAATATTTCAGTTTTGTTTTTTTAATGGCAAAGTGGTCATATCTATTTTCGTTTCTTTATTAAATTATTTTAGAAATATGTTTGGAACATTCGCCTTCCAGCAGCAGGAAGCACAATGAGCATATGTTTGATCAATTTAGCCTTCTTCACAAATCAACAAGGCTTGGCTAAAATAAAATATATGGATAAGAAAAAAAAAAAAGAAATGAAAAAAAGAACGCAGACGTGACGTTTAGTGAGACGAGTGCATGTTACAAGGTCATATTAAAGATATCATCGGAGCGCCATACTTGAGATGGACAGAGCGGTGTGATGGTGATTTGCTGTCCTCTGCTGTAATTCAGCTCTCACTACAACAGGTTTCTATTGACACCCCTTCACACTCTTCATTTCATAAGACATCATTAATGTTTAATTTATCAAGCTAATTACTGACCCTTCAAGAGTTACTGACAGTCAATGCAGAATCTCAGCTAACATCCCCAAATCAGTTGAAGTCTTTACCAGTTTTATTCATATAATCATCTCGAGAAGAGTTCAAAAGAGACGAGACGAGCAGAAACAAGAAATCCAACTGTTCAAGATTTCCAGCCTCAGCCTTCGATGAAATCAACTGAAATTAAAGAAGACATTAAATCTGTCAAGGTCTGATTAAACATCTCCACAAACTGGTTTACCAGCTTCTCATTATTGACTTTATTTCTGTCAGATGTCTTCAGAAGCACTGAATGAGAATCAACAGAGATTCAGATGATGATGTGTTTGTGTTTCTGCTCGTCTCTCAGCTCAAGGTTTGTTTCCTTCAGCCTGAGGCTGATTCCACTTTTAGTGTGGAAGGGTTTTTAAATTTGCCAAAACTTGAGCTTTTTAGATGAAAACCAAACCAGCAAACACCGGCAATGACTGCAGCACAATATACTGTAAAACCTGTTCGTCCATGAGTTACTCCATTCAGACATGAACCAACAGCAGCTCTGATCACATTCTGAGATAAACTGGCATTGTTCATGGTCCTGGCCAATGGGCAGCTTCAAGCTGATATTCAGAGGTCAAAGTTCAGTTTAGACACTTTCAGTTTCTGTTTTAGATCATATCACACAGAAACTGACAACTGCATGAGAATTAATGGCATTGTTAATTAAATTACCTGATATGATAATAGGATTTTTTTTTTTTTTTTAGTAGGATGAAATTAATCAAGTTGACAAAATGAATCCGTTAACTTTTAGCAAGTAATTACAACTCAAAAAAAAAAAAAAAGAAAAAAAAGAAAAAGAAAAAATGACACATTTTTTCTGAATCAAATTATATATTTTCTTCTTCATCTTTACATCATTTTTTAAGATGTTTGCAATCTAGATTGGGCCAAAAGGGCAATTTTAGTATCAGTGAATAAAGGGGTATGTGTTTTTGAATTAGTGCAAAATGCAAAATTAAATCTTAATATTTTGAGAAAGAAAAAAGTTAACATCAGCCATTTTATCACCCAATTACATATAAATAATAAAGTTTGTATTAATGAAGTGAAAAATACTGATACATGTATTTTTACAAGGTGGTTTAACTATATTTTCTTTAGTTTTTTTTAACTCTAGAAAGGCCTGTTGACACCAAGAATGATAACTGTAAAGATAACTGTATTAGCGTCCACACCAGCAGATCGTATCTACTCTAAACACACTCGTCTGCTGCTTTAAATTCTCAAGCTCATTATAGCAGGAGTGATTCTGACACTGTCAATGTTTTTATCAATCATCAGCTGAAATAACAACACCTGCTAACAAAAAACACACCTGGCACTTACACAACTTTAAAAGAAAAAACATTACACTTGACAAATCACACATTTCTACCACCCTCCAAGTTTTCATGAGAAGTACTTCACTATGTAGTTATTGTGAGGTGTACTGGAAAAGTCCAATGTTTTGATGAATGTTATTTTCAACATCATTGATTGTAGTTTCTGTCTGATCACGTCTGCTGCAGCATTTTAGTTTAAATAATGAGCACTAAACACAATCAAAAGAATCAAAGCCACAGAAACAGCAATTATCATATGTACGGATGACTGCTTTTGTGCTCTAAGATCACTAATGTTAAAACACAAAGAAATTCCACCATGTAAATATGTATGAAATAGAAAATCCCTACAACGTAATTATTCTGTTCTCTGTGAAGTGATGATGAATGAAAGGTAATGTTTGATATTATGCTCTTTTGAGATTACAGTATGTATTATTTTTGCTGATGGACAATGATTGTGTTTTATAAACACAGTTACAGGAGTGAGGAAAAAAGTAACATAAGTTATCAAGGGTCAAGAATCCAACTAAAATAAAGCAATCATAACCTCATCATCTAAACCTCTGTAATTCTCTACACAATCTTCTGTAATCGTCTGACAGAATTCAAGTCTTGTTTGTGATGTCTGAAGCTGCTGATGCTGTTTGTGGAGCTTCTTTTCAGTTGATTTCATCTAAAGTCAGTTAACAGCAGCTGATCATCACTAACAGTCAATCAACACTTCATTATCCACTTCATTGTTCAGTGAACTTCAACAGAACCAGAAGAAAAGTACAAGTAAAAAGAGCAAGAGAAAGAGAGACATGAGCAAGTAAAAAAAAGTTTGGGAGAGTTTTGAAACAAACAGCCCAAAGAACAACACGAGCTCTGAGTATCCCAAATGTTTTATTCCTAATGTCCAGCAAACTCAGAAAACAACTTATTTACATGAAGAAAATACTCTATAAAGAACAAATACATCAGTCATAATGCTGTCATTCTCAAATGAAAAAATCTGAGAAGAAGGTTTAATCTGAACACAATCACTTTTAATAAAACTATCGCACTTTTTCCCTAAATGTCTCGACATCTTCCTCAAAACTGTACACATAAAATCAGACATCGATGGTGAACAGTTGTGCTATACACACACTTTATTATTTAATAAAGTTTTGTAAAGTGGTGAATGAGTGTTTTGCGAGTTAATATTCAGACATGGAAGTCATCAAGGCATTTAGATGTTTAATTTGAATATTTTAAGCAGCGAAGAAAGAGAAACAGAAACATTTGTTTGGAAATCCCATATTGGCAAATTAATACAAATGTAGAGATACATACAAACAATATGTGTTTTTATCTAACTTATTTTATTTTAACTGATTATCTCCTGCCATTTGAAAAAAATATATATTTACAGTATTATAATGAAAGAATTAACAAGAGTAATAGTCTATGAATAAACATTACTCTTCGGATTATGACTTATAGGTTAAAGAACTAGGATAATAATCAGAAAAATAAAGCTTGTATTTTAGATAAGCATGTGTTCATAATGGTCTAAAGATGAACAACAACAGAAGTGTGATTCACACATGGACCTGTAATGGATACATTTCGCTCTTTTTAATTTACTTTACATTTTAAAATGTTATTTATTTTAAATACTTTTTTTCATTTTAATAATTTATATGTAAAGCAGTTTTGAATACCCTTGTGTATGAAATTTGCTATGAATAAATGTGTATCTCTAAACCTCTGTTGTCTTCTCTAGCAGCTCTGTGACCTGATCTGTGTTTCGTCTGTCTCTGTTGTTGAACGCTGGAGATCAAGACTTCATCTGATGTGATCTTCCACAGATTCAGGATTCAGATGATCAGCGTGAGGAAGAGGATGAAGGTGTAATTCACAGCATCTGCTCCAAAGCTGTTCTGAATCCACATCACAATGCTCCTCTCTTCTTCTGTGAGTCTCACATCCAGTGTCTCGTTCCCTACTCAGGGAACTGTCAGTTCTCAATATCATTCTCAATATTAAATAATAACAGAGTCCACATCACAGCTATGACGATAAAGACACAGATAAACGATATTGTCAGAAACACTTTCAGAGCGATTTGTTTTTTTCAGCTGATGAATAATAGAAACATTGACAGTGAATCATAATAAATCCTACTGTAACAAGCTTCAGATGTAATTTAAAGAAGCAGACGAGTGTGTTTAGAGTAGATACGATCTGCTGGTGTGGACGCTAATATAGATATCTTTACAGTAATCATTCCTGGAGTGAACAGGCCTTTCTAGACTTAAAAAAATAAAAATAAAACTAGGGAAAATATAGTTAAACTACCCTGTCAGTTGGAATGGTTTATTATTTAACTTTAAATAAGGAATAGAACTTCAAATATAAAAAACAAAAAAAAAAACAAATCAATTAATGTTTACAAAAGTGCAAACAGGAAGCCATCTGAAAAAAAGAAGAATTGTAAGTTAGCGTTTGAGAGCTGTAAATTAACAGTGCATTCCTATTATTTAATGACACAAATTTTGTTTGCAGTGCAGCTGCCAGTAGACAATTTTACAGCACAATAGTTTACAGTGATTTTGTTTACATGTGTAGTATTACAATCACACTGCCAAGTGGCACAGATTCACATTACACTCTCAGAGCAGCTGTTGTAGCTTAATGAACACACACAGCATGAAGAAAGATTCAAATCAAATAGACATCAGGAACAGAGGTTTAAAGTTAATTAATCATTCATAGTGATTCCATTTCATTATCAGCACTACTGACTACTGTCCAACACACATACATTCAGTCACACATCCAAATGTTATACATTAAAATATAACGAATATCTTTATAAATGAAACGTACACATTTACCAGCAAATATACTTTGAAGAAAACCATTTTGAGATCCAGTGAGAGAGCACAGGCGTCTGAACACGAGAAGAGAGATCAGAAGAACATCTATGATTCAATATGCAGGTGTGTCTCTGTGTGTGAGGACTTACACTTTCTCAGCCCTGGTTTGATCCTGAAGTCTCCTCCATGATCCAAATTAAGACAAAACAACAACAGCAACAAACGTTCAGTGGACCGATAAATAACATTCAATGAACAGTTTCACCATTTAGTAAAATAGATGCAGCTATGCGTACATGTATGGTTCCTAAAAACTGTTAAAAGAGTTTTGTGATTAGACATTTAACAGTCCTAGAATTAGACTCAGTTTCAAATCCTAGTTTTATGCATTTTAATAAAAAATTGCAACCCAGTTTCAGGGAAAACTAAATAAAGCTACAGTATGTATATATTACACATTGTCAACATCCAAAACAGCTCAAAAAGGATTTGGAATGTTCACTTTGATGCATCCAGTGAAAACAGCTTCAAGAAACCCAGTGCACATCCAGTGTGGACAGCGTTAGCTTATACATTATGTATGTATATATGGCCTTAAATGATAGCTGCCCCACATTGAGTATCTGCAGTTTATATCTTGGATCCTCCAGGTTGTGTTTGAGCAAGATGATTGTCCTGGGTTATGATATTCTAAACTCTGTTTTCTATGAGCACTCAAACAGTGTGACAGTGGGATATGGGTGCTCCCTGCAGGTCGGAAGAGGAATGTCCTGTCAGAAAGGGGCTTTTGGGAGGACATGATTAAAAGTGAAACTAACGAAAGCACCAGAGAGCTGCGTGACAGGTACAGCATGTGTATTATTCCCTAACTTTTTTGTAACTTTTATCGCTAGTGCATGTTAGAACCAATAACTCTGCTTATTAGAACCAAAGTCTTTTTTGACTTTCGTCTGTCTGACTATAAACATGATTGTATAGTGTAAAAATAATATTATCTAAACTGCTTCATCTCATTCTTTCTGTTTGAATTTAGCTTTATGTTTTCAGCTTTTCACCAGAAAGTAAATCAAGTGTGGTTGTGTTTGGGATTGTTAAAATATTAAATGAGTTTATGTAAATAAATAAAAATACATGAAATTAGTCAAACCCAACTAATAATTCATTTCTCCTCTGATCTTATCCATCGTTTCCTATAATTGTGGACACATTCGTTTGAGTTGCTTCAGAATCTATATGGAGCATAACTATGTAAGTGTATTGCTTATTTATTGTCTATATTTTACTATGAACAAATTACTCAGCATCACTACAACCTTAACAAAAAATAAATAAATAAAAAATACCAGATTTTATTTTTCTTTTAGTCGTTTCTGCTATAACCAGAGGTGGGAAGTCCAGGGGCCAAACACACTCATAGAAATGTTGCTATAGATACAGGAAGTATGACATTTCCTCTTGTAGCAATCTCTCCTAACCACATATTCATATTAAGTAATTGCTCTTTTATTTTCTTTCATTAAAGAAAATTAATATATCTCTAAGCTGTTACAACATATTAAAGGCATAGGCTAAGCAAATCACTAACTGCATAGCATCATTTATTTTATGATAGGATAAAACATATTACAATACAGCTTTTAGAAAAAAAGTCAATACTGCAACATAGTTGCAAAATGCCCTTCCTTGCACAATCATCATTCAGCTAGCAAAAGTTTCAACTGGCAAATGTGACCGGTTTAACTGTTGAGCAAATTCTAACATCATGCATTTCTTATTACTGACTTTTAAGGTTCCTATATAACAAATTTTATATCTAACTGGTATCTTTTATGGAGTTTCTGGTTTTGTAACACCAACTACGCACACAGTTCCTATCATGTATGCCTATGAAAGATGATCTAACCAATCAGAGTAGATATGGGGCGGGGTGACGTGCAACCTCGTCTCTATATGCAGGCTGCAGCGGGTGCTTCTCTTTTTTTTTTTTTTTTCAACAAAACCAATATTTTTGTATGCATTTTACTTATTTTTTTCATGTTATTTTACTCATTTTTAATGATTGCTTTTAAACATCTCATTTAATTAATTCTAATTAATTCTAATGTGTTAAATTTAATTAATAATATTGCTTGTAATCTGTTGCTACAATTTTATTGAGTAAATAAAGTTTATCACTTTTTACCGTGGTTTGCAATCTCAAAGCTTTGATATAATTTGCAAGAGATTGAAAGTAAAATTGAAGTTAACCAATTCAGTTGTTTATTTCAGCATCTTTATTATATTTTTGTTCGAGTCCTCTTGTTTCCACATAACTTGAATTATCCTTCTTATCCTAAAAACAATTTCCTGCTTCTCCATCAGCCGTTCTTCTTTTCAGTTTTTCTTGACGTTTGTCTTTCTTCATTTGTTGTTTGACTTATTTCCTTTGAATCTCTTCTACAAGGAGGTCATCAAAATCTGTTTTACCTGGTTCATAATCACCGTTAGCCAGTGACAAACGTTTGTGAATATTTGTAAGTGGGAAACCTCATTTCTAAATCAGTAGATTCAACAGATCATATGACATCACTAATGCTCAATCATCAATTAATCACATAATTATCTCATTAACTTCACTAATTCAGTGTTACTCAAACACTCTGTAGTGTGTACTACACATTATACGTGTTCACAGATCGGGGACTTATGTGAGGATCCTGTTTGTGGACTTCAGCTCGGCCTTCAACACGATCATCCCAAACCTCCTCCTGCCCAAACTAAATCAGCTCTCCGTGCCCACCTCAGTCTGTCAGTGGATCAACAGCTTCCTGACAGACAGGCAGCAGCTAGTGAGGCTGGGAAAATACACATCCAGCACTCGTACAATCAGCACCGGAGCTCCCCAGGGCTGCGTTCTCTCCCCACTGCTCTTCTCCCTGTACACTAATGATTGCACGTCTAAGGACCTCTCTGTCAAGCTCCTGAAGTTTGCAGACGACACCACACTCATCGGCCTCATTCAGGACGGTGACGAGTCTGCTTACAGACAGGAGGTAAAAGAGCTGGCTGTCTGGTGCAGTCTCAACAACCTGGAGCTTAACACCCTCAAAACAGTGGAGATGATCGTGGACTTCAGGAGAAACCCCCCTGCACTCTCCCCACTCACCATCATGAACAGCACTGTGACTGCAGTGGAGTCATTCAGGTTCCTGGGCACCACTATCTCTCAGGACCTGAAGTGGGACATTCACATTGACTCCATTGTGAAAAAGGCCCAGCAGAGGTTGTACTTTCTCCGCCAGCTGAGGAAGTTAAACCTGCCACAGGAGCTGCTGAAACAGTTCTACTCCACCATCATTGAATCCATCCTCTGCACTTCAGTAACTGTCTGGTTCAGCTCAGCTTCTAAATCTGACCTCAGAAGACTACAGAGGGTAGTCCGGACTGCTGAGCGAATCATCGGTTCAACCCTCCCATCTATTCAAGAACTGTACTTATCCAGAGTGAGAAAAAGGGCTGTCAAAATCACTCTGGACCCCTCACATCCAGCACACTCCCTCTTTGAACTGTTGCCATCTGGTCGACGCTACAGAGCACTGAGCACCAGAACAACCAGACACAGGACCAGTTTCTTCCCTCAGGCAATCCATCTTATGAACAGCTTATAATAACGGCGGACACACTACACTTTATATTTATATACACACACACTTTATTTATCTAACACACATACTTAGTATACACTTAAATTTTGCACACAATATATATGTACATACATAACTTCATTTTGTAATATACTTGCCTACAATTGTCATTTGTATATTGTTATTCACTATCTACTTATTTGTATTTTTTATTCTTTTATTATGTGTTTTATGTTCTGTCGCTGTCATTCTGTTGTACTGCGGAGCTTCTGTCACGAAAACAAATTCCTCGTATGTGTACATACCTGGCAATAAAGCTCATTCTGATTCTGATTCTGATTCTGATTCTTAAAACTGAGGATTTTGTTGTGGGGTTTAAAGGGTTAAAGATTTAAGATGAAGAAAAAACAGCATGAAATTTAATTTAACAGTAATAAACTGTAATTAATTTACGGCAACAATCTGTAGAAAAAATTATTGCCAGTTGTTTGGTGTTGATTTAAAGAAGAAGAAAAAACGCGATATACTGTAAAACGTAATAGTCAGATTTACCAAATGGAAAAAAAAGTTTTAGTGAAATATTTGTGAACATCCATAGAAAAAAAAGATATGCAAAGTCATACACTGATAATGAGAGTAAATACTGAACTCAACTGTATTAATGTGTGTTTGCACAAGAGAGATTGTTTAGTTTAATGTAGTTTTGTCGTTCACCATTGTGCTGTAGAGTAGAGCCTGTGCTTCAGTCAATGATGAGACACAAATTCTGATCTTCTGCTGCTTTATATAAAGACAGTAAATGTGGAGCTGTTGATACAGTGGTGATCTCTGTGTTCAATCAATCAATCAATCACCTTTATTTATATAGTGCTTTAAACAAAATACATTGCGCCAAAGCACTGAACAACATTCATTTGGAAAACAGTGTCTCAATAATGCAAAATGATAGTTAAAGGCAGTTCATCATTGAATTCAGTTATGCCATCTCTGTTCAGTTGAAATAGTGTCTGTTTTAGTTTGCAATCAAGTCAACGATATCGCTGTAGATGAAGTGACCCCAACTAAGCAAGCCAGAGGCGACAGCGGCAAGGAACCGAAACTCCATCGGTGACAGAATGGAGAAAAAAACCTTGGGAGAAACCAGGCTCAGTTGGGGGGCCAGTTCTCCTCTGACCAGACGAAACCAGTAGTTCAATTCCAGGCTGCAGCAAAGTCAGATTGTGCAGAAGAATCATCTGTTTCCTGTGGTCTTGTCCTGGTGCTCCTCTGAGACAAGGTCTTTACAGGGGATCTGTATCTGGGGCTCTAGTTGTCCTGGTCTCCGCGGTCTTTCAGGGCAGTAGAGGTCCTTTCTAGGTGCTGATCCACCATCTGGTCTGGATACGTACTGGATCCGGGTGACTGCAGTGACCCTCTGATCTGGACACAGACTGGATCTGGTGGCCACGGTGACCTCGGAACAAGAGAGAAACAGACAAATATTAGCGTAGATGCCATTCTTCTAATGATGTAGAAAGTACGGTGTTATGTGAAGTGTTCCGGTTCCAGTTTACCTAATTAATGCAGCCTAAAAATCCTTTAACGGATTTGGATATTAAAAGCATATTAGTATGTTATGTGTATGCCAGGTTAAAGAGATGGGTCTTTAATCTAGATTTAAACTGCAAGAGTGTGTCTGCCTCCCGAACAATGTTAGGTAGGTTATTCCAGAGTTTAGGCGCCAAATAGGAAAAGGATCTGCCGCCCGCAGTTGATTTTGATATTCTAGGTATTATCAAATTGCCTGAGTTTTGAGAACGTAGCGGACGTAGAGGAGTATAATGTAAAAGGAGCTCATTCAAATACTGAGGTGCTAAACCATTCAGGGCTTTATAAGTAATAAGCAATATTTTAAAATCTATACGATGTTTGATAGGGAGCCAGTGCAGTGTGGACAGGACCGGGCTAATATGGTCATACTTCCTGGTTCTAGTAAGAACTCTTGCTGCTGCATTTTGGACTAGCTGTAGTTTGTTTACCAAGCGTGCAGAACAACCACCCAATAAAGCATTACAGTAGTCTAACCTTGAAGTCATAAATGCATGGATTAACATTTCTGCATTTGACATTGAGAGCATAGGCCGTAATTTAGATATATTTTTGAGATGGAAAAATGCAGTTTTACAAATGCTAGAAACGTGGCTTTCTAAGGAAAGATTGCGATCAAGTAGCACACCTAGGTTCCTAACTGATGACGAAGAATTGACAGAGCAACCATCAAGTCTTAGACAGTGTTCTAGGTTATTACAAGTAGAGTTTTTAGGCCCTATGATTAACACCTCTGTTTTTTCTGAATTTAGCAGTAAGAAATTACTCGTCATCCAATTTTTTATATCGACTATGCATTCCATTAGTTTTTCAAATTGGTGTGTTTCACCGGGCTGCGAGGAAATATAGAGCTGCGTATCATCAGCATAACAGTGAAAGCTAACACCATGTTTCCTGATGATATCTCCCAAGGGTAACATATAAAGCGTGAAGAGTAGCGGCCCTAGAACTGAGCCTTGAGGTACTCCATACTGCACTTGTGATCGATATGATACATCTTCATTCACTGCTACGAACTGATGGCGGTCATATAAGTACGATTTAAACCATGCTAATGCACTTCCACTGATGCCAACAAAGTGTTCAAGTCTATGCAAAAGAATGTTGTGGTCAATTGTGTCAAACGCAGCACTAAGATCCAATAAAACTAATAGAGAGATACACCCACGATCAGATGATAAGAGCAGATCATTTGTAACTCTAAGGAGAGCAGTTTCAGTACTATGATACGGTCTAAATCCTGACTGGAAATCCTCACATATACCATTTTTCTCTAAGAAGGAATATAATTGTGAGGATACCACCTTTTCTAGTATCTTGGACAGAAAAGGGAGATTCGAGATTGGTCTATAATTAACTAGTTCTCTGGGGTCAAGTTGTGGCTTTTTTATGAGAGGCTTAATAACAGCCAGTTTGAAGGTTTTGGGGACATGTCCTAATAACAATGAGGAATTAATAATAGTCAGAAGAGGACCTATGACTTCTGGAAGCACCTCTTTTAAGAGCTTAGATGGTATAGGGTCTAACATACATGTTGTAAGTTTAGATGATTTAACAAGTTTATACAATTCTTCCTCTCCTATAGTAGAGAATGAGTGGAACTGTTCCTCAGGGGGTCTATAGTGCACTGTCTGATGCGAAACTGTAGCTGACGGCTGAATGGTTGCAATTTTATCTCTAATAGTATCGATTTTAGAAGTAAAGTAGTTCATAAAGTCATTACTGCTGTGGTGTTGGGAAATGTCAACACTTGTTGAGGCTTTATTTTTCGTTAATTTAGCCACTGTATTGAATAAATACCTGGGGTTATGTTTGTTTTCTTCTAAAAGAGAAGAAAAGTAATCAGATCTAGCAGTTTTTAATGCTTTTCGGTAGGATATGCTACTTTCCCGCCAAGCAATACGAAATACCTCTAGTTTTGTTTTCCTCCAGCTGCGCTCCATTTTTCGGGCTGCTCTCTTTAGGGTGCGAGTATGCTCATTATACCATGGTGTCAAACTGTTTTCCTTAACCTTTCTTAAGCGTAAAGGAGCAACTGTATTTAAAGTGCTAGAAAAGAGAGAGTCCATAGTTTCTGTTACATCATCAAGTTGTTCTGAGGTTTTGGATATGCTAAGGAATTCGGATACATCAGGAAGATAACTTAAAAAGCTGTCTTTTGTGGTAGAAGTGATGGTTCTTCGATAGTTGTAACAAGAAGTAGAATTTACAATTTTGGCTATATGAAGTTTACACAGAACTAAATAATGATCTGAGATATCATCACTTGGCTGAATAATTTCAACACTATCAACATCAATTCCATGTGACAGTATTAAATCTAGAGTATGATTTCGACAATGAGTAGGTCCTGAAACGTGTTGTCTAACACCAATAGAGTTCAGAATGTCTATAAATGCTGATCCCAATACATCTTTTTCATTATCGACATGGATATTAAAATCACCAACTATTAAGACTTTATCTGCAGCCAGAACTAACTCGGATGTAAAATCACCAAACTCTTTAATAAAGTCTGTATGGTGCCCTGGTGGCCTGTATACAGTAGCCAGTACAAACATAACAGGGGATTTATCATTAACATTGGTTTCTCTGGATAATGTTATATGAAGCACCATTACTTCAAACGAGTTATACTTGAAGCCTGCCCTCTGAGAAATCCTGAAAACGTTATTATAAATTGAAGCAACACCTCCCCCTTTGCCTTTTAGACGCGGCTCGTGTTTATAACAATAATCTTCGGGGGTGGACTCATTTAAAATAATGTAATCATCAGGTTTTAGCCAGGTTTCTGTCAAGCAGAGCACATCTATATTATGATCAGTTATCATATTATTTACAAAAAGTGTTTTCGTAAAAATGGATCTGATATTCAATAAGCCAATCTTTATCATTTGTTTATCCATATTGCATTTGTTTTTTATTTGTTGAACCTCAATTAAATTGTTAACCTTAACTTGGTTTGGACGTTTTTTGTATTTTCTAGTTCGTGGAACAGACACAGTCTCTATAGTGTGATATCTAGGTGAAAGAGTCTCTATGTGCTGAGAATTAACTGACCTCTGTGACGGGAGGCAGCTAGCAGACGTACTGTTAAGTACTTCAACACATACACGTGTGCTATAGCTGACAATGAACTGCGATTATTTGAGTAAAAGTAATGCATTTAGCTACGTTACTGCTACACATTAAGTGTTTGCATTTTGCAAACATTCCTTCTCAGAGGACTCAAATTAAATAAGTTCACAGTACTAATGACATATGAATGCTAGTTTTTAAACTCAAAATGTTTGAAGCAGTGGTAGTGGAGTACATACAGCACCTTTAAGATGTTTTTAACACCTATTGGAAAATTTACTCTTTGGCTTTACTGACTGTTCTGACCTAGAGTAGCAGTATTTTTACTTGATTTATTTACTTATACAGTGAGCCAAATGTAATCTAATAAGAATCTAATTAAAATCTAATAAGAAACCCAATTTTATAGTTTTGTTGGCTTCTTTTATTATTATATATTACTATATATTTACATTTAGTCATTTAGCAGATGCTTTATCCAAAGCGACTTACAAGTTAGGACAATAGAAAGAATCAAAACTAACAAAAGAGTCACAATATGTAGGGGCAAATGATAAGTCTCTTTTAGCCTATACACGTAGCAAGCAATTAATATATATATCGTCAGTATAAGATAATTTTTTAATAAGAAAGCTGTAAGAACTTTGAAAGCTTTTGAACTTTGTATGTACAGTATGTATGTATATGTATATCTTGTGTCTTTGAACTTTTATACTTACCTTCCTCTGGCAATTCCTATATGTTGACAATTTTTTGTGTTATATCTTGATAAAAAATATTGTGTGTTATTGTTCTTTGAATAAAAATAAAAAAAATGAAAAATCCCAAATCCAGCCCAAATAGTATTTCAAGGGGGGTTCCCTGGTAAAAATTGCGTTCTGGGGGCTAAATATCATGTTATTGGGTTCGCTTCAACATGGCCACATGAAAAAAAAAATACTAATTAATACTCATGTTTTTGAACTGTACTATAGTAAAGTACTTGAATTACTTTGATGTTGTAATTCTGTAGTTGATGGGCTAATATAACAATTACAGTAATATAAACAAATTACTTTACCAAACACAGTAATTTATTCTACAGTTTACTGTAATAAAAACTAAAGTACTACAGTATTTATTACAGTTCATGAGTTTACTATAGGTAATCCTACAGTATTGCTGTAGCATTTATTAACAAAGAATTGTAAATACTGTAATTTAGCCTACAGTAATACACTTTACTATAGTATGTTTCAAAAACACTACAGTATTTACTATAAATTACTATAGTATTTTACCATGTTGGCGTGGACATGAAAAACAACCCATGGCAACAGATTTTAAAGTAGCCCAATCCGAGTGACAATGGCTTTGGCAGCACTGAGTGGAGGTGACACATTTCCTGTTTGAGAGTGGAGCCAGACCATGAGCCAGACCCATCTGGGAAAAACTACCAAGGGCTCAAGTCCAAACTTTGCATACTTATTATTGAGAAACGGCTCCGTTTGGCTCAGAGAACCTAAATGCATTGGTTTCTTCTGATGAATCAATGTTGTCAAAATATGATGACGTAATAACGTACACTATAGCATCCTGAATATCAGAATAAGACGACTGAGAAATCTCTGAAAAGAAGAGAATATCTGCTGTACAACACCCCTTAAAGCATTCAGATAGGACGAGTGGTTCAAAAGTAATTAAACATTTAAGAACAATTGTACTTTTTAGCTGCGTTATATGTTTCTCTGAACAATTGATCTTGTGTTCGTCAGGTCAGGTTCTGTGTTTTAAAGTGATCGGCTGCTCTGGAGGGAGTGTGATGATCAACTGCATGAAGACAAACAAGAGAGAGTCTTCTGATCAGCTTAAAGGAAAGTATTTCTGCAGAGACAGAGACTGTAGGACAGGAATCAGTACTGAGATTCAGCACCGCTGGGTTTATAATGAGAGATTCGCTCTGTATGACGGTGAAAACAGAGGATTCTTCTCAGTGTTCATTAGGAAGCTCAGCAGAGAGGATGATGGGAAATACTCATGTGGAAACAATCAGGAATGGAGTCATGATGTTGATTTAGTGGTGAACAGAAGTACGTATGATACTTTATAACTTACTACAGTAATTTGTTTTATTATAGTATTGTTTAAAGGTGCACTACAAGGACAAAAATCTATTATTCAGCAAATTCATCATTCAATGATTACAATTCCTCACTGCATTATAATAAATTACAGCAGTATAAAAATTATTTATAATTTGAGCTGACTGAAATGTCAGTTTTCGCTCACTGTTATTGAAAGTGACGTGACTTACAGCCAAGTATGGTCACACACACACACACACAGTCGCCGGCCCAGGACTCGAACCTGCAACCCTAGGATTAGGAGTCAAACTCTATAACCCCTAGGCCACAACTCCCCCTAATGGTGTTCTGTCAGTGTTATCTGAGAGTGCACTGAAAGAAGACCATTTACCAAAAGTTTGTTGCTCAAATTAAATTTTCTTCTGGATATATTCCTTGTAAAACAAACCTTTTCTGTCAGTATGTTTCTGCTTTGATGTAGAATGACACATCTCTCATGTTTTGATCACAGGTGACAAAACAAAGAAGCACAACCCACGTGTTAGTTCACCCAAAACAAAAATTTGCCCATAAATTATTCACCCTCAAGTCATCCTAGGTGTATATGACTTTTGATCCTGTTGATAAACATCGGTTTCCATGAAACTCATCGGCTCATACGTCATCCGCCCTGAGCTGATTCTGTGTAAAACTGCTGTTGCAAGCCACATTTATGTGATTATTATGTTTTGAATATGGACATTTTTTACAAAAACGCATCGATTCACTACAGAAGGCCTTTGTTCACCCCCCGGAGCTGTGTTAAGACACTTTATATTTATGGATGGGCGTTTTTTTGGACTGAAGGAAGGCAACACCAGCTGAGTGCCACTAAACAGCTTAAAAGATAAATAAATAAAAATTCTAATAACTCCGACTGGTTTTGTCTGAAAGAATAAAGTCATACACCAAAGATAATTTATGGGCTAGCATTCATTTTTGTGTGAACTAAACCTTTAACATAAATAACTCTGCAAGAAACATGACACTGTATCTGTCACACAGAGATGGAGATAGAGAGACTGAATTTCCCTGTAGTGCATCTTTATTATTAATACTAATAACATTTTAATATTTCAGTGCAATTGTATATTGAAATCATTTTCAGACTCTTCTTCTTGTGGGACGTCTGTAAGACGATCTGCATATAAAGGTCAAACAATCACTTTCAGCTGTGAATATGATCATGGGTTTGAAACACACACCAACGTCTTGTACAGAGTGAATGGAGATCCTGTGTTTGTGCTGAAGATCTCTCAATCATCACAATCATCTGAAGAGAAGTTCATCCTGTCTGACAATCAGAGAAATCACTTTAATGTGACCATCAGAGACATTTCTCCAGAGGAGCGTGGAGTTTATTTATGTGGAGTGGAGAGAGATGGAGAAGATACACCACCTTCAGAAACATCAGTTACTCACATAACCTTCATTAAAGAGATTGAGCTGAACGTTTCTAGTGAGTTTAGATTCATTTTTAATCTTAAAATCTTTATAAATGATCTAAATAAGAAATGTAAATCTCTCCTGACTATATTAATAATGTAATAAATCTTGTCTTGCAGGTCAGATATCTTCTGTCCAGGTTGAGGCCTACATCAGTAAATCAGTCTTCATCAAGTGAGAATTTCCAGAAGAATTCAAAGAAAACCAGAAATTCATCCAGATACATTCATCACAGGAGATCTCTGTTGAACAGAATCAGTGGATCCGTCATGATAAAGTTCACATGTATGATGATACCAGTTCAGGAGTTTTGAAGGTTTTTATCAGTGATTTAACTGAAGCTGATGAAGGAACGTACAGATGTGGAGTGAAAACTGCTGACGATCATCTGTTCACTGAGATCAGACTGAAGATCAGTCAAGGTAAAGAGTTTCTGTGTGATTCTGTTTCTGGACAATTACTATCAGTTAAAATGAGAAAATAAGATTTAAAATTCAGTTGTTGTTTTTATTGTTTTTGTGTATAGTTGATCATTTCCCTGAATCAAGTGAACCAGCTGCTGTTAGTGGTGAAAGTGTGAAACTCAGCTGTAATTCCCCTGAGAAACAGCAGTCCATCAAACACATCTGTAAAGAGAACGAGCAGAAGATCTGTCAGAGCATCAGTTCATCAGAGAAGCAGCGCTTTGAGTTTTCTGACAGTAAAGCAGGAGTTTTTACAGCGAGCATCAGTAATGTGAGCCTGAGAGATGCTGGAGTTTACTGGTGTGGAGCAGAAACCAGACACCAGCGTCTGACTTCTGTTTCTCTCACCAATAAACATCAACTGACTTTAACCAGTATGTACAGACACCACAAACCATGCAGTTCAGTCATAGATGCATGTATTTCACAGTGAATAAATACATCTCTGTTCTCTTTGACTATCAGTGCCTCCAGTGATCGGACGTGAAGGAGATTCAGTCCAGATCAAATGCCCTTATGATGAAAAACACTCAACAGAAATGTGTCTGCGCAGAGGAAAGTGTTTGAGTAAAGAAGTAAAGTATCTGTGTAAAGGAAAGTGTTTCACTAACGATGCTCAAATTATCATTCAGTCAGATAAAGATCATGTTAAAAAACCAAAGATTTCAGTAAAGGACGACACTGAACTCAATCTCTTCACTGTGACCATGACTGAGCTGAGAGCAGAGGATGCTGGGAAATACTGGTGTGCAGTGAAAGATGTGTTTAATCTTCCCATTGAGCTCATGATCATCAGGAAGAACGGTGAGGATGAATCTCAATGTTTCTGCTCATTCTGTTCTCAGACTCATCATATTTAATGTTGTTTTCTTCAGCGGTCGCTCATGAAGCGTCTGTCGGAGGATCAGTGTCCATCAGCTGTAAACACATCAGGAATCAAACACAGAGGTTTTTCTGCAGAGGAGATCAGCCCAATATCTGCTTCAGAGACGGAGTTCATGTTTCATCAGAACACAGCAGATTCTCTCTGACTGAAGAAACCTTTTCTGTGAAGATCAGCGATCTGAGAGCAGAGGATTCTGGGAAATACTGGTGTGTAGAGGAGAGCTCTGGGTCCTTCATATTCACTGAAGTTCAGCTAAACGTGACCGGAGGTAAAACACTCTTTCATTAAAGGGATAGTTCACCAAGAATTCAAAATGATCTTCTTTCAGGTGAACACATGAATGTTTGGTCCCCGAGCAGCTGTCCTGCTGAGTTCAGCTCTAATCATCTGTAACCTTAGTAAACCTGAAGACACTGAGCTTGTCCAGGTCTGTTTGATAAGAAAGAATGTGATTGAAGAATACACTTTTTTTCTCTTCTCTGATTTTTGAACAGGAGTTTTACCTGAATTTTGCTTTATGGTTTGTTTTAAAGTTAAAGAAAATGTCTGTAAACTTAACATGGCAGAACATTACAACATGTCTCCGGGTTTTGACATCCTTTTTTATTTTTTTCTAACATGCCTGATGTGTGTAAACAGATGTTTCACACTAGCTGAAAACCACAGACAACAGCAAGCAACAAAAAGCTCATGTTTGAGTAAAACTTGCCTCTGCTTCTTTTGTGATTTCACACTGTTGTCACTGCATTTTTTGTGGGGGGGGGGGGGGGGGGGGGGCACAAAAAGCTTATTTACATCACAAAATACAAATACGGAAAGATAATTTGAACTCATATATATATATATATATATATATATATATATATATATATATATATATATATATATATATATATATATATGAGTAAGGTATTATGGTTATTTAGGGTAATCTGGACCACCGTGGCATTGTTATTAGCATTTAAACATTTTTAGAGATTTTCTGGAATCTACAACCAGCAAAATTATAGCATATCGTTGAATGCTCTGTCTCTTTTCCTGGCAGTCTTCAGTGCATCTGTGTCAGAGGTGTTTTTGCAGTGTTGAGCAATGTGAGCAATCACAGACATATGTGTTGATTTTGAACACATTCATTTAATCAATCCTCTCACAGCTTAAACAGCATTGTTGAGTGCTGAGTTTTGCACGCTCAAAAATCCTCTCATTATAGCAAAGAACAGACTCATTAATTATAACAGAACTTTGTGAGATTGCCATGAACTGAAGAGGGTGATAGCTTTTTTAATGATTATAAAGAGAGCACTTGCTGTCTAGGTTATAGTCTATATCATCCTTTAATCATTTGTTCTTTCCTTTAATTGAGGTGATGATGTGAATTATACACGTTCTGTACACACCACTGGTTCTGATGAGGAAAAATGTTAACTGTGAGATATAACTCAAAATTGCAAGAAGAAAAGTATCTTAAATTATGAGATAAAAAGTCACCTCTTTTTTTTATATTCTTCATCCATGACGGAAATAAGCTTCCATACGGTCCTCATACTGTGATTGTGTTTTTAGAAATGATCTCGTCTGACAGCGAAAGTGGAAAAGACGAGCAAAAAGCAAAGTCTGGTGAGATCCAAAAGCTCAGTTTGTCATTTTGAGCTAACTATTCAAACATTAGCGTCCGATGTATGTTTATGAATATCTGTTGCTAAATGTGATGGTCTTACCTTGTTACTCAGTCACAATCTCTTTGTGTGATTTCAGGTTTTTTTATAATAGCTGCAGTTTCTGTGGGTTTGCTTCTGCTGGCTCTGGTTATAGGGTTAATCTTATTCAAACTGAAACACAACAAACATGGTGAGACACACACACAAACACACACACACACACTCTGCACATTTAGTAAATCTGAGCTCGTCTCCCTCTACTGGTCAGAAATACAGTTAAAATCATCTCAGATGTTTTTCTTCTTTACACAGGAATAATTTCATCAACAGACAGAAGACAGGGGATCATGAAACGGTGAGTTTCAGAACAATAATCTACATCTCAATATGTGTATGGCTAAGCTGATACTCTGTGCTTCATGTTTTGGAAAATTTTTCTTCTTACAGACTCAAGAAGACGCCAGGAGCCATTCAGATCCTGAATCAAATCCTCTCTATTCCCCAGTTCATTCACCCACAATCCCCTCTGATGGGCTCCTGTACGCTGCTGTCAGTTTCCAGAAGCATGAAGAGTCTCTCAGTGAAGCTACAGTCAGATTCAGTAAAGAGGAGACTCACTGTGATTACGCATCTGTTAGTCACAATATTTCGCCAAATTAATACCGGTCTTAAAGTGGAAGTGAAGCAGTCAGTTCAGTTAACATTATTTAACCCACATAGCAACACTGTGTCGGCCCAGATCCGGGCCACATCTGGCACCCGTGGAAAGATGATCTGGCCCACATGCAGCATGGAATGATGGCACTTGCCTTTAGAACAGAAAAAGAGATGAGCAGAAACACAAGAACTACAACTGACTTCAGCCACAACCTTAGATGAAATCACCTGAATATAAAAGAAGTATAAAATATTAGAATTAATATTAAATCTCTGGAGATCTCAGCAGAGGAGGATTAAACAACTCCACAAACAGCTTTAACAACTTCACTTATTACTAACCAAACTAAATATATTTATGATCCAGAATCAGATCCAGAGGCTGAAATTTAACAAGAGCAGCAGCAGCAACGACTACAGCAGGACGTCTCTATGTAGTATGTATTGAAACTGTATATATTTGCTTAGCGGTTTTGGAAAATGACTAAGTTCCACTTTGTCGTCTTTTTTTTTTTAAGCTGTACATGTGGAAAGTGCAGTTTGATGACAACATTGCATGTTGTTTACTTGATGTGCTTACGCGCCGATAGCTAAGTTAACAACACAGAGATATTTGAAGCAGTTTTACTCACCGCCTGCGGTTCCAACACACGATCGTGACCCTTTTTCGTTGGGACTGCATTATCCTTAAGAAATAAACAATGTGCAAATCCGGCGTCAAACTGGGTCTTGTTTGTAAAACAAGCATCTTCGAAATGCAGGGAACAAACACAAACACTTGCTCTGTAAAAATAAACTCCATCTACTGGTCCCTTAATGCTGTTTTTTTTTTTTTTTTTGGTAATCTGTGCAGGGTTGTCTTGCCCTGGCAACCAAAAACACACTTATTTTGTGACATTTTGCGACGCTCTCGCTCTGATCAGTGAAGTCTGTTGTGCTCTCATTGCTCTGCTATACGGGAGCGTGCGCTCTTCCGGCAGAAGTGAATTAGCACCCATATAAGGAAATTGCGCTCCATCTAACGTCACACAGAGCCATACTCGAAAAAAAACTTTCCGAAACTTGTGACAAACCGGAAGGAGTATTTTTGGAACAGAAATACTCCTTCAAACGTACAACTTAATTTTTGAAACTTTGTCCATGTTTAGCATGGGAATCCAACTCTTTAACAGTGTAAAAAACTCAGTATGCATGAAATAGCATTTCACCCCCCTCCCCCTTTTAAACACATTGCAGCATTAAAGAAAGCTGAAGAGAATTGGGGTCAGGTGATAGCAGTTATCAGTTGACGATTTTATAATCAGGCTGATTTGCAAATTATTTTTTAAATCTAACAATTGTTTCATTAATACATTCACATCACAAACCATGTGTTTCTGCAGCATGGTATCAAGAAATAATACAACAATCAGTTAGAAAATTTTAACAAGCATGAAATAGTCTATATATGATGACACACACGGACATCAACAATCAGCACATGAATCTCAACAATGGTGACAATCAAATGTACCTTGCTGCAATGCATGCTGGGAAATAGCTTAGTACAAAACTCCCAGCATGCATTGCAACATGAATAAATTATGCAGTTGAATTGTCCTATTATTTTGTTTAATTCTAAATATTTGCTTATATTTTTTGCCGTTGTTTTTGTTGTGACTTGGTAGCTTTTCAGTGAAGTTCTAAATTGATCAGTTTATCTAAATATTTTTGATTGTCACCATTATTGAGATTCATGTGCTGATTTTTTTATATCTGTGTGTGTGTCAGCATAGTCTAAACTATCTGAATTCGTGTTGGTTAAAAGATTCTAACTGATTGTTATAATACTGCTGGATCTTATGCAGCAGAAAGACAGGGTTTGTAACATGAATGAAAACAGATAACAACTTTCACTTGATATCATGTTACTCTAGCTTTCTTTAATGCTGCAAACGTGTTTAACAAACACACTGTTTCAGTGGCCAAAAAAAGACAAAATCTATAATTAGTTGGTCAAGTTGTTTAATTCTTCTCTGCTGAGATCTCCAGAGATGTAATGTCTTCTTTTATTTTCAGTTGATTTCATCTAAGGTTGTGGCTGAAGTCAGTTGTAGTTTGTGTGTTTCTGCTCATCTCTTTTTCTGTTCTCTTCTTTCCTTCATTGATTCTGCTTGTTAAAAGGCTTATTAAGGCTGAAATTACATTTTGTGGCTCAGATAAGGTCCAGTTCTGGTTCATTTCTCTACTTTTGGCAGACAGGTGGCATTGCTATGGCCTGCTTGTGGCTCAAATCTGGCAAACAGGAGCAGTCCATACAAGGGCCATCATTCCACGCTGCATGTGGGCCAGATCATCTTTCCACAGGTGCCAGATTTGGGCCGGATCTGGGCCGACACAATGTTGCTATGTAGGAATAAAGTGATTTTCATCACAAACATGATTAATGTTACCATTTATTTAAAAAAAGGTTGTTTTGTTATAGCTTTTGGATAAAGGGCGCCGCAATCTTGCAGTAGCAACACATGTGAAGTCATGGGGTTGGTTTGGTTCACTCCGATGGGCAGTGAAGTAATACAAGCAATTCTTTACATTTTGAACACACAAATGTTTTTTTAATACAAAAAAACAGGTCTTCACCATAATTTGCATGAATATTTAACAACAAACTGTTTATATATTAAGTTTTGATCATGGTATCACAGACGTTGTTTTTTATAATGCGAGGCACAAAGTGATGTAAACGAACAACGCTTCATACAATATCATTCATGTCACATTTTTATTGTTATGTCAGACAATTGAGACATGCATTACATTGATTTGTTCACCAGTTGTGCGTATAATATTTTATGTTCACATGTGAATACAATTAGCTTTCCTGTTGTTAACTGGACATGGTGTTTAACTAATCAGCTATCTGAACAATGGGACCAGTGCTGCTTCCCCAAAGTTGATAATTCTCATGTTTTAAGTTGTGTCAGTTTAAATATTAGAAGTGTTTTGAGCCATTCAAGTGTGAGACAGCACATAATATATTTCAATGTGTTACTTACATGCTGTCATAGATCCTTTCTGGAACAGATTTAAAAGCGGTACTCAAACATTGTGATAGATAATGTATGTTCACGTCGGCACACACACACACACACACACACACACACACAAAGCCACAGCTCAGCTCGGACAGCATATGAGTAAGGGCAACCAAATTGAGCTTTCTTTTTCTGCTATCATCAGCAAATGCACACAAAGCATGTCAGAGTGACAGTCTCGAAGAGTATCCATGTAAACAAGTATTGTTTCCGATCCGCACTTTAACCCAAACCCGCAGCTTCAGGACTTCTTCATCCCCTATTAGGTCCTACCCTGCCCCTTTCCTGTACAGTATATGCTCTAATGCATAGGCAATTGCACTTTTTATAGACTTAACAGTGCTTTCAAGTTTAATCTTACTCCATTTCAAAACAAGTGTGTTAAAAATGTAAAGAAATGTTTAAATTACTTCACTGGGAACCAACCCTGTGACGTCACATGCGGTGCTATTGCAAGACGGCGCGCCTTCATTTAAATACACTTGTTGATATCAAGGTGGAGTTCATGAGTTCACCTACCAATGTATGAGAGGAATACAAAGAAAAGCTATTAAAAAGCAGCGGAGCTTTGTAAACAGCTCAAAGTAATCAAGCATCTCCACGAGAACGATATGATTGTCAGGACAACTTACCAGGATTTTTGAAAAGTCCTTTTCACTCATGATCTATTAATGGTAATTTACCAGTATAAATAAATATAGGGTCAGTATCGCCGATACCGAAACCAACACGATACTTTTTACTTAAAAAAAAAAAAAAAAAAAAAGTGTAGGGGAGTGCAGTAGGTCTATGTCATTATTTCTGAGGTGGATGAATGATCAATTATTTAGCAAATATTTTTTTTATTAATGTATTGAAGTCCACAAAATTATTTGTTATTAGGCACTGTAGAATTAATTCTTTACAGCCTTTAAAAAAAATAAAAAATAAATAAAGAATACAAAAAATCTCTCTTTTTTCTGGTTTTAAAAGCAAATGAAATGAAGTGCATACAATTATTACTGAAGAACAAACACAGAACAAATATTCCTGTGCAATTACATTCCCTGAAACCCCCCTTCTAAATGTGCTATCAGCTTCGCTCACTCTGTTCGCTGCTCCTCGGCGCGTTGTGTCAGTGAGTCACGTGACGACAAAACAACGAATCACAGGAGAGCAGCAGGAGGGGGAGGAGTAGCAAAGTGGGCCAGGATGTGAAAGCAGCGTTTGCTCAGGATTGTAGAGGTAGAAGACACGAGCAAAGTATAATGAACATAGATGAGAGATATTTAAATTAAAATATCAATTCAATTACAATTGTATTGATCCGATACCAATACCAGTGTTGGCATCGATACTATTGATATTTAGATCGATCTGCCCACCCCTAAGACTTTGAGTACACAACTAGTTTACCTCTATGTTTGTAGTTTGTACTGCAATTATAATAAAAGTGAACTTGATTTGCTGATAGTTTACTAATTAAATACTTTGTACACTTATACTGCAAGTATACTCATAAGTTTTCTTTAAGTGAAATTTATATCATACTTTAAGACTACAATGTCCCTATTTAGGTTTCAATTTGTATACATTTTGTTACATGAATATCTGAGCATGCAAAACATACAAAGAAAAAACAGTGTATCTGCATGTAAATAAAAACATTTCATTCTAGCTTCATGCATTCTTTTTTTAAACACTTTAATGTGGGTAAGTTACAAAAAAAGTTGATAGATTCAGGCTATGCACATTTTAACTACACAGAAATCTTTGCAAAATTCCAATCAGACAATGGATGAGGAGATTTCGCTCAAGACCAATTGATGACATGGCTGAGAAGAAAATATTTAAGTGTAGGTATTATTATGGTTTTTATGACCTAGATGCACATTTTACCAGTTGTTACCTACAGTTTATACATCAACCAGTGATTGATATCTCAAACATAATGATAGCGGTTAGACATTGGATTTTGGTCAACGTCAAGCTCCAATGTTGGGCAGATGAATTTTGGCTGGCAGTACACGTATTACCAGCTTCACTTATTACTAACCAGTTTGACTTTATTTCTGTCAGACTTCTACAGAAGTTATTTTTGAGAATTTACAGAGGTTTAGATGTTGATGTTTTATTTGAAAATGTTTGGTCACCATTATTGTGATCAGTGTTTGCTTTAGTTGGGTAGTTTGACTCTTGGCTTAGTAAGTTCGTGGTTCCTGTAATAGTGATTACCAACACACATAATTTGTTAAGGTGATAAGACAAGGTGATACAGTTTTCATCATCATGAAGAAATGTGATTTAGGAAATAGTTTCTATTGTCATTGACCCAAAGTGTTTTTTTTATTATTAATGTACAATATTCAAGAGACAACACTTTCTTCCCTCAGATCAGACATTCTAAATTTTTACTTTGAAATACATTTTGGAATAAAAAGCTTTCGAGGCACATAGACATCAATAATCAGTATATGAATCTCAACAATGGTGACATGCTTCATGCAGCAATGCATACTGGGAACCACCATAGTATAAAATGCATGGCTCCCAGCATGCATTGCTGCATGAAGCATGTCACCATTGTTGATGTCTGTGTGTGTCAGTGTAGGTTAAGTTTTTTGAGCTCATGTTTGTTAAAATATTTTAACTGATTGTTATAATACTGCTGGATCTCATGTGGCAGAAACACAGAGTTTGTAATATTAATGCACTAAAGGACCAACATAATTGCTAGATTAAAAACATCAGCGAATCAGGTTCTTTCATGATGATTATAAAACCATTAACAGGTAACAGCCATCACTTGATCTCATGTCACTTTAGCTTTCTTTGACACTGCAATTGTGCTCGACAAACAAACTGTCACAATAGCCAAAACATATAATAAATGTAAAGAGCTCAACTAATGGAAACACTAATCACTCTTATGGTATTTAACTGTTATGCTGTAATGGAAATTAAACACATTAGAGTTAAACCCCTGTTAATTTTCAATAAGAGCTTTTGTGACATCTGACAGAAATAAAGTCAGTCTGTTAGTAATAAGTGAAGCTGGTAACGCTGTTTGTGGAGTTGTTTAATCTTTCTCTGCTGAGATCTTGAGATATTTAATGTTCTGCCATGCGTTTCACCCATTGTTGCAGTGTGGTGCTTATTCCAACAAAAATCCAACGTCTGTCTGATGGCGGAGTAGACATCAACCCGACTTTCATTTTCGACCTAAATATGACGTCTCACTGACATTGGATTAGTTGGAGTCCAAAGTCTTCCTGACGTCACACTGATGTACTGTGCCTGCTGGGTGGTGTTTCTTTTTCTACTTCACTAGTGTATTTTTGAAAATTTTGTACAGAAGATGCATACTAGCACCCTCTACCATAAAACAATGAAAACACAGATTCTAGGATTATAGCTCAAATATATTTAGACTTTTTGTAAGTATAAGTCAAGTTTACTTAAACGTAATTTTAAGTATATTTCTGAGAAGTAAATAAAGAGCATTTCTGAGAAGTACATAAAAGTAAACTAAAAGTATACTTTCCTATTTTAAGTTTAAAAGAAGTATACTAATAGCACACTTGATTAAACTTCAGTTTTAAACTTCAGCTCCAGTTGGCCACACTTTGATGGTCCTCACTGATGGCTTCACACGGTTGATGAGGGGTGAATACTTAGGTGTGAGAAACAAAGAAAGGTGATCAGACTGTCCGAGGTGGGGGAGGGGGGTCACGATGTAAGCTCTATCAATGTTAGTGTAAACATGATCCAAAATTTTGTCTCCTCTAGTGTGACAGGAAACATGCTGGTGAAATTTAGAGAGCACTGTCTTTAATTTGGAGTGATTAAACCCACACGACAATAAAAGCAGCTCCGGATGAGCAGTCTGTTGTTTACTAATGGCCGCATGAAAGTAATAACTTAGTGTGTTTAGGAAACCACATATATGGATAAAGGCAACGATCACTGTAGCTGAATAAAAAGTTGAGTTTTGATTAATGAAACGTAAAGACGTTAAAATGTGATTTAGGTAATACGTGCTTAATATCATATCCTAAAATATTCTGCCTTATTCTGTTATAAAAAGCCTTATCAAGTGTTAGAGTGGCTTTAATAGCACATGCTGCTATATTTTTTAATACCTTTAATGTGAGAGGAAATTGGAAAGTTGACAGCAAATAATTGGGAAGAGAGGGGAGCAGGATTTGGCAAAGGACCTGGGCCAAGTTGCATAAAACACCTTAAGTGTAACATTCCCTTAAATTCGCCCTTAAGGTTCCCTTAAACTTAAAGGGATAGTTCACCCAAAAAGGAAAATTATGTTATTAATGACTTACCCTCATGTCATTGCAGACCTCCGTTCAACTTCGGAACACAGTTTAAGATATTTTAGATTTAATCCGAGAGCTCTCAGTCCCTCCATTGACGCTGTGTGAACGGTATACTGTCCATGTCCAGAAAGGTAAGAAAACATCATGTGACATCAGAGAGTCGATTATAATTTTTTGAAGAATCGTGGTCCAAAAATAGCAAAAACTACAACTTTTTTTCAGCATTGTCTTCTCTTCCGGTCTGTTGTGAGGGCATTCACTGCAGTGTAATGATATCAGTAACGAACAAAAGATTTACTCGTTTTTGGGTCACATTTTTGGGTGAACTATCCCTTTAAGGGTGTGTTGCTGAAAATTCCCCTTAAACATCACTGAAGGGTTTCTTTAGGTGAAACATCATAAACCTTTAGAATTTCTCTTTGTATCCTTTAAAACCCAATAAGTGTTGCATAAAGCCCCTAAACATAATTTTCCTAAGGATAACATAAGGGTTAGAAAATGTCACCTTAAGTGTTTCACAAAAGTCTACTATAAGTCATGATCGGTCGCTTTACATGTTAAACAGATTTTAATTTATGCATTTAATCACATATAAACAATCATCAACTCAACATACGGCCCATAATTAGCTCAAACTTCAGTGCATCACACTCGAGAGCAAATTTATATTACATAATATTTTATAATTGTATTCTCATACATATTACCAGGAGATGACTTGAAAAACAGACGTAAACCATATATTGCTGCAATCTCGAGTTTACTATGTTTAAGATTGATCTTTTTATTCAGCTTATAAAATAGCCTACTTCTATGAATCCGGTTTGGACTTTTAGCACGAGAGCGCCCTCCGGCTTTGAGTATGAATGAAACACACACTGTATGAGAATTTAAAGGTTTAAAGGTCCCATGAAGTGGATTATTTTCTTTTAGAATGTTTCCTGAGGTGTACTTATATTGTAAGCATGATATTACATTTAAAATTGAGAAATAAAAGGCATTTTTATGTCCCGATTTTAGTCTTCTGGCTTGAATGCTCTGTTTGAAGGGGCGTGTCTGCGGGACTCAGAGTAAACTTTAACTGTTGTGATTGGCTGACATCTTTGCATTCAAAATGTGCATTAGATGTGTTTTTTTTTTACTATTGCAGTTGTTGAGATTAACGAATCGTGGAAATTTTGATTTCTAGCATTATTTTTTAGATCTTTTTCCATCACATGAAAGTCTGCAGTGATCTCGTCATTGCAACGCATTTTCTCTCACAAAATGTTTTCACCACAATTAACAGCAAACAAAATATTGCAATTAATACATTAAGAGCTTCGTTGTGCAGCATAACAGCGTAATTCATTATAATGGCAGTTTGGGCAGATGAGCAGATATGCTCCCGATGTGTGACTGACAGCTCCAAACAATATACAGGCATTCTTTGGATTTATTTAACGGCAAAACCTCGGTCACGGTCGTGAAATACTTAACGATTTCCCTTTCCTTAGGGAAGTGTTTAAGGGATTATATTCTACTCTCTAAAATCATTCCCTTAGGTAAAGGAAATCACTCAAGGCTCATACTTAAGAGAAAAATGTAAAGGTCACTTTGTTTGTGTTTTTTTTAAGCTTTTTTTGTGTTCACAATGTGCAATAAAACGTGTTCATGTTTCGCGTGTAAAAAAAACCCAGTATTTTTCACACAATTCACTTATCTGTATACTGCTGTTTTCACTGTCATAAAAACGGGCTGATGTCTTCCTTGTTCTATGAAGTCCCTCCTTCAGAAATACGTAACGAGTTCTGATTGGGCCAGTGGTTCCTGTGTTGTGATTCGACAGCAGCTTAGTGCACACTGCCCTCCTGAAAACGTGATTGTGTTAGTTTTGGACTAGATTTGAGAAGCAAGTGGGCAGGATTTGTTTTGAAAACCTGGCAATCCTGATCTGAACGCACATGCTGGAGATGTACTTATAATCACAGAACGCCTTTATTGACGAGATGCGCATGAAAATCGCATTCGTTTTTTTGCACAGCCCTAACATCTAGTTAACAAAACTAAACAGCCTCGCCCTTTATGTAATAACTTACAGAAACTATTAAACACACCAACTTAAATACTAAAATACACTTACCGGTTGTGGTCCATAAACAACGCCTTCTCCAGATAAAGAGGGAACTGCTTTTCAGGAATAATATTTGTGCAAATCTGGCATTAAACTGACTGAGATTGGGGAAGTTGTCCTCAGACAAATGTGCTGCACATAGTTTTACATGTGGATTATAATTTTCGGGAACCGAGTTAAGTGTAAATTGTAGACGTGGGACTTTCAAGTCACAAGCAAGTCATATCCCAAGTCCTCAAAGGGTTAAAGTTAATGAGATAATTAAGTAACCAATTAAATGATGATTGTGCACTAGTGATGAACACCTGCTGTTATTGAGAATTACAGAGGATCAGATGTTGATGTTTTATTGGTTAAAATGATGTCACCATCATGGAGATCAGTGTTTGATTTAGTTGTGCTCTTGACCCTTTACTTGTTGTGATAGATCACTTTCTGTAGACTTTCTGTAAAGCAGAAAGAAAATATTAACTGGCTGTATGTGATAAGCTAGTATTCATGACCTGGTCTGATTACAGTAAAATTAACATCTGTTTTAGTTGAGTTTTGCATACTTGACCCAGTAAAACTATAGCATGCAAAAAATTACAGTCGTGGAATTTTAAGTTTATTAAAGCTGTGGTAGGGAACTTTTGATGCTCTAGCGGTTAATAAACAGAACTGCTTGCGTCTTGCGGAAGAACATCGTAGCCGGAACTACTTCTCTCTGTTTGTCTATGAAGAATCACAAAGGTACTGGGTTACTCCACCGCGGTACCCCCGAAGCAATCTAAAATAGTCCGAATATAAACACTTATTATAGGTGCACCCTACACTGTTAAAAATCGCTGTAAAAAAACGGCCAAATTTCGACAGTAAAATACTGTTTTTCATTAAAACAGTGCATTCTGGGTAATATTCATCGTTTTCGAGAAGTAGCCTGCTGCTATATATCGTAAATTAACAACGTTCAAAGTCGACACTCAGCGGCTGTGTTTCAAATAACACCCTACACCCTCATTCACTATTCCACATGAGTTTACTAATATAATCCTCCTGACAGAGAGAATGAACACTAATGAGTGAATTCAGACACTGATCAACAGCTGCTGTTAATGAGAAGAATCACTGAAGAAAAAAAAACATAACAAGACAAACACATGAAATACAACTGACTTCAGCCACAGCCTTAGATGAAATCAACTAAAGATTTAAACGATCAACAAACAGCTTCACCAACTTCACACATTACTAACCAGACTGACTTTATTTCTGTCAGATCAGAGAACAGAGTTCAAAAGATCTTATTGAGAATTAAAGAGATTTAGATGATAATGTTACTGTTTCGTTTAGCGTCACCATTTTGGAGATCAGTGTTTGCTTTAGTTGGGCTCCTGACCATTGACTTTTACACTTTATATTTTGTTTTATTGCTGTATTTGTATCTTTATGATGCATCTGTTACAGCAGTATTAATTTTGATAGTCAAGTGATTATGGTTGTTTCTAACAGGCATGATCTACTAGACTGACTTAAAGTGTTACTATGATAATCAAATATTAATTTGGTGTTGAAATATTTGAGTGAATGACACTTCAATTTAGTAAGCCTGAAAAGTAGTGTGATAACCAGTATTTATGGATTTAATGACTAGTTTTAGTTAAAAAGTATTTCGGGCAGCAGTACCCACAACACTCAAAGAGAGAAATCAACAATCAGCATATGAATCTCAACAATGGTGACAATCAAAAGGTTCATGATGCAATGCATGCTGGTTACCAGCACAGGATAAAACTCATCCATGATTCCCAGCATGCATTGCGGCATGAATAAATTATGCCACTGAATTGTTCACTTATTTTCTTGAATTCTTATGTGCTTATAATTTTGCATTTGTTTTAAGTTTTAGTAGCATGTGTTGTGATGTTCAGAACTGATCTTTTCATTTATTTTGTGGATTGTCACCATTGTTGTGATTCATACGCTGATTCTTGATGTTTCTGTCTAAATTTCAGCTAAGGTTTTTTTTTTTTTATTATTATGAGTGAAATTTTCTTAACAGTCTTTCTTAACTTATGGCTCAGCAGTGTTCCTTCTCATGCTGTAGTATCAATATTCAATAAGAGAAGAGACACAGGATTAGATCAGAAATAATAGTATTTGTTCTTGTCAATCTATAAACAACAATATCAGATTTTTTTTTCTTCTGTGTACTTTTGTTTTGCTATAACAGGTTCCAAAAGCACATTGTTACAGCATGTAAAAAACAAAACAAAAACCTTAGTTGTTGAAAAGTCACGTTCAAGAGCCCAACTAAAGTAAACACTGATCTCCATCATGGTAGTGAAAAAAACACCTAAACCTATTTAACTCTTCATAAGTTCTTCTGTAGACATCTGACAGAAATAAAGTCAGTCTGGTTAGTAATGTGAATCTAGTGAAGCTGTTTTAGTAGTTGTTTAATCAGATCTTGAGAGATTTGATGTATTCTTTTATTCAGTTGATTTCATCTAAGGCTGTGGCTGAAGTCATTTGTAGTTCTTGTGTTTCTCTTTCCTTCAGTGATTCTGCAGGTGTTTATCACTAATGCTCAATCATCAATTAATCACCGAATTATCTCATTAACTTCACTGATTCAGTGTTACTCAAACACTCTGTAGTGTGCACACATTATAAGTGTTCGTTTAAAACTGAGGATTTTCTTGTGGGGTTTAAAGGGTTAAAGATTTAAGATGAAGAAAAAACAGAATGAAACATAATTTAACAGTAATAAACTGTAATTAATTTACAGGAAACAAACTGTAGAAAAACAGTTATTAACTGGCACCCCTGCTGCCAGTAAATAACTGTTTTTCTACTGTTTCTTGCCGTAAATTAATGGTTGCCAGCAAAAAAAGTGTTTTTCTACAGTTTTTTGCCGTCAAGTCAAGGAAAAACAGTAATATACTGTAAAATGTAAACGTCAGATTTACCAAATGAAAAAAAAGTTAATTTAACTAAAATATTTGTGAACATCCATAGAAAAAAATTAGGCAAAGTCATACACTGATAATGAGAGTAAATACTGAACTCGACTGTATTAATGTGTGTTTGCACAAGAGAGATCGTTTAGTTTAATGTAGTTTTGTTGTTCACCATTGTGCTGGAGAGTAGAGCCGGTGCTTCAGTCAATGATGAGCCACAAATTCAGATTTTCTGCTGCTTTATATAAAGGCAGTAAATGTGGAGTTGCTGATACAGTGATGATCTCTGTGTTGAGTATTTCAGCACATACATGTGTAATACAGCTGACAATGAGCTGCAGTGATTTGAGTAAAAGTCATGTATTTAGTTACTTTATTACTGCACATTAAGTGTAAGAAATATTCCTTCTCAGTGGACTCAAATGAAATATGTTCATAGTACTAACATCTTAGGAATGCTAGTTTTAAAAACTCGAACTGTTTGAAGCAGTGGGAGTGGAGTTAATTTCCATGGTAGAATTTACGGTAAAATACTGTTAAAAAATAAGAGTGGTAAATTAATGGTTAAGAGCTGTAAATTAACAGTACTTTACTGGCACCCCTGCTGCCAGAAAATTACTGTTATTTAACGGCAACATTTTTTACAGTGTAGTGATTCAGGACAAGCCAAAAACACGGTTTGGAAAATGGATTCATGGTGTACTCGCATATTATATACATTTTTCAACATTTTGAACACAAACAAAGTTACGGACCGCAGCTCTGATTGGTTATTTTTTACCGGGAGCGATGGAGTTTCTGCAAATGGCAATAGCACCACTGGGAGGAGCCAGAGGAGCTTGATTTTTTCACAGATTATCTGTCTCATATTCTACTGTCAGGACATAATGACAGTTTTAATAAATATGTAAAAAATATTTTTTTACAAAAGTTCCCTACAGCACCTTTAAGTGAACACACAATTTGAGCACCACTGCTCTGTAGAGTTGTGACGTTCGCGAACGAACCGATTCTTTTGAACGGCTCATAAACATGAACGATGGGAGCCGAGTCGCAACTGGAGAGGAGCCGTTCTTTCTATCGTTCTTTTTTCCTATGCGTGTTCATACAAATGAGCTCTGCCAGGAGACAGAACAGTTATAGGGGGAGGGGCGCACCCAGCGCAGGCCAACCCTTTATAGCGTGATGATATTAGTTATTAGTTGTGCATGCATTTACATTGCATTTTGTGTTCATTTAAAACTTATTTTAAAATCATTAAAAATGTTCTTTTGTGATACTGTACTTGTATAGAAATGTTTCACTAAAAGCTGTTTTCCACAGACATTCATTGCAGCCCACTTTGTTATTGTTCATTGACTTGAAGGGGCTGATGTCCTATTTGCAAAGTTTACAGTAGTAATAGTATGTAGTATGTAGACATTTCCATTTTATTTATTCCAATTTTATCTACTTAAAAAAAAAAATTAGTTTTCTATCAAAATGTTCTTGTGTGGAAGTGTTTGTAGTAAAAGCTGTTTTGCACAGAAATTCATTGCAGCCGGCTTTGTTTTTTATGTTTAGTTTATTTAGTTTATTTTGTTTGAGTAGGTATTGTATGAATAACATAAGTCAACGTAGTTTTACACACACACACACACACACACACACACACACACACTTTGTACTAAAGGTAAATCAAAATAATGATGTCACTGTCTAAGCAGAGGGATTTGTGCAACCCTATGGAATATAGTCGACACATGAGAAATGAGGTAATAATCAATATTTCAGAAGAATTCAAACTCAGATATTGGTGTGTGATATCTGAGCTTTAATTATTTGACTACAAATCTCACCTCATAATACCTCCCAGTGATTATTTCCAGGATAAACTGAGATGCTCCCAAGCTGGCTTCTTAAAACTGACTAAATATTTAAAAAGAGCCAAAAGAGCCATTCTTTTGAACGGCTCTTTGAAAGGAACGGATCGCGAAGATCCGGATCCCCTCAAAGAGCCATAAATCCCATCACTACTGCTCTGTAGACAGACACAAACATAAAGAACCAGCATATGACTCTCAACAGTGGTGACAGTCAACAAAATGTTGCATGGTGGGTAACACCATAGTAAAAACTCCTATCATGCACTGCAGTATGAAAAACTGTCACCACTGTTGAGGATCGTGTGATAAGTGGGCATGTCTAAGAGCCTGAAATGACAGCTTTCTTTTTTTTTTGTCTTTCAACGTTGAAGGGCTTTTCTTTTTTTTTTACTTCAGTTCAGTAATGGCTGAGTGTTAGTCAACAATCCAAAGATAAAGACTATTTCAGGATGTTGAGTCATCATGAGTTATAAGCAGAAAAAAAACATAACATAATCTGTACTGCAAGGTTTGATTCAGCAATACATACATGTTTGTTACAAAAACAATATTGCAATTATTTTGAATCAAATTGCTTTAAATTACTTAAAGGGTCAAGAGACTCCCTAAAGCAAACCTTGATCACATTTATGGTGGCATAGTGTTTTTGTTGTTGTCTTTCTCAGTTAAAGGCTGTGCCTAAATTCAGTTGTAGTTCTTGTGTTTCTCTTTTCTTCAGTGATGTCAATTGTTAACAGCAGATGTCCATCACTAATGCACAATCATCATTTAATTAGTAGGGCTGTGAATCTTTGGCAAGGCAACGATTCGATTCGATTACGATTCATAGGTTTTTTCGATTCGATTCAAGAACGATTTTTGCAAATTTAGAACGATTCAATTCGATTCAATTCACAATTAAATTTGATTCAATTCGATTATAACGATTCGATTCTGCATTCTTTAAGTGCATTCACGGGATTATTTAAATGCTTCTACTAAATTCTTTAAATGCTTAGTCAGGGGGCAAATACAGTAGCATTTATGGTTAGAGAACCATAGGTTAGAAAAAAAACAAAAATAACCTTTTGTCTGTTAAATGCTAGTTTAATGATGCGACATGGCATACGTAAAAATGTATGTAAGCCAAGTTTTTAAAAAAGAGCTTAAAGAGTATTATGTATAAACTAACATTTTGTCACACCAGGGGCGTAGCCATAATTTCAGAAGTGACAGAAATTTCAAATACAATCATTTTATGTATGTAGCCTATATAATAATAATAATAATAATAATAATAATTATTATTATTATTATAATTATAATTATTATTATTATTATTATTATTATTTTACAATGAATTATCTTCTTTTTTAATTACTTTTAATTAGCTGTAATAAATCAAATACACTGCTGGAAAATAATCAATCATTTGTAATCTATATTTTTTTCCTAATGGCAATTTTATGATTGTTTTATATACTAGGCTACATTTAATTAGCAATTATTTAAATTTTCTGCATAGAATAAGGTAGAAAATATTCTTTATAGTTTCTGTACTGTAATAAATGTCAATTAGCACTGCATCATTCATAGATTGTTTGTGTTTTTTTGTTAGTTTCATCAGTTCATTCTGCTTTTATTCAGTTAATATAGCCTGGCACGTTTATGAGAGCGAGATCGCTTCTCTTTCAGTGTGAAAACGTCTTCATCTCTATTTAACTTTTCCTCTCCATTAGCGAATGATTCTGAGAGAAAACGCGCCAGATGTCTGTTTGCTAATGAAACAAACGCTACTTTCATGCATCTGATTATCAGATTAATATTGCGCTCTTATTGCAAGGTCGTTGTTAATGCTGCAGTTAATTTTAAAAGTTTCCTTCGTATATTCGGTTCATCCGCATTGTTTAAAAACATTTATCATTCAGTGGATCTGTGCGTATGATTTAGGCACTTACATTTCTGCTCTGTCCATGCAATAAATACAGCTGTCGACGGCTCCGGTAACTCCGTCGGTAAGATGCAGAGGGCCATTGACAAACTACAGAAAAGTAAAACTTCTTCACGTTATTATTACTGGCCACGAGTACTATAGATCACAAGTCAGCTGCGTCAGAGACGAACGGAGCGCGAGCGCAATCCTGTGACAGTCTCAGGTAAATAGTGTAGCGCGTGAAGGACAGATAAGAGGCACGATTCACGAACACTCTTCAAGGTCTCCATTAATTTGTGCGTGTAGTAATTTAATGTGTATACATTTTGAAAGCATTGATTCGCTATAGAAATCGTGATTCATTCGATTCTTAGCATTTTGAATCGATTACTGTCCAAGATCGGCGATTCAGGATTCAAAAATCATGTTTCAAGATCGATGCATATGAATCGACAGGGTTTGTAATCGATGCATCGAGAAAACGAGTGAATCGTTACACCCCTATTAATTAGTCACTTAATTATCTCATTAACTTTAACCCTTTGAGGACTTGAGATATGACTTGAAGACTTGCTTGTGACTTGAAAGTCCCACCTCTGGTAAATTGTAACCATTGATCTCCAAGTACATCATCCCTGGGAAGGCCAAACAAAGATGATTATGTTATTGTCATGATTTTTGGAGATGAAAATAACAGCTTTTCGATGACATGACAACAAACACACTCTACAAATGCAACTCTTACTCTTCTCTGTGGGAGCGCAACAAGACCAAGCCCTTTATTGTGTATTCCTGTGGGCGGAGGTTAGTCAAAAAAACTGTTTTAGTGATGTCATTACTGCAGGAACTAGAGGGATGTAGTCCAAACGGGTCGTTTTTTGTAGGTAAATTATGTTACATAAAATATCTCGCTTGGCATTGAACTTTGAGCTGTAGAATTTTACAGATATTATCTAATATCTAACAACAACATTTCACACTAACTAAAGTTTGAAACATGGGATCTCGAAGAACGGGACCTTTAAGGTGCTTTATGCAACCGGACCCAGGAGTCGGGAATCAGAGTTAAGTCGCCGTGAGTGCAGTTGCTGTATATTTCAACATATATGTTGTATACAGTATTTCAACACACTAACGACAAGGCTAGCAGTGCCGACATAAGTAATTATTTTTGTTTACATTGTATACAATTCATGATGACTTATGCACACATGCTTAAAGTACAAAATCCAATCATAAAATGGTCATTAGGAAAATATAGGGGTTAAAATATTATATAATACAAATTATAGGTTAGGCCTACTATTATTGGTCACAGTCACTGTCCTGAAATTTCACATTGGCTAACAGATGTTTGCAAAGTCCAGAAGACAAAATAACTAACACATAATTATTATTATTAATAATAATAATAATCATAATAATAATAATAATAATAATAATCATCATAATAATAAATAGTTTACATACACTTGAATCTTAATTGAATAGTGGTTCCAAATGAACACCAAGCATTGTTAATTTAACAACGGTGTATTAACTGTGAGATTGTTCCTTTGTGCACATCATAGCTGAGATCCTGAACCTAAAACTCTCACCTGCACGTCTGCTGATGCTAAGCAGGGTTGAGCGTGGTCAGTACCTGGACAGATGACCTCCTGGGAAGACCAGGCTGCTGCTGCTGGAAGAGGTGCTAGTGAAACCATCAGGAGGCCCTGTTCATCCTGCTGTCTGATTGGGCCACCATAAACTGTACTGTACCGTTTCATATAAATACCAGTCTTTCTCGGAAACTGTTGTGTAAAAAAAAAAAAAAAAAAAAAAAAAAAAAAAAAAAACTTGATCACCTTAGTAACAGGGGTTGAAATGTTAATACTTGGCAGTTAAGATCTGTTAAGTTAAAGCAAGGGAAATGTAAGCTGCTATATTCTTTTATGCTGATTTCTGTCAAGGAACACCCTCGTTTTAAAAAATAAATAAATACAAATTTTGAAAAGAAAATGTTATGGATAAAAGAGAATTTGGTTTATTCTGTATAAGCAGGATTCCTTGACCCTATTCTGTTTAAGATTCTAACTGAACTTAATCAGATGCAGTGTGGTACTTTTATTATTTGTACTTTTTACTATTAATTTTATTTCTCCATGGTATTTTATCTTTCATTTAATGGTGATTGAGCTGCTCCTTTGCAGTGGCACAGTACTGTAATCATAAGACACGTTCCTGTAATAATGCAGAGAGTCACTCATTATACAGTATATGATGTGTATATTATGTGCATGAACTGTACATACTGAATGCAGATCCTCACGTATGAGTAAAAACTAAAGTATATTTGGTGCAGAATGACAAAGACACATTTCACACAGGCTGCTAGTTTCACTTTCACTTTAAATAAAGTCATATACATTTGGAGTTTAAAATAAATGTTGTTTTTAGTAAATGTAAAACTCTAGTAAAACTCTTTCCAGTGATATTTGTATGGACATGTATTAATTCGACAAGCTTGCACATGTGTGCCACTGCACACTCGATCCACTCATTGTGCTTTGTGTATCAGCTCACACACATCAACTATACTGGAACAAATATTGAATTGTAACAACTTGTAGTTGTTCTATTACCGTGGGCTGACTAGAGCTAAGCTAGACTGTTTGTTTTAATCTAACGGCTAGCAGGGTGCTAGCATCTATACGTCGCAACTTATTTTTGCCAGCGGGCAGAGCGAGCACTCGCGTCCCATACACCGCACGACCGTGAGTGTCTCTGTGAGCAGAGTTATTAACAAACCAGCCAACAGGAGGCAATAAGTGTCTGTTACTCTTTAATTCAGAACACAATCATCTTGCTTAAATAACCCATAATTGAACGCTAAACAAATACCCATAATGCACCTGGCTGCCAGTGCTGACTTTCGGGTCATTACACAGCACCCCCCACCCCCCCCCCCCCCCAAGAGGGTTAGTGTCCCCACAACCCTATTCTCCCACAACAAAATCTAACAAATGTCCTGGCCAACGTCGAACACGCTTCGGCCTCTCGGATGTTTTACCCCCAGCGCCAGGCTCAACCCTGAGTCCGTTATTGTCCATTGCAGCGCTGGGAGTGGATGGTGGGGAGCCTCCCTGGCCTCCACCATTCTCTTGTTCTGGGGCCAGTGGGTGGTACGGTGCCAACCGATCCTTGTGAAGCACCACCCGCCTACCCCGTCCAGGCATTCGGACCCGGAAAACCACCTCCGAAATTTGATTTAGAATCTCTCCAGGTCCCTGCTAATGATGAGTCAGTTTGGGTGACAACCCGCGCTTTCTCTGGGGGCAGAACACCCACACTCTGTCCCCTGGCTTAAGGGTAGGCCCGTGGGCCCGGGTATCGTACGCCCGCTTCTGGCAGGCTCCAGCGTCCTCTAGGGCCTCTCTGGCCTGTTGATGGACTGTGCCCAGACGCTCCTTTAATCACTGTGAAGTTCGTCCGGCACCCCGAAACGGGCAAACATCTCATCCACTAGTCGCTGTGCCGATGTGGAAGCACTCTGATCCGGCACCGCATATGCTTCAGGCCACTTTGTAAAATAGTCCATAGCTACCAGGACAAAGCGGTTGCCGGCCTCTGTGATGGGAAATGGTCCCAAGATATCCACTCCGATCTTCTCCATGGGTGCCCCTACTAGGTACTGCTGCAACGGTGCGTGAGAGCGTTGGCTGGGTCCCTTCTGCGCCGTGCAGACATCGCAGCAGTGAACATGTAGCTCTGCATCCTGCCGACACCCCGGCCAGTAGAACCGCTGCCACAGCCGCCGCACTGTTTTGGAGTTCCCGAAATGGCCAGCTCCAGCTGCCCCATGAACCCAATGGAGGACTTCTGGCCGCAGAGCGTGGGGACCTAGAAGTTGGAGATGGTCAACTCCCCCCCGGGTGCCTGCCACCGCCTGTAGATCACGTCATCGTGGAGCTCCAGGCTGCCCCACTGAGCATGAAGTGATTTGATGTCAGACCCCTGTGAGGACACCGCTGGCCAGTCCGGACGTGCTCGAGCCTCCAGCCAACCCTTCACCTTCACCAGAACTTGGTCATTTGCCTGCTGTTGTCTCAGCTGCTCGATGGTGAATTGCCCTCCGTCTCCATCACTGCCACCCGGCTCGGTGGCTGCCGACGATGGGCCCAGATCTCGTTCTTCCTGACGAGCACAATACCGACATTCATCAGCAAGGCATGGACGTCTGGAGAGGGCATCAGCGTTGGCATGCTGCCGCCCTGGTCGGTGCTGAACCTCGAAGTCATACTCTTGGAGGATCTCCAGCCACCTTGCCACCTGACCCTCTGGTTGGCGGAAGTTCAGCATCCAGGTGAGGCTAGCGTGGTCGGTCCTCAGTGTGAACCTGGTGCCCAAGAGGTAGGGCCTGAAGTGACGGACTGCCAGGACCACAGCTAACAACTCCCGCCGGGTGACACAGTAGTTTCTTTCAGAACGACTGAGGCTGCAGCTATAATAGGCCACCACTCGCTCTCCAGTCTCCCCCTTCTGGGAGAGTACGGCGCCAACCCCCACGTTGCTGGCATCAGTGTCCATCAGGAAAGGTTTGTTGGGATCAGGGCAGGCCAAAACAGGAGCATCTATAAGAGCGGCTTTTAGCTGGTGGAAGGCTGCCGCACAGTCCTCGGACCACCCAAATCACCGACCCTTATTTGTCAGCTGATGTAAGGGGCTGGCGATGGTGGCAAAGTCTCTGACATACCTTCTATAATAGGAGGCCAGGCCTAAGAAACTCCGCAACTCAGTGAGGTTGGTTGGTGGGGGCCAGTCCCTCACTGTGGCCACCTTTGTTGGGTCGGTGGCCACTCCGCTCTCACTAACAACGTGACCCAGGAACTACGTTTGGCAGGTGAGCAAGTTACACTTGGCCGGGTTCAACCGCAGCCCAGCATTACGGATGGCTGTCAGAACCTCCCTTAAATTGTGGACAGCGTGGTCAAAGTCTCTGGCATGGACTAACAGATCATCCAAATAGACCACACAGCGGGTACGGGGAATGTCTTTAAGGACCCGCTCCATAAGCCTCTCAAAGGTGGCTGGGGCATTACACAGCCCAAAGGGCATCACCTTAAACTGCCACAGTCCTTGCCCTATGGTAAACGCAGTTTTGGGCCGGGCCTCCGCCGCCAGCTCCACTTGCCAATACCCACTGCGCAAGTCCAAAGAGCTGAACCAACAGGATCCAGCAACATAATCCAATGCGTCATCAATGCGCGGAAGTGGGTATGAGTCCTTGCGGGTGACCGAATTAAGCCGACGAAAGTCCACGCAAGGGCGCCACCCCCCCGTTTTCTTCCGCACCATGACCATAGGTGCAGCCCAGGGACTGTCTGAGGGCTCTATAATGCCATTAGCTGCCATATCTCTGATCATTTCCTCAGCAGCCTGGTGCTTGGCGAGAGGCAGTCTGTGGGGCCGCAAGCGAATGGGAGCAGCGGGACAAGTGTAAATGTGATGCTGCACCAAAGCTGTTCTAGTACAGTCCTCCTCTCGAGCGGCAAAAATGTCCACAAAGTCTTTCAATAGGCATTGCAGCTGCTCCTGCTGCAGCACGCTCAGATGCTCACTGCTTCGTCGCCCCAACTCCTCAACAGCAGCAACAGTCTCAGGTGATGGATGGGTGAAAGGAGCGTGCACTGATAATGACTGGGATGCACTGGTCTGAGTTGCAATACACCCCGGGAGCACCCCTTGAGTCTCTATAGATCTTGTATGGCGGCTGGGGGCTGGAGCCAGTGAACACTGGTGTCTAAGCGGTGACTGTGGGGTGGCAGCCTCTCCATGATGGCTCCGACCCGACCGGAGTGGCACTCTCTCGTTACCTAAGCACAGTGCGGGCCCCAGCACGTCGACACATGCTCCCCAGTGGGCTAACAAGTCCAAACCAACAATGCACTCATCTCTGATGTCGGCGAGCCAGAACTCATGGCTTGTCTGGCTCATCCCCACAGATACAGACAACAACTTCTTCCCAGGCATTACTGTCTTTTCACCCGTGACGGTGAGGAGTTCGGTATTGGTGGGGTCCAGTCCCCTGGAAGAGGACCGGCCGTCCCTGGCAACAATCCTTTTTGTAATAAGCAAATGGTGGACCCCGTATCCACCAGGGCGCTGCAGGGCTGTCCGTCAATAATACAGTCAAGGTACAATCCTCTGATAAGCCCACAGCGCCCCACAACAGGGCAGTCATTGTGGAGGGGTGCCAAAGAACGGGGTGAGGGTCCCCTCACTGCCTCACTCCAAGGTCGTTTCCCGGGGGTGATGTTGCCCGGGGCCGGGGACTCGGGGCAGGGCAGTCCCTGGCGAAGTGCCCCGGCTCTCCACAGCGGTAGCAGCGGTCTAGTTTCGACCTCCGTCGGGGGGTCACTGGTTGAACCCGGCTGACCTCCTCCTCCTGAGGCCGAACTCCGTCAAGCTCTTGTTCTGCTGCTCTCGTCAGCTGGCGCTGTAGTTGAGATCGACCTGTTGTCGGCCCAGCCTGCAGCACCTCCTCAGCTCGCTCAGCCTCTCTCAGTGCCTCACTCAGGTCTTGGGGTGATGACAAACGGACATGCTGACGTAGACGCTCAGGTGTCAGGCCCCGCAGGAAAGCGTGGAGGCTCAGCTCTTCCCTCGCTGTGGCTGGGAAGGTAGGGTAGCCTTTCCTAGTATGGACACGTATGTCAGCGGCAAATGCACCCACACTCTCTCCTTGACGTCGACGTTGGTTAGTAAGCTCTTCCCTGCTCTGCACTGCAGAAGTTCTCTGCCTGAAGCGGCTGTTAAGGGCAGCGGTGAGGGCCTGGATATCACGCCGCTCTTCGGGAGACAGATCGCTGAGGACCTGAAGTGCAGGACCTTCCAAGGCGAGGGCCAAGTGAGTAGCAGTCTCCTCGCGGGTCCATCCGTCGTGGAGAGCAGCCAGATCGACCTGGGCCAGGTAGGGCTCCAGGGGCGTCAACCCGCTGTATCGTGGTAGCTTTGCGGGTGATCGTGGAAGGAGGCTAGACTGGACACTAATTTGGTGCATTGGTGTGAGAGTCGAAGGTTCATTCTGCCCATGCATAGGAGAGCGATGCACAGTCCGGGGAACGCTGGCGCCATCAGGCCAGTACGGAGCCCTTCTCCGCGTCGACTCATTTGTCAAGCGCTCCAACGTGATTCGGTTCTCTCTGAGAGCACGCTTTATTTCGCCTATACTTTGCTCCATAGCTGCGTCTTCTAAACGGCCTAAATCCCACTTCTGACACCAGTGTAACAACTTGTAGTTGTTCTATTACCGTGGGCTGACTAGAGCTAAGCTAGACTGTTTGTTTTAATCTAACGGCTAGCAGGGTGCTAGCATCTATACGTCGCAACTTATTTTCGCCAGCGGGCAGAGCGAGCACTCGCGTCCCATACACCGCACGACCGTGAGTGTCTCTGTGAGCAGAGTTATTAACAAACCAGCCAACAGGAGGCAATAAGTGTCTGTTCCTCTTTAATTCAGAACACAATCATCTTGCTTAAATAACCCATAATTGAACGCTAAACAAATACCCATAATGCACCTGGCTGCCAGTGCTGACTTTCGGGTCATTACAGAATGTTTAACATTACTGTATATTAATTACAATCATATACTTTAAAGTACCCTTAATTTATATTTATTCAGTTATGCTCTCTGCTGTTCTGTTATTTTCTGGTCTGTTTATATGCTGTGGTATCTTCTAACAGAATCTTAAAGTGAATGATGCTTATGTGGCAGATACAAATAAAAGAAGGGCAACAGAATTAAAAGCCCAAATAAGACCGACTACGCCAACACAAGTTTTATTACACGTGAATAGCACTCAACGAGAATAAAGCTCACAGATTCAGTTCGGTGGGGTCAGGTATGAGACAATAATTATATAAAAGATTTGTTTATTTAACAATAATATAAAAAAACACAAATATGCACTACACAGATCATCACAAAAACACTAGCAAAAGAATAATATATAATTCACAAATGACAATACATATTACAAAAATACATAAATTGGGGAAGGCATCCAGCTCCTCTCAGGAATAAGTCCCAAAACTCTCCTATCTAGAATCAGAAAAGAAGAATACACAAACACATGATCAATCATTAATATACATACACACATTCCATACACTTAAACACCTTGTCGGACTGTAAAACTGTAGAAACAGTCAAGGTGAAAAGGCACATACAAGAAACAAAAGGGTAACGAAACAGGACTAGCTCCGTGAATGGTGACCACCACACAGATTTACACAGTTAAAGGGTTAGTTCGCCCAAAAATGAAAATTACTCACCCTTACTGACAGTCTTACTGTCCTAAAATTTCACATTGGCTAACAGATGTTTGCATATAGTCCACAAGACAAAATAACTAATACATTTATATAATAATAATAATAAATAAATAGTTAAATTGTTACAGACCCTTAAATCTTAATAACATAGTGGTTTCAACCGAACACCAAGCATTGTTAATTTAACAACGGTGTATTAACTGTGAGATTGTACCTTTGTGCACATCAAAGCTGAGATGAGCAGCTAAATGCCAATGAATCTCTGTCTGGAAAGCTCTGGGTCAGAAGTATATGGGACACTTGAAGAGACCTGAAGCACATCATGCAACATCAACCTAAAACTCTCACCTGCACATCTGCTGATGCTAAGCAGGGTTGAGCGTGGTCAGTACCTGGACAGATGACCTCCTGGGAAGACCAGGCTGCTGCTGCTGGAAGAGGTGCTAGTGAAACCATCAGGAGGCGCTGTTCATCCTGCTGTCTGATTGGGCCACCATAAACTGTACTGTACCGTTTCATATAAATACCAGTCTTTCTCGGAAACTGTTGGGAAACCGTTGTGTAAAAAAAAAAATACCTTAGTAACAGGGGATTGCATGTTTATACTAGACCGTTAAGATCTGTTAAGTACTGTGGCCAAGAGAGCTCAACACGCTGCAACTTAAGAAAACACATGCAAATTGAAAAAACACCAGCAAATTAAGACAACATCTTCATTAGTTTGATAACACAAGTGTTGCAAATCATCACAACACATGCATATAACGAATCGCGCTGCAAATCATCACAACACATGTATATTAAGAAATGCTGCAAATCCTCACAGCACATGCAGATTAAGAATCGATTAATGAAGCATTGCAAATTTATTTTCATTAACCTTAAAATTATATTTAGCTGAGATTAAATTTAGCCATCTTAAGTAACGTTTTACATTTAATCATGTAATTATTCAGCTTATTTAGGCTAATAATATCCAAAAGATAAAGGAATCATGCGATCAGGGTGTTTAAAAAAAAAAAATAACTCACCTTTTAGTTCACCAACAACTCCACTGACCAGTTGCCACTGCACGATAAACAAATCCAAGTGGGGTCCGACACTTTTTGGGGTCTCCTTGAAACATTTCCATTGTGGTCAGTGCTATTTGCAGCACATTTGTGAATTTGCATGTGTTGTGAAGGATTTGCAACACTTGTGTTGTCAAAGTGATGAAGATATTTTTTTTATTTAATTTTTTTTTTTTATTTGCTGGTGTTTTTTCAATTTGCATTTGTTTTCTTAAATTGCAGTGAATTGAGCTCTTTCGGCCACTGTAATTAAGTGAAAGCAAGAAAAATTTAAGAAAAGCTGCTATATTCTTTTATGCTGATTTCTGTCAAGGAATGTGGGCCCTCACGTATGTGTAAAAACTGAAGTATATTTTAACCTTTAATGCATGCAAAATATTTGTACTGGTGCAGAACGTCAAAGACACAAATCACATTTCACACAGGCTGCTTGATTCACTTTCCCTTTAAATAAAGTTCTATATGTTAGAAGTTGAAAATACATTTGTTTATAGTAAATGTCCCTATACTTTTCCTTTGTTTTATATTTACAGTTTAATTTGAATCCAAATTCATGTGCTAAAGGAGCGAATTACAGCAATCAAGATGATGCAAAAGAGAACAAACTTTCCAGTGATATCTGTATGGACATGTATTAGATCGACAAGTTTGCACATGTGTGCCACTGCACACTTTATCCACTCATCGTGCTTTGTCTATCAGCTCACACACATCAACTATGCTGGAACGAATATTGAATGTTTAACATTACAATGATATACTTAGAAATCATCCTTCATTTCTAATTATTCAATTCTGCTCTCTGTTGTTCTGTTGTTTTCTGGACTCAGCTCTGTTTATATGCTGTGGTATCTTCTAACAGAATCTTAAAGTGAATGATACTTAGTAAGTGAGGAAATAAGGCATATTGAATTTCTCTGAAATAGTTGAGAAACCGTTGTGTGAAATAAATAAATAAATGAAAACGGTTTCAAGGAGTGGCACGTTTATACTAGACCTCTGTTAAATGAAAGCAGGGAAAATTAAAAAAAAAAACTGCTATATTTGTTTATGCTGATATCTCTCAGGGAAACCCCTCATTAAAAAAAAAGAAAAAAAAAGAAAGAAATCTTGAAAAGAAGATGTTTTGGATAAAAGAGAATTTGGATTATTCTGTATTAGCAGGAGTTTTATTCTGTACAAATTCTGTTTAAGATTTTAACTGAACTTAATCAGATGGAGTGTGGTACTTTTATTCTTTGTACTTTTACTGTTCATTTTATTGCTCCATGGTATTTTATCTTTCATTTAATGGTGATTAGAGCTGCTCCATTGTCATAAGACACGTTCCTGTAATAATGTAGAGAGCCACTCATTATACAGTATATGATTATGTGCATACTGAATGCAGACCCTCACATGTGAGTAAAAACTGAAGGATTTTTTAACCTTTAATGCATGCAAAACATTTGTACTGGTGCAGAACGACAAAGACATATTTGATACAGGCTGCTAGTTTCACTTTCACTTTAAATAAAGTCCTATACATTTGAAGTTTAAAATAAAGTTTGTTTATAGTAAATGCACCAATATTTTTTCTTTGTCTTATATTTACAGTTTAGTTTGAATCCAGATGCATGTGCTAAAGGAGCGAATTACAGCAATCAAGATGAGGCAAAAGAGAACAACTTTTTCCAGTGATATTTGTATGGACATGTATTAGATCTTGTTTCAAACATAAGCACTGAGATAAGCATCGGACTATCAGAACTAGTGGAGCAAGGGAATTTCCTCAAGAAAAATGACTTCTTAAAGAACAGGGTGATCTCAGAAATCCAAGTTGTCCAAGTCCAACTAAAAAATAATGGATGATAGAAAAGAAAAATGAGGAGAGATAAATCCATTTCAGAGATTATGTAAATCATTCTTCCAAAATGAAAAACAAGTGGGCAAAGGACATACTCACACTAAGAAATGCACACAGTTACAGACAAATAGAAAGAGACAAATATATGCATGCTCAAATATATAAGAAAAAAACATACATGACTAAAAAGAATGCATACTCACAAAAAAAAAACCACAAAGACACACACTATGTTGCCTGCTGATTGATGTCTTGCTCCTTTGACATTTTGTCTATGCTTGACTGTCCATGATAACTGAAAGTTTAGGAGGTGATGACCCAATGATGGGTAAAATTCTACATTGACCATATATAGAGTTCAGATGCAAAAGCCTCTAAGTGCCATCTGAAATTTTCATCTAAAATTAGGATTTTTATCAGGCTCCTATATTTATGTTCAGTTATTTCACTTTAATAGCCTGGACAAGGACCTGCACATTGCCATTAAAGTAAAATGACTCTCCTAAGCATAGGAGCTTGATAAAAATCCTAACTTTAGATGAAAATTTCAGATGGTACTTAGAGGCTTCTGCATCTGAACTCTTCATATATATATATATATATATATATATATATATATATATATATATATATATATATATTAGAGAGATTTAAGACAAATTATAAATGAAAATGTGTGCTTTTATTATTTCTCAGACAAAATGCTGCATATTTCTTTGTGAAATTGAAATGTTAAATAATGAGACTTGAAAATGTAAAACAAATCCTAAATCAAAATCAAAAAAAAAAAAAAAAAAAAAAAAATATCAAATATAAAATAAAAAAAAATCAACTAAAAGAAATAACCACATATAAACAAAGGCTTTTGCTTTGCTCTATTTTAAATCAGAGGAATCCATTTGAATTACTATCCAAAAAAAAAAAAAGTAAGTAAGTAAAATTAGAGTGGTCCAATTTTAGCTTTTGTGAATGAGATGCAAATGTCACTCTCTAACAGAAGGTGCCACTAATGGAACAGCAGGTATTTAAAGGTATTTTAAGGTCCAATATAATAATGCACAGAAGATTTCTTTATCCACTGTATACTTTCTCTTAAGACATAACCGACTGTGTTTACGAGAATACTTGCAAAGACAAATATTTTGAAATAATGTTGTGTCTGTGTTCATTCAGAAGCAAGGATATGCAAAAGAGGAATCAATTCTGTGTAAGCGAATTGTCTGAAGCTGCTCTCGGCACATGCTTTGAATGAGTGTGTGTAAGCTCTGAATATGTGCAAATGGTTTAAAACGCTTGAATCGGCAAGACTTAGAAACAAGTGCAAATGAACAACAACAATCCGTTTTACCCCAACAAGTGAGTGGACAACGCGAATCAAGTTAGGAATTTTACATCACTATTCAAGATAGCCTGTTGGTCAGGGTGGAGATATATGTTATATTATCTGCAACAGTAATGAATGTGATGCTTCTTTTGGGCAAAGAGGGGGAACTGTAAGAAACTAGGCTTCCCCGACCCAGATTCCACTCCACAATCAATCGTGCTAATTTCTTAATTTATTGTTGAGATTCTTTAACTGCAAAGAGTACACAATAAATTCAGTAATTATAGTCGAGGTATGGTAAGTGTTGTGGTTACTGTGCTTTACTGGTTATTTACTAAGAAGATCAAGCTACAGCATTGTGGTAAAACCACACACGTTCAGTGGCATTCACAACAGATTTGTAAAGAAAACCAAACTGCACTTACTTTTACAATAACTGCACACAATCAGAACAGTACTTTTAAGAAAAAGTGATGAAGACGTTTAAGATCTTGATGAAGATGTTTATTGCAGCATAGCAGTGACAAAGTACATGTAGTACCTTGGGTTCAACGGAGTCAGAATGAACCCAGAACATCCTAAGCTCAAACTTTTGTACATATTGAGTTTACTACCTTTCATGTAATTGAAGTTGCTCCTGTTGTAACAGCTGTAGTCTGTAAGTTAATTAGGTTTTGACACCACTTTCAGTTATTAGATACAAGTAGTAAGTGGCCGGAGAACTGGGTGAAGAATAGACTGAACTTTATAGTTACTTACATGGTGGCTAATGGGAAAAATTGTCATTTTGTGAGTCTACTTGTTATGCACCAATGAAGTCGTATCTATGGGAAGAACATGTTGTGTTGATGGATGTAATGTCCATTCACATGATCAAAGGGGCAAAAAAATTAGACAACGGACATTCCATGGCACCGCCAAGTCCGGTCGCCATCCAGGTCGGTGCGCTTAGAGTGTGTTTTTATTTTATTTATTTTTTTACCTACTTTTGCTTTCTCTTTTTACACAAATAACCTCTGAACTGATCACTTACAACAAAGGAACACTTTTGGAAATTGGTGACAACTTCAACCTGTTTCAGGATACTTTATGCCTCAATTCGTCGAGGCCATCTGAGATTCTCCGGAACGCCGAGATGAACAATGGCCACCTGAATAACTGATGGATCAAGAAACACCACGGAAAACACGCTGGGATCCACAACAGACTGAGAAAAGAGCTCACAGTCCTCCTCTGCCGAGCATTCTGCTCGCCAATGTCCAGTCTCTGGAGAAAAAGATGGACAATCTTAGAGCCAGGATAAGTTTCAAACGGGACATTAAGAACTGTACCATCCTTTGTACAAAACATGGCTCACACCCTCGGTCCAGGATTCTGCTGTAATGCCGTCTGAAAACTTCTCTGTTTAATGGATGGACAGTACAGCCGAAGCCGGTAAATCCAAAGGTGGAGGAGTGTGTTTCATGATCAGCAAGAAATGGTGTGACCCCAGGAATATCTCCACTCTGTCGTGCTCCTTCTCGTCTCTTATGGGACATTTATCCATTATTTCCCACCCATTCTATCTGCTCCGGGAGTTTTCATTGATCATTGTTACTGCTGTTTAGATTTGTCTAAGCTTTGTCTAAGCTTCACGATTTACTCAGTGGCAACATCCAAAAACATCCTGACGCTGCTATTATCATCACTGGGGACTTTAACAAAGCCAACCTCAGACAGGTTATGCCTAACTTTTATCAACATGTTCATGTAAAGAGAAAAACCATCACAGGCCAATTTGTAATGTGTAATGTGTAACGGATGTGTTTTGTAGGTAAATGACAGATGCATTCAACAATATTTCAAAACTTAAGATTTAAAATAAAAAAGCTAAAAACAATTAAAAAATATTAAAGAGCAAAAGGTATAAGATTATAATAATGATTCTAACATAACACTAAGCCAAACACCAAAAGAAAAAAACTACATATGTAAATTAATTATCAAATTAAATAAAACTAAAACTTAATAAGAGACCTATTCAGACATAATAAATTAAAACATAATTTAACAAAATAACAAATACAAATAATACTAATTAAAAGACAGTAGTAATAATAACACTGCTAACCCTAACCCTAATCCTAAAACACATGCTAAAACAACAACTTACACATAGTAAGAAATGGTTATACATTTTCTAAATGAAATCAACAAAACATGTCGTCAAATCATAGACATCGGAGTGTATTTTGTAAACTATAACTCCATTGTTTTGCTAGTACTTATGTGTATGTATATGTCTAAAACCTAAAATCAGCATTATAGTTGAACACACTGACAACACCAGAAGCGCTCAGTGCGTCTGTCTCTGGGTCAGTGCCAGGAAAAGTGGAAAGCAGATTTGAATTTAGCAGTTGATCACGTGGCACTGAACGTTCTTATCACATCCGTGTAATCATAGGCTCAAAGGGTTAATGAAGATTTGACAGATTTTATGATTGCACTCTTGTCGTGTCAGAAAATGATAAGAGATTCAGTTTTATGGATGTCACCATCTTTGATATTTCTTTGTCCACTGTCTCTATGATTACTTGCTAGTAAGGAATACAGGCTTGACTCCGGTTGCTCATTCATACAGACAGAATTTGAGAAGCTACCTGCTTTTCTTCTTACAAGACCTCTACAAAAGATTTCTGTTCCAAATTAAACTCTTAAATGTACTAACATATTAAACATGTTAGAAGTAAATTGCCTAAGATGCATATAAGCAAACTGACACTTTGTATTTAGAATGACAAATTATAAAGGGATGTTGAGTTTTTAAAGCACATTTACAATCGACACAAGTTGAACTGTTGTACAGCTCCAGCTAAACTTAGAAATAAAACCACTGAGAATATGAACAATCAAACAGATCATTGAGAGACTTAAAAAATAAAATACACAATAAAAATTAATAAATAACCTGAATAAAAGCTCTTACCAAGTACCATAATATTATAATTCTAGGCATCATAATTCTTGGTTGTTCTAGGAGGTTCGCTACTTGTCTAACTCTCTAGATATGACTTCAATTGACGTTGATGGTAAAAATCACTGATCACAAAAAAAAAAAAAAAAAAAAAAAAGGAAATTAAAATAAAACTCTTAGTAATTTAAGTTATTTAATTTGATTTTAAACCTAAACAAAATGTTATATCAAAGTCAAGTGAGTGTTATGAGTGTGAAAACAATGTGTCTGTCTAACTTCAGGAGATCTGAGGATTGTTATGTTGGGAATGACTGGAGCTGGAAAGAGCGCAACTGGAAACAGCATCCTGGGAAAAGATGAGTTTGAAGTGGATTTCAATCCAGAGTCAGTTACTCAACAGTCTAAGAAAAAAGAGGTAAAAAAAGATGGAAGACTCATAACAATAATCGACACTCCAGGCCTCCAGGATTCAAAAAGGAAGTTTAATGAAGTACACGCTGAAATAAAGAAGTGTATGGTCATTTCCTCTCCTGGTCCTAATGTGTTCCTGCTGGTCATCAGACTGGACGAAAGATACACTGAGGAAAAGATGAACACAGTGAAATGGATTCGGGAGAACTTTGGAGAAGAAGCTGCTCGTCACACCATCGTTCTCTTCACTCACGCTGATTCACTGAGGAAGAAACCACTGGAAGATCATATAAAAGACAGTCCTGATCTACGACACTTAATAATCAGCTGTGGTGGCAGATATCACGCAGTCAACAATGAGGACAAAAAGAATAAAGCTCAAGTCGATCAGCTGCTGTTCAAGATGGATGAAATGGTGCTTAAAAATGAAGGGAAGCACTACACTAATGTGATGTACCGTAAAGCCCAGGCAATGCTTTCCAAAAGTTACTGGAAGATAGCAGTTGCTGTAGTACTAGTAGCAGTGATATAAGCAGTAGTTTATGGACCATTGACTTGACTTGATGTGAATACTAAAGATTTTTACAGTTAAGACATTAAGTAAAGTAAGAAGAAAACTACTGCTGCTAACGTTTTCTTCTTACTTTACTTAATGTCTTAACTGTAAAAATCTTTAGTATTCACATCAGAGGTGGGAGTAAGACACGTGTGCAAGTCTCAAGCAAGTCTAAGTCAAATTTTATGAGAATCAAACAAGTCAAGTCAAGTCACTGCTTATGTCAAGCAATTAAAGTCACGTCACTGTCAAGTCATACAAATGTTTGATGATTTAACTGAATTTATGTATTAAAATGAGTTAAAACTACAGTAGTTATGGACTATGGGAGTTTTATTTGCAACAATACAAATTGTAATATAATCCACATTAAAGTGTAAATATAACTGAAATTAGGCCAACATAAAAGCATGAAAAATATTTAGGTTCCTACATCTGTTTCAGTATACATCCAGCAATGCAAACGAACATGAAAAGTGTCAAACATTTCAAGTAAAATGGTTTCTATGCCACGAAATGGCCTTCTTTAAACAGGCATCACCTTTATGGCTCATGAACACATCCTTAAGTCTTTCCTTTTTAACAAGTATATTAATAAAAAAATATTAATAATTAAATCACACAAACCTTGCAGCTTTTTATGGGTGTGCTTGCAAGTTTGAGGTTTTATTTTATTTTTTATTTTGTTGTCTCTCTCTGTGTGTGTGTGTGTGTGCATGTTGGGTTCACAACTCTGTATGTTTTTTTTTTTTTTTTTTTGCATCCCCATAAACTATCCATATTCTAACACTGAATATCAATAAATAAAAATGGTACACAAGCAAATACTAATTGCTATTGCCAAAAAAAAAAAAAAACCTGACTCTCCTTATATCCCCTTATAAACAGTGAATAACTATTTACAATACATCGCACTTGCATAAAGTAACAATTAAATTAAATAAATAAATGAATGAGTGATTGTATATTAATGCAGCCAAATTCTCGATAAAATAATTTTCACTGGTAATTTTCTTTTCTGTAAGTTATTAAAAATAACTTTCATATTGATTCAATGGATTTATTGCATTTTCAGGAAAAATATTATCATGGATATGCATTTTTGGGGAAAAATAAATAATAATAAAAAAATAAAAAAAAATCTTATGCATATATAAAATTTATGTAAACGCATATAAAATGTTTAATAACTTTAACTGAGAGGTCTAGAAGGAATTAAATAGTGACGTGACCTACAGCCAAGTATGGTGACCCATACTCAGAATTTGTGCTCTGCATTTAACCCATCCAAAGTGCACACCTGGAGCAGTGAACACACGTACACACACACAGAGCAGTGGGCATCATTTATGGTCTGAGACTCAAATCCACAAACCCAGGGTTAGGAGCCAAACTCTCTAACCACTAGGCCACGACTTACCTAATATGACTGCCCCCCCTGCTCTAAATCATTATGAGCGCTCAAGCACATACATTACTTTTGCAACAAAGCACAGGCAGAAGTAACCTAATAATTGTCAAAACATTTTCAAACTCTTCCTAATCACAAACTGATGCAAAAAAATACTTCACTCCGGGTCAGACGGTGGGTGGTATTTTAGTATGCAAATTTATTCAAAGAATATAGAAAGTGAGAGAACAAATCATCACTTGCAAACAGATTATCAAGTATTACAATCATCTTCAAATATAGAAAATGCAAATCCAAAATTGATATAGTTTTAAAAGCAATCCATATATGATGGATTTTGCCCATCTAAGATTAGTACAAATGATTATGATATTCAAAAGTAATCAAACTGTTAAAATGTATTTTAAAAAAAATAACACAAAGTATATAAGAATACTTGTATATCAAAAGTCAAAGCAATAAAGTTCAAAGTATTAAAATTCAAAGTATCTAAAAGTCAAAGTATCTGAGTTGGATAAACCTGTAAGAAGTTCAAGGTATTCACGTGAGCCCGGAATACAAGAAGAAGGTAAAGATGAGAAATGAAGCTCAGCTAGTATAGACTAGACTGAACTCGGTCTGAGCTGAGAAGGGAGGGTGTCTGCACCTCTTTTATACCCCTTCAAAACAATAAACCTTGTGATTAAATCTGCAGCCACATCTCAAATAGATATAAAAACATTGGTCATATGCCATTTGGTTTTGTTCCACTTCCACATTTTGGCAGCTCAGAACATCTTGGTTACCAATCATATAATTACTGTTGTTTAGACTTTGCTCAGTTGAATACAGGGTTACAAATACCTCAGGAGACTGGTTGTATTGTCTCCCTCATCAAAATCCAGAAGGATCATAAATAACTCAAGATGCAGACATTGTGGAACTAAAACCCAGACATACAGAATCATAAAGCTCAAAATATGAACGTTTTGTGGAACTAGATGGAAAGCTTCTGCATCATCTATTTCTATTTCTATATTGCTGCAGAAGCCTTCTAAGGTCTGTAACAGCCTGTTAAGGCCTCTGGAACAGACTGTCTTGTGCTTTTGAGCACGTAGCAAGTTTACACGTGGCAGAAATCAGGATTTCGATGCACCACAAACATTTCATTTAACTGATTAATTTTCCTTTTCCTTTTCCTTTTTTTTTTTTTTTTTTTTTTTTTTTGTTAAGTCATTTTATTACTCTTTGGTTGATTTTGATTGCTTCCATTGTCTTCATCTCTAAGTCGCTTTGCATAAAAGTGTCTGCTAAATAACTAAATGTAAATGTGCATTTAACTCATCAACTCAATAGTAGAGAGTACAAGATCTGAAATTAAATTTGTCAGAGAAGGGAAACATCCAAAATAGCGCTGCAGTGATTGTGTGCCTCCAGGAACAGGGCTGAGAAACATTGGTCTGTAGAGATATATATATAATGGTCATAATTAAATGAGATTATAGCTGCTGTAAGTCTTCTCTGACATTTCTGAGTATATTCTTCTTATTAGCTTTGTTTAATTCCTCTTCCTAGTGCAGGGCTTCCCTCCATTGAAATTGACCATCTTTTCTATCATTTTCAGCAATTCTATGACCGGGTCTCGATCATTTCTGTGTTCATTGTTGAACGAGTGATATCTACCGTAGCAGGTCTGAATCAGTTCCTGAAGATCTTTGCTTTTGCTGATATATTCCTCTACAGGTTTACCCTTCAGTGCATCAGCGTGAGTGAACAGAACGATGGTGTACTTCACAGCATCTTCTCCAAAGTTCTGCTGAATCCATTTCACTGCGTTTTTCTCCTCCTCTGTGAATTTTGCACCCAGTTTTATAACCAGCAGGAACGCATGAGGACCAGGAGCTGAAAGATGCACACACTCATGTAATAAAGTCTGTAGGTTTCTGTGACTGGCTGAAGTGTCAAACAGACAGGGACAGTCTGTAACTGATACACTTCGTTCATCAACAATTGCTTCCTGTTTCTCACAGGCCGTTGTAACTGACTTCAGAGAGTTTTTCACTGTGAACGCATCTTTGTTCAGGATTGTGTTTCCTGATGCACTCTTTCCAGATCCAGTTTTTCCCAGAAGAATTATCCTCAGATCTGTTACAAGACATTTAGTTATATACAGTGAAGTTTACTTTGCATATGTAACAAGTAGACTGTTAACTGAACGTACCCTTTTGAGTTATCTTTTTACACTGACTCAGTTAAGTTGTTGTATTTACTGTATTTGAAATTGACAAATAAAGTTATTTGAGCTCAACATTTTGTTGGAATGACTTTATTAAATGAAGGTGAACCAAAGTTTTCAATGCCAATGTTCAATTTAATTACACCTGATTTGGTGTATTTCGTTATTTCAACCAATTTATTATTAATGATTAATTAATTATGTTAGCAACATGCCAATTATGCTAGAAACGTGCTAGCAACACATTAATTATATTAGAAAACTGTTAGCAACATGCTGGTGACATACTAATCATGCTAGAAACATGCTAACAACATGCGCTTCATGCTAAAAACATTCTTGTGACTAGTTAGCAACATGATTAACATGCAAACAATGTGGTAAAAAATTTAAGTAACATATCAGTCATGTCAGAAACTGCTAACATGTTTAAAATAAATTTCTTCTGCAAATATTAAGCATTCTGATACAGCCATAAAAACAGTATCACCAGATTCATCTTGTATTACTGATCAGGGGTGCGTTTCCTATACAATGATGTAACTCACTAATTAACCACAATAGTATGATGCATTGTTATGGAAACGAACTAGCTAGTCACGACTGTTTCCCGAAACTGTGTCGCAGAGCCATCATTTAAACCACCTTGGTTTGAGCTGTTATTACGACGTTGTTGTTGTTATAATAGCCGACTAGTCCCATGAGCACATACAATTTATTTTCTCTTTTCTTTGACTCGAATTAAACTTTTGAAATGACGTTACGTAGTCTTATTTAAGTCTCCTTGCCATTCTGACATTATAATAAAATTATTAATAAAAATTACACGAAAACCCCAGTTTTCAAAGCATGAAATTACAGTTATTTTGGTGGAGGTGGAAAAAAATAATGTCCAGCTATTTTCAAATCTGAAGAATAATCTTAAACATCAGGCTTCACATCTTCAGAGGGCAAAAAGTAAAAACAACGCTTTAAATTCTGTTGTTAGCTACACTGCATTGTTGTGCTGTTGGAAATTTATGGAGGTGGTGGGTGATGGCCTGATGGTTGGGTGAAGAGAGCACACATGAGGAGCAGAATGAAGAGAAGGATGAGAAAAACAAGGAGGTGGAGGAGAAGAATGAGGATGAGGTTGAGAAGAACAAGGAGGAGGATGAGCAGAATGAGGAGGAGGATGAGCAGAATGAGGAGGAGGATGAGAAGAATGAGGAGGAGGATAAGAAGAACGATGAGGAGGATGAGCAGAATAAGGAGGAGGATGAGAAGAATGAGGAGGAGGATGAGAAGAATGAGGATGAGAAGGACGAGGAGGAGGATGAGAAGAACGAGGAGGAGGTTGAGCAGAACGAGCAGGAGAATGAGCAGAACAAGGAGGAGAATGAGCAGAATGAGGAGGAGGATGAGAAGAATGAGGAGGAGGATGAAAAGAATGAGGAGGAAAATGAGCAGAATGAGGAGGAGAATGAGCAGAATGAGGAGGAAGATGAGAATAATTAGGAGGAGAATGAGCAGAATAAGGAGGAGGATTAGAAGAATGAGGAGGAGAATGAGCAGAATGAGGAGGAGGATGAGAAGAACGAGGAGGAGGATGAGCAGAATGAGGAGAATGAGCAGAATGAGGAGGAGGATGAGAAGAATGAGGAGGAGGATGAGCAGAATGAGGAGGAGGATGAGAAGAACGATTAGGAGAATGAGCAGAATGAGGAGGAGGATGAGAAGAATGAGGAGGAGGATTAGAAGAACGAGGAGGAGAATGAGCACATGAAGGGAGGATGAGAAGAATGAGTCTGCTAATGGGTTTGGAACGACATAATTTAGATTTTTGGGTGAACTATCCCTTTAAATTAAAGAGGGGCTGCTATTCTCTCCCTCACGTTTAGAGGAGAGAATACCCCTCTACTAGCCATAGGCTGCATTAAGGACATCTCAATAATATTATCTTTCTCTTTTGCAGGAATGGAACAAGGACAATTTCTGGGGGTCTTCACGCTACTCTCCTACCGCTCATACCAAGCTCTGGGACATAATGCTCGTTTTGCGGTTTTCCCGATGGAAAGAATACCCTTAGCTGCCATTACTCGCTACTTTATTTAACGAGAAACCCGCTATTATCATTATTATCACCCCTCATTAGAGGGGAGAATACCCCTTTGCTAGCCAGTAGGCTGTATTAAGAATATCTCAGTAACATCGTCTTTTTTCTTTTGCAAGGAAAGAAACAAGGTAATCCCTCTCATTATGTTTGGGGGGTTAATGTTTAAAGCTCTTGTAGTTCAATTATTTTGAGTATTTTGAGCAGTAACCCCAATAAGGAACCATACCGCCAAAGATAAATTGCATTCAATAAACTCAAGTAAACTTGTCAAACTGGTTCCGGTCTGAAATTAAGTGCAGCGTTAGTTCAGTTAGGTCACGGTAGCAAAGCTGTGACCAGCTGATGCGGTCAGCTGACAAATCACTCCAATCACTACCACTCTCCTATTAGACACGGGACATGTATACATGGCACCACTGCTCGGTAAGTATGCTCAATGGCTCGCAACCCTCCCCATTATAAGCATGAGCATATTACTGTGCACCTTCTGGGTGTCGTCTTTCTTGTTACAGATAACTAAGGCTTTCAAGTTTTAGCGGGCATGGACCTCACTGCTGAGAGACACTCATCCTCATAACCAGGCTACAGGATAGATGTCCCTCTGCCACATCTACATGATTATCACTGTTTGCTTTAAAGACATTATTAAGAGTCTTAATTGTCATGTATTTCCAAGCTGATGATTCTGGGGGGTTAATGTTTAAGCTCTTGTATGTTCAATTATTTTGGGAGCAAGAACCCCCATAAGGAACCATACTGCCAAAGATAAATTGTGTTCAATAAACTCAAGTAAAGTTGAATGATCCTGAGCTGCTTTACAGGGCAGAAAAGAGAAAAGAGCCTGTGCAGGGTGCATCAGTGTTACTCCAAACCCTAAAAAACTTGACCAAAATTCTTCTACTTTATTATTATTAAGTCAATAATTATACACAATTACACTGTAATAATAAGGAAATTGCTCAGTAAGGATTCATTGCAGTCTGTTGATAATGAATGAGTTATTTTATTTTTTGCAAACATAAAATTGCTGTTTGATCTGGGAGTCATTTGCAGATCTGTGGTAAACGTTGTTTCAAATATTTAAAGACAGCTTGTTGAAGTACACAGAGATTGAACTTCTGTTGTAGCAGTGACATCTGTTTCTCCGTATTCTGCTGTAGCTGTCACATCTGTTCCTCCGTCTTCTGCTGTAGCTGTGACATCTGTTCCTCCGTCTTTTGTTGTAGCAGTGACATCTGTTGCTCCGTATTCTGCTGTAGCTGTGACATCTGTTCCTTGGTCTTTTGCTGTAGCTGTGACATCTGTTCCTCCGTCTTCTGCTGTAGCAGTGACATCTGTTGCTCTGTCTTCTGGTGTAGCTGTGACATCTGTTGCTCCATCTTCTGCTGTAGGTGACATCGGTTCCTCCAACTTCATCTTTTTCAGCAGTAATGCAAAAACTATACCAACTAGCAGCACTATAACTGCCCATGCAATCATTTTCTGGTTTATTCTCCCTGTAATTTCTGCCTGATTTCTCTTATTTTTATTTTCTTCCATCACTGAGTTGATCTTTTTCAGCAGTCCATTGACCTGATCTTGATTGTTTCTGTCCTCATTGTTGAATGAGTGATATCTGCCTCCACAGCTGTGAACTATTTCCTTTAAATAGTCACTTTTGTTGATGTACTCATCCAGAGGTTTTCCCTTCAGCAGATCAGCGTGAGTGAACATAATGATGGTACGACTTATATCTTTTTCTCCAAATTTCTCCTGAATCCATTTCACTGTGTCTCTCTCCTCTTTTGTGAATCTCACTCCAAGCTTTAGCACCAGCAGAAACACATGAGGACCAGGAGAGGACATCTGCACACACTTTTCTATTTCAGCCTTCACTTGTTGTTTATCCATAGCTGTGTTAAACAGTCCTGGAGTGTCTATTATAGAGACGTTTCTTCCTCCCACCTTTCCTTCCTGTTTCTCACACAGTTTATTTGCTGATTTCATGAAATCAACAACTTCAAAAGCCTTTCTGCCTAGTATAGTGTTTCCTGTTGCACTTTTTCCTGATCCAGTTTTACCCAGAAGAACGATCCTCAGATCAGACCCTACAAATAATAATAATAATAATAAATAATAAATCCTAACATTCACACACATATACATTCATATATTAAAAAATCTATATACTATTTAAATTATGAGCTTTTATTGATCCTGTCATGTCCGCTGTCTGATCACCCCGCTGTTCTGTGTGTGTGTGTTTTTGTTATGTCTGCATTTCGTGTGCACATGGTGCTTTGTTTTGGTTTTGATCATTCGTCTTGCACCTATCTGTGGCGTTCCTCCCTCCCCCTCGTTACTACATTTTCTGCTTCTAATTGTTTGACTCCGCTCACCTGAATTCAATGTCTGTCATCTCTTGCTCTATTTATTACTGTCTTTCGCGCCAACTGGTGCCAGATCGTTGTTCGACAATAGTCCATGTACAGCCACTCTGTCTGTTCCAGTCTAGCCTTGTTCTGTCATGCCATTTTTTGCTGCTACCAGTTGTTTTGTTTTCTATTTTTCCCCTCCCTCATTTCCTAGACCGGGCACCTGCATTCCACAGAAGTGTTCCGATACTGGCTCTCTCGTGTCTTCCTCCCCTCTCCGCTCACTATGTGGCCGCGCCATTGGGCGCCCCCTGCCGGGTGTTTATGCAAACACATTGACGTCTCTTATTTTTCTGTTGGACCTTTTTCCTTTTTTCCCAGCCTGTTTCTGTTCTTTTGAGGGAGATTTTCTTTAGGAATTATTGATTACAGTTATACTGTAACCTGCATCTGTGTCCAGTTGTGTTCCTGACAGAACGATCTGGCCAAGATGGACACAGCAGGCGCAGATTCTGTCAGAACCGCAGTCACCCAACAGGGTGTTCTTTTGTGCCAGCATGAAGCCAGACTGACGAACACCACAAGGGAGGTGGAGTTCCTAGCAAACCAAGTGGCTGAGCTGACCACCCGCATCCAAGAGCTGCAACAAGAGGCTGCACAGGGTGGTGCAGTTCACCATCTTCCTCGCCATGAGCCTGAACCCCGATGCAATAACCCACCACCCTATGATGGGGAACCCAATTCCTGCTGGTCCTTCTTATCCCAGTGTTCTGTGGTGTTTGCCCTGCAGCCACGCACATTTGCGCTTGAGATGTCCAAAGTGGCTTTTGTATTGACTCTTCTAACTGGGAAAGCTAGAGACTGGGGAACATGTTGTGCTTCTTTCAAACATTTCCACCAGGAGATGGAGAGGCAATTTGACCGCTCTGCCAGAGGTCAGGAAGCGGCTGACCAGCTAGCATGGCTCCGTCAGGTGGGTTGACGGACTATGCTATTAATTTCAAGACTCTGGCAGCTACCTGTGATTGGAATGAGGAGGCCTGTCGAGCTATGTTCTGTGCAGGGCTAGAGGATGACATCTAGGATGAGCTGGCCACTCAGGACTTGCCACGTGACTTTGACGATCTTATTAATATGGCATTGCGGATTGAGAGTCGCCTTCTGCGCCGCTGTCAGCGCCTGGCAGTTCGTCCGTCCTGGAGGACTGAGGAGTCATCATCTGTTTCCCCCACAGAAACCACTGAGCCTGAGCCTATGCAGGTGGGGTGCCTTCGACTCACTCTACAAAAAAAGCAGCAATGCATCACCCTAGGGCTGTGCCTGTATTGCGGCCAATCAGGTCACTGCGCAGCAGGCTGTCTGTTAAAAGTCAAGGCTCAACAGTGAAGCGCTACCCCTTTATTGCATCCCCCATTCTCTTGCACTCTCCTTCCTGTCTCAATTCAGTTTGGTGATGTTTTTAACTCCTGTGCAGCAGTTGTTGACTCGGGAGCTAAGGGCAACTTTTTGAACTTCTCTCTAGCCACCCATTGGGGAATTCCTGCCATTCCTCTTCCTTGAACCTATTCCTGCCTGTTCATTGAATGGCACTTTAATCACCACTGTCTCCTATGCTACTCCTCCTGTCAATCTTATAGTCTCGGGCAATCACCGTGAGGTGACCACGCTGTACCTTCTTGAATCCCCGAGTGCTCCCATAGTTCTGGGGCATCTGTGGTTGGTGCGACATGGCCTCACGTGGATTGGTCCATCAACTCTGTCTTGTCTTGGAGTAAGTTTTGTCTTGCATCTTGTTTGGGTGCTGCCTCTTTTCCTGTGTCTGTGTGTCCTGTCTTGCAGGTGGAGGCTGCTGATTTGAAGGGGGTCCCGGTGGAGTACCACGACTTGTGCCAGGTGTTTAGTAAGTCCCGGGCCACTTCCTTACCTCCACATTGCCCTTATGATTCTGCCATTGAGCTCCTCCCAGGCACTTCTCCGCCCAAGGGTCACTTTTTTCCATTTCAGGTCCTGAAAGAGAGGCCATGGACAAGTACATTAATGAATCCTTCAAAGCCGGTCTCATCTGACCCTCTTCATCTCCTGTGGGTGCCGGGTTCTTATTTGTCAAGAAGAAGGACGGCTCCTTGTGTCCTTGTATAGATTATCGAGGCCTGAATGACATCACTATTAAGAACAGGTACCCCTTGCCTCTTATGTCATCTGCCTTTGAGCTATTGCAGGGAGCCAAGGTCTTCACCAGGCTAGACCTTCGAAATGCCTATCACCTGATACGCATATGTGAGGGGGATGAGTGGAAGACAGCCTTCAACACACCTACGGGACACTTTGAATACCGGGTCCTACCATTTGGTCTGACCAATGCCCCAGCTGTCTTCCAGGCCCTGGTTAATGACGTGTTGAGAGGCATGTATCTTGATGTTATCTTGATATTTTCCCCATCTCTGCAGGTACACACTCAGCATGTTCACCAGGTGTTACAATGGCTGCTAGAGAACCAGCTCTATGTTAAGGTGGAGAAGTGTGTCTTCCATGCCCAGTTGGTTCCATTCCTGGGGTTCGTTGTTTCTGTGGGAGAGATCAGAGCGGACCCCTGTAAGGTTACGTTGGCCAGCTCCTAATTCTCAAAGCTCTGCAGCGGTTCCTGGGGTTTGCCAACTTCTATCGGAGGTTCATCCGGAACTTTGGTCTGATTGCTGCACCTTTTAAGGTACCTTTTAAGTGGAATATTGGGGCACAGGAGGCCTTTGATAAATTAAAATCCCGGTTTATCTCTGCTCCTGTCTTGTCTATTCCAGACCCTGAATGTAAATTCATTGTTGAGGTGGATGCCTCTGATGTCGGTGTGGGCGCGGTCCTATCTCAGCGGTCGCATGAGGATGGAAAGGTGCATCCCTGTGCCTTCTTCTCCCACCGCCTGAGTCCCCCAGTACTGAATTAAGACATAGGTAATCGTGAGTTGTTGGCAGTCAGGCTGGCTTTGGGGGAGTGGCGTCACTGGTTGGAGGGTGCAGCTCGGCCCTTCCTGGTCTGGACGGATCACAAAAACCTTTAGTATATCCGTTCGGCCAGGAGGCTGAGCTCCCGACAGGCTCGCTGGGCCCTCTTCTTAGCCCGGTTCAATATCACCTTATCATACAGGCCCGGGTGCAAAAATGTTAAGCCCGATGTTCTTTTTTGTCTCTTCGAGGCTCCTGAGGAGGAGGAGTTAGCGGACACCATTTTGCCCAAAGAGGTGTTGTTGGCATCCCTCTCTTGGGACATCGAGAGATGAGTAGAGGAGGTCCTACTTAAGGGGCCTGTGCTGAAGGGGGGTCCAGCGGGTAATCTGCTTGTTCCCCCCCAGTTGCGCTCTGAAGTAATCCAGTGGGGTCACTCGTTCAGGCTGGTCTGTCATCGAGGAGTCAAGAGGTCGCTGGCTGCCATCTGTCAGCGATTCTGGTGGCCATCCATGGCCAAGGATGCCAGTTGGTCTGCTCCACCTGTTTCCCATCACTTCTCGCCCCTGGTCACATTTGGCCCTTGATTTTGTCACTGGTCTCCCAGAATCTAAGGGTAAAACCGTCATTCTTACGGTGGTGGACCGTTTCTCTAAGGTGGCCCATTTCATTCCCCTTCCCAAGCTCCCCTCAGCCAAAGAGACTGCTCAGGTGATGGTTGATCACATATTCCGGATTCATGGTCTTCCAGTCAACGTGGTCTCTGATCCCCAGACCAACGGGCAGTCCGAGCGGGCAAACCAGGATTTGAAACGAACCCTTCGCTGCCTGGCATCCCTAAATCCCAGCTCCTGGTGTCAACAGCTGTCCTGGGTAGAATACGCCCATGACTCCCTTGCGGCCTCTGCCAAAGGTATGTCCCCATTCGAGTGTTCTGTCGGTTATCAATCTCCCTTGATTCCCACACAGGAACCCGAAGCTGCAGCACCATCTGCTTTGGATTTTGTCCGACGGTGTCAACGCACCTGGAAGAGGTCTAATAGGCGGACCAAAGCAGCGGCCAATAGTCACCGGATTCCTGCTCCCCGCTATGTGTGTGGTCAAAGGGTATGGCTCTCCACCAAGGACCTGCCTCTCAGGGTAGCCTCACGCAAGCTGGCACCCAGGCCTGGTGGCCTCCGTCGGAGGGGGGGTACTCTCATATCCGCTGTCTTATCACCCTATTCTTCGGTGTTGTTTGTGTGTTTTTGTATATTTCTGCATTTCTTGTGCACCTGGTGTTTTGTTTTGGTTTTGATTGTTCATCTTGAACCTATCTATGGCGTTCATCCCTCCCCCTCGTTACTACAGTTTCTGCTTCTAATTGTTTGACTCTGCTCACCTGAATTCAATATCTATTCATCTCTTGCTCTATTTATTCCCGTCTTTCGCGCCAATTGGTGCCAGATCATCGTTCGACAATAGTCCATGTACAGCCACTCTGTCTTTTCCAGTCTAGCCTTGTTCTTTCATGCCATTTTTTGCTGCTACCAGTTGTTTTGTTTTGTTTTCTATTTTTTCCCATCCCTCATTTCTTAGACCGGGAACCTGCATTCCACACAAGTGTTTCAGTTTGCTCTGATACTGGCTCTCTCGTGTCTTCCTCCCCTCTCCGCTCACTACGCAGCCG